>NC_080025.1:29364642-29736383 GCF_030020395.1 Manis pentadactyla
GTGGCAGACTGATAGCCACAGTGTCAAACCCCAGGTCACAGTGTTTCAGCTAAGATTTGGTGGGGGGGTTTCCACAATGCTCAGTGCCCAGGCGGTTTTAGCCCAGTACTCTTCTCAGAAGGTAAAGACAATCAGAGTCTGTGGAAGCCCGGCTGCTGCTGCTGAGCTGGGAGGGGATCTCAGCACCCCACCTGAGGCCTATGCCTTATGAAATTGAAATGATGCTTGGCATCATGAGTAATTTTAAGTGTCCACATGGCTGGCCCATAGTGTCCAGGTTTTTGGGTGAATGTTATTCTGGATATTTCTGGAAAGGTGTTTTTTTTTTTTTTAAGCCCTTGGATGAGATTGACATTTAAATTGGTAGACTTTGAATAAAGGAGATTACCCTCCATGGTACGCGGGGGGTGGGGTGGGGGGGGCTCATTCAATCAGTTGAAGGCCTTTATAGAGCAAAGACTGATCTCCCCTGAGCAGACAGAATTCTGCAGCAGATGGCCTTAAGACTCAAACTGCAACTCTTCCTTGGGTCTCTAGGCTGCTGGCCATCCCTGCAGATTTTGGACTTCCCAAAACTCTATAACCATGTGAGCTGGTTTCTGAAAAGAAGTCTGTCAATCCCTACCCCCTTCTCTTTTAAATGTATGCATGTTTATGTCCACCTCACGAAGCTTAGGAGAGATCACACACATCGTATTGTTTCTTTATAGAAGCCTGATTAATACAGATTTTTGGTACTGGAAGGAGGGGAGCTGCAATAACAAATACGTAAAGATGTAGACGTGGCTTTGGAACTGGGTAGAAGCTGAAGGACGTGTTAGAAAAAGCACAGACCTTCTCGAGAGTCTGTTGGTAGAAATACAGACATTCAAGGTGCTTCTGGTGGGGACTCAGATAGAAATGGGGAGCTGTTGTTGGGCATTGGAAGGAAGGAGATCCTTGCTATAAAATCACAGAGAACTTGGCTGAATTCTGTGGCAGTGTTTTGTGGAAGGTAGAATTTGTAAGTGATGAAATTGGATATTTACTTGAGGAAGTGTCTGAGCAACAGGTTGAAGGTGTGGCCTGGGTTCTCCTTGTTACTTAGAGTAAAATACCAATAGGGAGAGATACACTAGAGAAGGAATTTTTAAGCAGAAAGAAACCAGAACTTGAAGATTTGTAACATCCTCAGCCTATCCATATTAAAATGAGAAAGTATGTTCTTCAGAGAACACCAAGGGTGTGGCTGGGCAGTCACTTGATAAAGGGTTCCTGAGTTACTAAGGGATCCAATCCACATGTCAGAAGACAGGAATAGAGAGGGTTGTACCAGCAGAAATACTGCCAGGTTGGACAAAAGAGGACAGAGGGGGAAGGAAGGCCGCAGTCCCATGTCTGGGCTTCTGCAGGATGGAACAGTAGAGCCATCTAGCCCTGAATATGCCTTGTTCTTCCACAAAAGGAAAGAGCGACCTTGCACGGGATTCAGAGATTGGCAGAGCTAACACTGCTATCAAGGGAGGGCGCCTGTCTGGGAAGTGAAACAGTCTCCTCCTCAGTTCAGAAGGCAGGGTCGCCTCCTCAGTTCCAGTGGGCCGGGCTGTCACACAGAGCCATGGGATCGGCACTGCCAACGAGTGAGTCGGGAAGGCAGGGCCGCCTCCCTCATGGGCCAGAGAGCAAAGCCTCTAACCAGAGATTATTCTTGAGACCCCAGATCTAATGGAGTTTGCCCTGCTAGGTTTCAGACCTGCTTGGGATCTATGAAAGCTTCCTCTTTTCCTATTTTTCCCTTTTGAAATGTCTTGTGCCTGTCCCGTCATATTTTGGAATGTGTCTGGCTTGATAGGTCTGCAGTGGGAGAGGAATTTGTGTCAGGATAAATCATACCTCACATCACAGTCACACTTGATATAGATGAGTTTGGGGACAGCTGGAATGAGTTAAGGCTTTGGGAGCTGTTGGGCTGTGGGTGAGTGTGTTTTTATAGGTGAGAAGAACATGAATTTTGGAGAACCAGAGTGGTGGAGTCGTGTGGGCTGAATTTTGAGCCCTCAAATTTCATACACTGAAGTCCTAACCCTCAGTACCTCAGAATGTGCCTGTATTTAGAGAAAGGAACTTTAAAGAGGTGATGAAGTTAAAATGAGGCCCTTAGTTTGGGCCCTAATCCAGTCTGACTAGTGTCCTTATAAGAAGTTGGGACACAACAGGGATGCACACAGACATAGAGGACAGGCCCCGAGTGGAGACGCAGAGAGATGCCCCAGGAGAAACCAGGCTTGCTCACACCTTGATCTTGGACTTGTAGCCTCCAGAACTATGAGAAAATACATTTCTGTTCATTAAGCCACCTCGTCTATGGCATTTTGTTATGAACCCCTAGCAAACTTAAAATTACACCATTACACTTGGCAAGCTTTTCCAATTACATCATTCTGAACTGTTCACTTGTTAGAGCCAGCTGTGTTTGTGCTGTCTGCTTCCACAGATAAGATGCTTGGGGTTACTTACTGCCAAAGTGAAGCATTCATTGTAGCCCAGGATCTTCCACTTACTCTCTGGACTCATGGGACACCGTCTGAGTTAAGTCCGTCGAGGACTTACGTTGAATTACAGTTGCATTAGGTTTGATTGTATTTATGTGCTTTGTTGAAGATCAGTTTTTCATTTCCATGGCTAATAAACATCGCACATTTGAAAGAGAGCCAGCCGTATCCCTATTTATACATGAACTTTGACTTACCTTAAATAAAACCCCAGTGAAAAGGATACATTATAAAGATGGTTTATTATTGTAGTGTTTTCTTCTTCAAATTGTGAATTAGCTATTTATATCTAGATATTTCCTTATTTTGCTGCTCCATTTTCTCTGTTTTGGCAGCCACCAGAAGCACACGTACAGAAATGCCTTACTTGTTTTGTGTTATTAAGGATCTTGGGAGGCTCATGGCAGAGCACTATCTAGATAGCCAAAGTTTTCTTGTATGCACTCAACTGAAACACCCCAATAATCTTGGATGGAAACGTCTTTAAGCACATTAGCTGGTGCTCTAGGTTGGTATGCCAGAGTGAACCTGCATTAACCATTTTTGATGACTCAGGGCTTCTGTTATTAACATTATTATTCCAATGGCCTCTTGGAGATACTAAAGAGGTGCTCAGGAGATACTAAAGACTTCAGGGCTGGTTGACGTTTCACCAGATCACTCAGGTTGCTTTATATCTTGAGTTCTTGGGAATAATTTTATACTTCTCTTTTTTTGAACCAAAAATTGTCCTCACTATTTCTGGGTGTTTGTTTTCACTCCTTTTCATCCACTCACCTGTGGTATTCCTTTTCCCCCATGCCTTATTTGCTTTACTTAAAAAAAACACAACAGCACTGTTTAGATAATTGAATGGGCTGCAGGAATCTGCAGAGTAAGCACCAGCAGGCTGAGTATAGGCCTAATTTTTAGTGCATTAACTTTACAGCATTGACGCTCATTTTTAAGAGATTACCAGCGCTTTCCATTTGCTTATGTACATAGGTGGTTGAGGCTGCTGGGTGAACTTTAGGTAAAGAAAGTATTTTTATAATCGGTATCATCAAACAAGGACATCCTTCTGGAAGGCATCTCTCCATGTTGTGTGAAGCCTTTGTGTAAGGGAAATAAATATAAATGCTCTGTTTTAGGAAACATGTTCATTTCTTTACCATGTGTAATTTTTCAAAATGAACATTAACGGAATTAGGGAGATATTAACTGCTAATAAGCCTATTAGCATAACAGACTTGGCTTTAAGCAGTAGGCATATGTTTGATAAATTAGAATCCACTTGACTTATACAAGAGATGTCATTATTTAAAGATATTCTGACACTAGATCATGATGTCACCATGTCCTTCAACTTTAATTGTTAAAAACTGTGTTTTGTGTGTCCATTTCCATACAATGGGGAACCCCAGCATTGCTATTCTTGGTAGCTAGTCACATAACATACTCAAAAATAAACTCCAGGAAGAAGGCAATACTCCTTCCCTGTGAGGGAAGATCCACAACTCAAAATAATTCTGTTTTTGACCCACTAGGAGTTGTCTTTAGGGATCGACAAAATGATGCTTTGTGACACATGTATCCTTTGGTCTGATTTTCTTTTCCCATACCCTGCCATATGCTTCTAGTATTTAAACTTCAGTTTCTTATTTATTATACACTCCAGCCTTTATTTGCCAGAAAATGACCACTAACCACATGTATGGCTGTCATTAACTTATGTAGGAATATTTATTAATCAGGTCCATTCTTTAGTTTTCTACCCATTCCCTTCTTATCATGCTTGTAACCTGACAAGAATGCCCTTCAAATTCATTTTGGTGGATGGCTTTGCATGAAGCAGATACTTGATAAATTGTAAATCAGCCCAGATAATTCTCTAGCTGATGCTCTTCACTTTGTTTTTCCTGAAGTTTCAGGAAAAAGTTCCTTTTGCTTTTTTCCTGTGTTCTGAAAGTGAGGCTATATTCTCTTGACTTTATTTCTTTAAGCAGGAGACTTCAAGTTTAGGTCAAATGAAACCAGTAAGTATGTTAATACTCTGCTCCCAGCGCTTAGAGATTTTTTTCTTTGCCGCATTTTCTTTTTATTTTAATGATTTCATGCTGTAAGTCAGAAGAAGTAACCTGGTTAGTGGGGCACGCTGCTTCTGTCAGAGTGCAGAGGGAAAAATCGAAGTTGCTGACTAGCATTTTCATCCTTAATCAAGGAAAAGCTGGTGTTGGCCTTTGGTGCTTGAGATCTTTGGTCCCAGAAACTGTCATATGCATCATCACACCGAAAATTTGCTCTTATATTCTACTTTAATTTCATTAACAGTTAAGATTTGCTTCAGTGAAGCCTGTGACAAAAGTCAGTTTGCTTTGTAGTGAAGCATCTGTTCCTAGTCTGGAAAATGGGAAATGTGTTATTCATGTCACTGAGAGGCAGTGTCTGTGTTGTGTGTATTTTGAAATGTTATGTCACAGTGGGTCTGCAAGGAAATTGGTTTCAAACTCGATAGCATTGCCTTGTGTTGTTGCCCCTATGTTTACAATGTCGAGATTTGCTTTTCCCGTTGGCAGATACTTTAAAGGTGTCTTTAGGTTGTGTCGATCACAAAATGAAAATGGAAACAAACCAACAAAAGAAATCCAAACACAAATAGGATAAAAAAACAAAAAGAGAGTGGGTGTTGTAAATAGGAAAGAAAAAGTCTCATACTGAGCTATTTGGGATTTTTTTTAACTTCACAGAATATTACTGAGTTTTCCCTATATGAAGTTTGACTTGTATAATGCTTTATAGTGGGTTTTAATGGACTTGGTTTTCTTTCTTTGACTGACAAACTGTCCGCCTTATTTCTGTGAAGAGGAGCCCTGCATTTCTAGGTTTTACTAGGAGAAAAGTTACTGGACTCGATAGGTGAATCATTCTCTTAAGCAAGGAGAACATCTGTGAAAATATATAGAAATTAATTTGATTTTTAGTTTTGTTTTCCAATAACTAACATTTGAATACATTGAGAGGATTTAAGTAACCATACTAGTAGATGGATCCTTTAATGAAATGGGTGCTAATCAAAGAATCAAATTCTCAAAGAGACTCTTCTCATTTTCACTATCTTTTTTGTTCTTGGTATTTACAGTTTTCTTCTAGTTAGCTTTCCCTCACCTGAACTCGGAGCAAAAACACAAAGTACTTTTCCTGTGAGATTATTGGCACTTCGTATTGTAAGCTTAAATGTAAAACCATGCAGTTTCCAATAACAAAATGCATAATTAAATCTCTGGCATCTCATTAGAATAATTCCTACAAGTTCAGTTCAAAATGTTTCAAAAGAAAATGAAATAATATATTAAACACACTGTTATTCTTTAACAATATTTTGCATTATAATGAACCTTTCTCTGACATGTTTGGATTATTTACCCTAATGAGTGAAGTATATTATTTTAATATCTTTCCTAAACTCCTAAAACCTCTACTTAATACTACAGTATTTTATTTTTAGGCCAAATACATCAAGATTTCTAATATGTATTAATAATTCAACACATTTTCCAATAGTTGGTTTAATAATTCTATCTGTCAAAATAGATCTTGGGAGATAGCAGAAGTGTGGACAAAGAGGCAGGAATGTGTTCATTGCAACGTAATTTCTAGCATTAAAAAAGAGACTTAAATGCCTGACCATAAGGAATTACATAAAAAAATGGTACATTCATTAGAAGAAATGGTACTCAGGTATTTCAGATGATCTATCTGAAAGATTAACTTATGTGAAAATATTTTTTGTTTGTTTTCCAGTTATTTTTTGTTATTTTCTTTTTTATTGAAATATAGCTGATATATAATCTTGTATGCTTCACGTGTACAACACAGTGGTTCAACATTTACTCATATTATTAAATCCTCAGCCCCACTAGTGCAGTTACTATCTACACTACAGTATTTGTTTACTCTTCAAAGATCCCTGTGTGAAAGACAAGTATTACTATTACTCACTTTACAAGTAGGAAATCTATAATCTCAGAAAGCATTGATTTCTTAGAGCTTGCAGGTAGATGGCCACCGGGATGAAAAGCTCTCCTTGCAGCTGTTTGCCACTGCAACCATTTGTACACACAGGCAGAATTCTAATTTTTGCTTGCGTGACTAACTTGCGTAAGTTGAGTCAAATGTTTGGATTATTTATTCAGATGCAGTTGTCCAGAGTAATTCTGACTAGAATTTTATCCCTATCTACGACATCAAAAGCTGTCAGTTACAATTTTGTGATCTTAGTTCTCCCTCTTGCAAGTGCATTTTAATTCTGTTGCATAAAAAGGGACTTTCCTTTGCCTGTTGTAATTGTAGGGTTTTTTTCCCCAGTATTTCATTTCAAAGTCTCTGGTAAGAAGAATCTTCGAAGCACATCTGACCCTTTTCCTTCCAAGCATTGCGGATTGCTCTCTTCTCCATATCGTCTGCAGGGCTCTGGGTTTTAGATGAGGGGATGGTTTGCGAGTGATGGACCCCGTTGAGGCTCAGGGTTCTGCCCAGAACATAAAAACTGAGTTGAGACTGAGGCACTTGGCAGCTAACCTTACTGCCAGGTGATGGCAGGAAGCTTATTTTTAATCACAGGAAAGAGAGAGAGAAACTGAGGAATCCAGACTTGCTGTAGGTGCTGTCATGCATGTGAATAGAAGCTCTGGGAGAAGTCAGTGTGTATAGAGATAAGGAAGGGATGTCAAAACATTTCTTCCTTGGAACAAATTTTGGAGTTTTGGAGGAGTGTGAACATTTCTATTTGGGGCTGGCGGAGGCTCTTTCTGTTAAATTTGAGAAAAGTCATGATTTAGAGACAAGTTTTAAAGTAACTTCTGCCTGATTTTTAAGGAGGTGGAGCTCCCTTGTATTTATATTCTAGCTACTCTTCTCTGGGCCTCTCAGAGACCTGCTAGCTTGTTCATTCAGTCCTCAGTTTACCTGGGCTTAGTGGACATAAGGAATACAGATTATTTCACAGGTGTATTAAGGATAGTGTATGTATATATGAAAATGTTATTGAGACACTAAATAACAGCAGCAATCTCCTATGTTTTGATTCTGTCATCTAGATAGGGATTTCTTACTCATGAACAAAAGGTGTTGATAATAACTATTACTAGCAGAGAACTTAGTCTTTGAACAACTACTTACAGTCAGGTACCAGTGTAGTTGCTGAAGCTGCGGTGGTGAACAAAAGGGCAGAAACACATGTACTCTTTGCTCTTGTGCAACGTGCGTGGGTGGAAGGGGGCAGATATTACCCGGATCTTCACAGTGGTGAACCTTTAGTTACAAATGGAACTCCTTTCCTAAAGGCAAGCATGTGGTTCTAGGAGACCAGTATCCGGTGGGGCTAATGTAGACCTTGGGATTAGGGCAGTTCTCCTCTACCAATTCTTGGGCTGCTACCCAGGGAGGAGGAGGAATAGAGCAAGTGAAGATGGGGTGGAAGATCCTTGCAGATGAAGGCATGTAGCTGACCCAGGAGATGAGGGGAGGCCTGCAGGGGCAGGGGGTCTGCAGGCCTGTCATGTTCAGTCTTTTAGGTCAGTTTAAGGAATGTGGTCTTTAAGGACTTTTGGAAGCCAATAAGGGTTTTTAAGCAGAAAAGATCTTTCTGGCTGAAGTGTGGAGAGCAGTTTGTCGTGGGTACCGGAACTGAGAAACCCTGGTGAAGACGCTGTTGCAGCCATCAGGGCAAAGCGGATGCTGATGTGACGCAGGGCTCGGCAGGGGGACATGAATGAGTTAAGAAATATTTGGGTAGTCTAATCAGTGGAACTTAGAAACAGGTTGAAAATGGAGACGAGAGAGAAAAGGGAGTCAAACACGACTCCTACCTGTGTCCTTTGGAAAAACAGTTTTATTGAGATAACAGTTTTCATGTCACAAAATTCACCCGTCTTTAAGTATATGACTCAGTACATTTCAGGCTATTTCTTACAGTTTCGCTGCCAACATCACAGTGTTCGGTAACCCTAGAAAAAAAACCTCATGTCCATTTGCATTCATCCCCCATGTCCATCTCTGGCCCTGGGTAGCAGCTAATCTACTTTCGATCTCTATAGATTTGCCTTTTCTGGGCACATTATATAAACGGATCACGTACAATCTGTGTTCTTTTCTGTCTGGGGTCTTTTACTCAGGAAAATATTTGAGGGGCATCCATGTTGTAGCTTGCCCGTGTGATGTGAAGCCTAGTGGGGCCTTTCAGCTAGAGAGTTAGCACCAGAAGAGGGGCAGGATTGGCAAGGAGGAAGGCAGAGACGATGAGTCGGATTTCCGGATATGTCAAGTTGAGTTGCTCTGTAGACATTTGGTGGAACCGTGTAATCCCCAGATAGTAATTGAGTCTCTGAGAGTGGATAGAAAGAAAGAAAGGAGGAAAATAAAAGAGCCCAAGACTAGAACTTGGAGGATGTTCCAACATCTTAATAGTTGAGAAAAGGACAGACTTGAAGAAAAGCAAGAAAAAGTATCCCTTCAGATGAGACAAACCAGAGTAAAGTGGTGAGAACAAGGGACTTTTAGTTCTCTTGAAGAGAACTTCAAGAACAAGGGAGTTTTAAATGTGGTAGAGATATGCCGATTAAGTTGGGGGCTGACAATTTCCATTGGCCTTGTTATCATGGAAGCCGTTCTGGTGTTGGCAGGGGCTGTGTTGGCTGAATGATTCTAGATGGAGTAAGTTAAAGACTGGGTTACAAGGAATAATGAATCTAAGCTACCCTTTGTGACGAAGAGAGAGAGTGGGGCAGAGCTCTGAATACCGTCTCAGATATTGACCGGAAGGTGCAGTATAAGAAAGCTGGGAAGCGGTATGTGGGAAGGAAAGGCAAGCAGGATAGGTGAGCATCCTGGAAGTCAGCAGAGGAGTGGGATCGAGTGCATACTCGGAGGAGCTGGAAGATGGCCAGCCCTCCAGCACACCCAGGAAGAACACTCAGGACTAGGTGGAGATGTGAGTAGATTTATATTTGCTTTTAGGACCTGCATTTCAGCTCTCTCGACACATTTGTACTGAGATGGCTGGCCTGTTCCTCGGAATGCAGTTGGTGGGATCTAATCATTAGGCACGACCATAGAGCCTTGATTAAATATATAGAGAAGATCTATAAAACTGGCTTCATTTGTTTGAAAATCGTAATCACTGATGGAAATTGTGCAAATTACACTATGGGTGACACAATTTTTCAGAATTCACCCTATATATTCTCATTATTTTTATTCCTATGCTCTCCTTTCCCTGGATGGATTCTGCTCTCCAACACTTGCTCCTAAGCATTCAGCAATTCATTGAGACTTCGGGGCTTAGAAAGAGGAACTCAACCAGCTTCATCTAATGCAGATGTGACTATCCTGCAGTTGGCACCTCTAACATTTGAATCAGGAGTCAGCTCCTAAAATTCCCTTTCCTTTATTTATGAAAACTGGATCTGCAAATCAAGGGGAGTGAAGAGCTTGGGGATTGGTTCAGACCAACAACTTCAGTTAAATGAAAGGTTTCTATAGCTGAGCATAAACACCATACATAACACAGATGCAGCTCTGATGAGGGCAGGATTCAGGTTCCTGTGTCGCTCCCCTCCTGTGGGTTTGCACGGCCACACCTTAGCATGCAACTAAGACCGGAGGCAACTACCTTAAGTGAGTCACTACACTTGAGAGGCATCTTGGTTTTAACCTGACTTTGTGGAAGATTGAGTTTTAGCCTTCTTGTCGGTTAGTTCTCCCTCGTGGGAGTTGGTCTCTGATTTATGATGACTCCCCAACGTGACAGAAATCATCCCACCAAACAAACCACTTTTGAGTCAGTGACCGCGCCAAGTTCAGTGGGAAAACTTTGTTCTCTGGGCTAAAGACTTTTAAACAAATGGTGTAAATATATTTTAATTATCTCTGTTAAGGCATCATTTAGCTAGAGGAAACAAGTTCTGAGGAGTCCATTTAGTCTCCCTTTGCGAGTTTTGGTTTTAATGTGGGAAAGCTTTGAGAAGAGTAGCTTGGAGGAGGAGTGGGCAGGGGAGAAGCCCTCAAGCTTGGGAAAGGCCTGTCTTCATTCCCAAGCAGGGATTGTTAATATGTAATAGTTAATACCATATTGCTTCTCAGCTAATGCTCATTAATTGGAGCAGTGCATGAAACTGGAAAACATCCACGAATCATTGCAGACTCAAACATCTCATTTTCTCATTTTCCCCACCATCCAACATTTCGTTAATATTCATCCTGGAAATACAAAAACATCCAATATTCCAACTGGATTTTGTGCAAATCACATTGGAAATGGGTGTTACCCTGCACCATGCAAACCCAAGACAGCATTAAACAACAACAAAAACAAGTCAGTAATATCACCTTTCATTTTAAGTAATTGATGTTTGAACGGCATTAAGTCATGTGTTAATATTAATTAATATTAAGTATAATATTAATATTTCATTAGCTTCGAAGGAGATTTGTCTTTGTCTCTTTTGTTGACTGTGTTAGGCTTATGTTACATGCTTATATGAACTCCCTTATGTTTCTAGTCAAGCTATATATGCAGAAACCAATAACTTAAGTATTTCCTCCTCTGTGAAGCTATCCTTGGCATCTCTTTTCTGAATTTCCCATTACACTACACATGAATCATACTCACTGAGAGCGTTTCCACCTTGCCTACTAGGCTGTAAGTGTCTTGAGGGCTTGTTGTTATCCTCAGGCTTAGCACAAAGCCCTGCTTTCCATGGCTGCTCAACCAAGGACTGGTGATGGTTTGAATTGATACATATGAATGCATTTAATCAAAACAAATGATCAGAACAGATCATTGTGAAATTCACCAGATATTGTCTACATTGTGGGGTGAGGAATGGGCAAATGCGACATTTTAAAATGGGTTAGTTAAAAATAAAACCAAAATCTCTATAATAGGGATTCCAAATACTGTTAAAATTACAAAGTAAATTGAGGAGAAAACGTAAAGATTTTCTTAGGCATTTACAGTGCCACGGTTCCTAGCAGTGCACCTCTGGCTGCTCTGCCGTAAGCTTGGCGACGTCAGGGGACACGGCTGATTTGTGTATCTGGTATATAGTAGGTGCTCAATAAATGTGTGAAGCCTGGTGAAGAAAAACAGGCAGACCAACCTGAAAGCGCTCTGTGGAAAAGGTTACCCAGTTCAGAAAATGTGATTACCCAGACAGTTGAAATAAGTCCATCCATATAGAGGGGCTTAGTGTCAGAGTAAATTCTGTTAAGACCTCTGTCACTTCCAGGTGTTGCCTGACCCAAGGTCAAAGGCAAAAGAGCCCTTGGTGGCCAAACAACAGCACATTTGTCCCCAGGGCATTGCTCTTGGGTGCTGATGGCTGCTTTCGTTTATGGCTCTGCACGGGGGACTCCACAGAAGCTGGAGGAGAGCTCTCAAAGGCAGATCACAGTGGGCCCCACTGCTGGGTGGGGTCTGCCCAGGTCTGTGAGGGGCGCTAGAAAGGGCTTCTTTGGAGGAATGCCTCTCAAATTACCCAGAGTCAGAGCTTAACTGTGTCTGTCTGGGTTTTTGAAGGGTGAGGGCAGAAGGACAGAATTTTTTTATAACAAACATGTCAGGAAGCCTCTCCTGTCCTGAGTAATTTGTATTAAAAAAAAAAAAAGACAAGAAGGAAAGAACAAATGCTTAAATCACCTCTCTTCTCATTCTGAATTGAAATAAATGATTTGGCTTCGATTACCCCATTCTTACCATCATTAGGATGCATTTCAGGAATAGAGATTCCATGAACCTGACAGACTTTGTGCTGTGGCATTTTACCTTTGAGCAAACACTATCTTGTGCTTCATTTGATGTATTAACAAATAAAACTTCATGTGTGTTTGAAGAACTGATTCATATTTATTGAATGTGAGTCCTTCACCTCAGCATTAAAAAAATATGAGACATGATTATCTGTTGTAAGTTGTATTCTACTTAATATTTAAAATTTGAGTGTTTTGTGTGTATATAGTGCGATTTAAAACACAAAAGAGACTGCAGTGGGATAAGGATGCATTTTTTTCCAGCCAGCAAGAGAACTGGTACTGCTAGTGTTTTATGAGCATATTAATCCTCATTGGTAGACACCAAAGTGTTAGTCTCCCATAGACAATTATCAACCTGTTTTATGGCAAGTTACCCCCTCTTAATATCTGCAGTCCCGTAGAAGTTAGGATATCTTGGCATAGCTTACTGAAAACACAGAAAGCTAGATAAATAAGAGTCCCAGGGTATGGGGGAACTTTGTTTCCTACATGCCAAGTCCTTTTTAATATGTAGAATAGTTGCTATTCAGATCTAATCAGGGTTTGCACACTTCTGCGTGCACAGGATCACATTCAAGCCTGTCCTTACGTCCTGGATGGGGATGAAAGCTCCGTGAGATTCAGTCCTGATATTGAATAACTAGCCCTCTTTTACTTACAGTACCTCAAAGGGCACCCTATAGCTTTTGAAGGCTGTGTACTAAATGCTTTAGAGACATACTTAATTTTTATCGTGGTTTGCAGAAATTGCGCTTGTACAAGTTGAAGATTTGTGAAAACCCTACATGGAACAAGTCTACGGGCACAATTTTCCCAACAGCATTTGCTCACTTTGTGTGTCTGTGTCACATTTTGGTAAATCTATGACTATTTTAAATGGTTTCACTATTATATTTGGAATGGTGAACTGTGATCAGTGATTACAACTCGCTGAAAGCTCAGATGATTAGCATTTTTAGCACTAAATAGTTCTCTAATTAAGGTATGCACTTTATTTTAGACATAATGCTATTTATTGCACATCTAATAGATTTAACCTTCATGTGCACTGGGATACAAAAGAATTCATTTGACTCATTTCATCGCGATCCTCACATGATCCCAGCGGCCTGGAACCACACCCACAGTATCTGTGATGTATGCCTGTATATGATCCCTCATTTAATCCTCACAAGATCTCTATGGTGTAGACACTGCTGTTTGCAGTTTTTATAACAGACGAAACTGCGCTTAGCTCCCTTCTGAAAGTGTGGCCTGTAGGCCATTAACATCAGTATCCCTTTGAAACTTGTTAGAAATGAATAGCTTCATCAGGACCTACATTTTAAGTACATCTCCAGGTGATTTGTAGCATTGCCCAAATTCATGCAGCTAATAACATGGCAAAGCCAAGACTCAGAGGTGTAGCTGGCACCAAATTCCACATCGGGTAAGATGACTTGCCCAGTCTGAGAGTCTGTAAGTGTCAGAGACAGGACCCCAGCTTTAGACTTTGTATGTTTCACTCTGTCTGTTCTAGTTTCATTCTCTTACAGAGAAATTAAGACTAATGAGTAGAGTAAGTTTTTGCTAATTAGAATGCTTTAAAGGCTGCGGCTGGAAGTTTTCTAAATAGAAAGGGAGTTAGAATTTTAATTCCCACCCCTACTCCTGGTCTTGCTCCCTCTGAATCATCATCATGGAAGCGTGTATATTAAACGTGTCTCATGTCTAGTGCTATGTTAAGATCTAGGGAGAGTGGGACAGTGAAAAGAAATTTAAATATAGCTACCTGCTATGCAGGCCAGCTGTGTGCCTGGTGCAGCGTGTTTGAGCATTTATGTTAAATAACAAAAATTCAACCGAGTTCATTTAAAGACCTGATTGGCTTTATTAACCCATCATTTGGGCAGTATCTCATCTAGCAAGCAGGGGGGAGTGCCACTAAAGTGCAGAGAGCAAAAGGCCATGGGGAAAGCATCTAAATAACACAAATACTGTATGAACCAAGAAGAAATTTAAATGTCAGAATGACAAAAATGCAGGAGGGAGAGTGCATGTAGCAGGAACAAACCCAGAGAATAAAGAGGGTACAGAAGGGCTCAGCCCATAGGACCTGCAGTGGAAACTTTAGATAGAGGCCAAAGATAAGTTTGCTCATGTCCCATAAACCACAAAGGCTATAGATTGTACTGCTGAGGAAAGGGTCAGAAATTGCCACTCCTCTCCCCACAGCACACTCCTGTGGCTCATAGTTCCAGGATAAACTTTCTTCACAGTCCTGTGGTTTCTGGTTGATGCAGAGTAATCCAGTTGGACAGGACTTGAAGATATCATCTGACCTTGAACACTTGCAAGGACCCAGACTATGCAGCATTCTCCGTCATCGATTGCCTGTATCGCTCTTAACCTCTTTCCCCGTTGTCTCTGCCTCCCATCCCCAGCTTGGGTAAGGACCCCAAGGACTCTCACCTCCCCAAATGGGAGTTAGTCTCCTTAAGAAGGCCTGATGAACGTCAGGCCAGGACCATCACTTCCTGGGTCTGTACGTGGCTTTCACTGGAATACCTCCTACGTGGGAAGTAGATAAGGCGGTTCTAACCCCCTCCAGGTGATCATTACCTAACCTAGAGGCCTTCAGTTACGACAGTCTCATCTTCAAAATGACCAAAATTGGCCTAGACTTCTGAAGTCCCCTCAAACTCCAATGTTGGTCTAATTCTGTGAACCAAAATAGGAGTAAAACGTAATTAGAGGTTGGTCCTTGTAAATATTGACCTCAAATACGGTTTCAGTTAGACAAAAAAAAAAAAGCCTGCAAAGCACTTGGCACCACCAGGACATTTTCTTCCTCCTTGTGTGAAGCTCAGTCCTGGTGGCCGCCCTCCAGAGAAGCGTAAGGAAGAACCCGACGGAGAGATCCCGCGTGACGGAGGACGGGCCGCTCGGATCCCGCCGCCGGCACCTAGGGAGAAGGCGCCCAACTTCGCCGAGGGCTCGGACACCGAGCGAGGGGTGTTCCTGAAGTCAGAAACAAAGATGAGATAAGAAGGACAGAGATGTATTTTATGTCTTAAATTGTGGGTAGTAAGCTTGAAGAAAGATTGAGAGCCTAGGCTGAAAGCAGATTCATGGTAAATTCATTTTATTAGTGAAAACTAGGCATATTTTGGTGGTACATTCCTAACTTTTTGAAAAAAATATACCTTGTAGTTTTTTGAAAGGTTCCCTCCCAGTGGTAAAAGTAGTAATTGCTCATGGTAAAAAGTTTTGCATGATACAGAAAAAAAAAAGGAAAAAAAGCACCGAGAGCGAGGCACTGTTAATCTTCGGTGTGTTTCTCTCAAGCCCTATCGCCAGTGCGTTTCCTTCTAAACCGTGATTGAGACCATGAGGCACAGACGTACCATTTTGTGACTGATTCTTCACTTAGCATTACCATGTTCCAGTGTCGTGAAAACTGTCGTTACAGCCTTTCAGTGACTGCCCACTGTTTCATCTTCAGGCGTCACCAGCATGTCCTCGGCCGTCCTCCTGCACGGGGACAGTGAGGCAGTTTCCTTTTCCTGGTCATGATAAATGACACTGTAATAAACATCTTGGTGCATTGGTATTTGTCTTCCTATCTGTAGCTAAATCATTAGCAACTCCAGAACAAGAATTATGCCTTAATTGTCTCTACATCACCCTAACCCTACGGTCTAATACTAATACAGAGCTTTGCAAATCCTAGGAACAGTGACCACGCGACCATTAAACAATTCCGGTCTGCCTAATGTCTTCTAAAAATCTGGTCTTTTCACTGGCAGCAGTAAGTTAGGTCAAGTTTACCGTTCGCTGCTAAAAATGTGGATCGCCCAGTACAGGAGATGCACAGCAAATTAACTGACCCTGTGAGCTAGAATTGGTCTGGCTGCGGGCAGTAATGAAGCCTTCAAAGAAAAACACACCTCTAAAGTATGGAGAGCTCCCTGGAAAGGCTCGAATAGGCAGGAGAGGGCAGAAACCGTAGAAAGGGCGAGGCACACACAGGAGTCAAGAAACAAATGCACGTTAGAAAGAACGCACCGGGTCTCGGGCAGGACATGCCCAGGGCTCTGTAGCAGCAGGGATCCGTGGCGAGGGATCGGAAGAGCCACCGCCCCCTCCAGCGCCACCGCTCACGTCGCTCCACAGCAGCAAGTTGCGGTCGTAGCAGAGACAACCTTTGACCGAACTGCGCAGCGCCTCCAGGGTCTCCCAACAGCGACCCTGCCACGGCATGGCTAAGGCTCCTGCCCTTCTCGCAGACGCTGTTGTGACAACACAGAAGCTTGAATCAGCCACGCCCAAACTGGGCACGCTTCCGACCCCGGGACATGCACGTGCATCCCCTCCCCTAACAGCTTAGAGCCCGCTTCCCCTACCCAGCCAGTCTTCCAGTGCGCCTGGAAGAGTTAAAAGAGTTACCATTGAACCAGTCACTCTTCTCCTAGGCATATACCCAACAGAGATGCAATGTGCATCCACACAAAACTTGCAGAATGTTCGTGGCAGCATTATTCATAATAATTAAGAAGTGGAAACCCAAATGTCCATCAGTTGATGAGGAAACAAAACATGGTGTATCCATACAACATATTACGGCCACAAAAATGAAGTACAAACACATACTACAGCATGAATGAACCTTGAGAATTTTTTCTAAGTGAAAAGAAGCTGGTTACAATATTGTTTGATTTCATTTATGTTAAATGTCCAGAAACGATAAATCCATAGAGCCTTGATTACTGATCTCCCCGGGCTGGTGGAAGGGGAAATGGGTGGTGGCTGCTAATGAGTATATTTGATTGTAGGCTAATGTAAATGTGTTAGAACTGGATCAAGGTGCTAGTTGTGTTAGGCAGGAAAATAGATATGAGCAGGGAGGAAAGAGAACAAGGTCAGTAAAGCTCCCTAGAAAGGACTCAGTTAACCAGTTATAACTAGAAATCCAGAAAAGACTCAGAGTTAAAGTTAATCAGTTAAAGCTCAAAAGGTCAAGAGTAACTTGGCCTTGATTGTTTGAATATTCCCCAGATAAAGAGAAGTATCTGAGCACAGCCCAGGTCTTCATTGTGTCAATTAGATCATTGTAAGATTTACTCTAGCCTGCTAAAACGCCCACCTATTGTGGGTATAAAATTGTAACATTTCCAGACTAGCTCGCCTGGCTTTAGTACATCTGCATATCAATAGGCGTTCAGGGGTGGAAAGAGTATGGCTTTAGTGCATTTGCACCATTCCTCAGGGGTGAAGAGAGGTTCATTTCCCTATCAGTGGGTAATTACCTGGGCTAGGAGGGCTTATCTGTACCTGAGAGGTGAGGGGGACATCGGGTTTTTGGCTTCTGCTGGAGCAGGAAATAGAGAAACGGCCCCAGACTGCAGTTTGTATGCAATAAACGGATTTTCAACTTTATTTCTCCCTTGGACTGATCATGGTTTTTAGAGGTATTTTGCCCCGGGATTTCCTCTCCCCGGACTTACACCTGTAAACAGCATAATAAAAACAGGGAGATCCCACCTTAAAGCCAAAATTGCATTTTGAAAAAAAATCGAGGACGTTTAAGAAGATTCTTAACATATCTTTAGCAAACAAATAACTCTGCCCACTTTGGAGGAAGAGCAGAAGGTATTGATCGACAAGCTCCGAAACCAGGAAGCTATTATCCTGGGAGAGGAACAGAGCAGTAAATCTCTTGGGTTAAGCTCATTTTGCAGAATTACCTAGAAGACTGATAAGAAACTTAACTTCTCATCAAAGATACTTGAGACCACATAACAAGTCCACACCCCTAGCCCTTGGTCAGAGTCCTGAAAAAAAAAATTCCTTAAAAGGGGGATTCCCCAACCTCTCAGGGCGCTCCTCTCTCTGAAGTCGCCCACACTTTCTAAGAGTGTAACCTTTTAATCTCAAATTGTTTCTCTCCAACCTTTTGGGACGCTTCTCTCTCTGAGGTCACCTGTACTTTCTCAGTAACTTGAAATAAAACTTTTATTTTGCTTCACTGTGTCTCTCCCCTTCAATTCTCTGTCGTGAGCAGGGACAAGAACTGAGGAAAATACACAACGCCTCTCCCCCAACCGTTGCATTAGGGAATTCCCCGTTGCCAGGAACGAGATTTAACTGGGTAGGACCCTTCAACTTTTGGCCTATTTTATGGGTTCTCAGCTTCAGGTAGAAAGGAAAAGCCTCTGGAGCAATATAAACATGTTTCAGTTTTTAATTGTTTACAAACTCTCTGGGCTTTCTGTAATAAAATACTTTACAAAGACAAATTGTTGTTGATAGAGTCCTGGCAATGGACTCTGACAGGTTCTCCATACCCACGTTATAAACAGCACAGCTCTGCACTGAGGAGGGTGTCATTAGCTCGACAAAAGGAAAACAAACTAGATGCACACGCACGTTGGTGTAAATCTGCCAACTGTCATTTTTGGGAAGGTTTCTCATACATTTTAAGTTCAAGTACTACGACCACCTGGTAAAAAGTCTGTTTGCGTTACGGGAGTGAAAACAGGCCAGGTTTTGTGGCAATAGTACTTGTTTTTTGGTTTGATAAATGGTTGTTTTTTCAATGACCTCCCATGGCAAAATTAAAAGCTGGAACTTACAAATGTCCCCCAAATTTGGGGTGGGTGGGTGGTGTTCCTGGTCGTGAAATGCAGATGCATGGGTGGGATCCCTTGCCTTTGAGGACAGAGAAGAATTTTCTTGGTTTTGGACTTGATTCGAGTGGCTTAGAGAGGACAAGACTGGATCACCCAGAAAGCTGATACCAGCTAGAATGGAAAAGTTAGGGTTCAAACTCCAAATCTGTTCTCCTCTCTAAGGAATTTGTTGGTTCTTTTAAGTACAGGAAAATGGGAAGGAAACAAAAATACCCTATAGCCTTTTCAGAAACCAATTAACATTTTCAAAACAATAGTATATAAACATCCTGACTTCCTCCTCCTAACAGCTAAAGTGGTCTGCCCCCAAATGCTGTTTTCTCCATTCACCTCAGGATTATGATATGAAGGCGCACAAAGAGAAAGAACAGACTTTGGCCAAAAAATAAAGGAAAAGCCTCATGTTCCGTGTAGCAAGTACCATAAAAATGTTTACTGGTCTCCTGCAGCATTTGACTTAATCATTTCTAGAAAAGGGATGGGGTGGGTAAAGGAAATCATGCAACAGAGCCTCAAATATTGATTATAGAAGCTTTTTGTAAAACAACACACATATTACAAGAATAAATGTAGTCCATAGATACAAACCTGGCAAAGAAAAACAAAAATCACTGAGATTGGGATTATACTTTTAAAAGGCCTTGGGCATAAGTGCCAGGGGGCAAGTGGCATCAAGGAAACTTGGGCACAAGGTGCCCAGTGGGCTTAGGAAGGGAGCCTTGGGGTAACCACAAACCCATGAAATAAACAGCAAGGGAACAACATGCTCCCTGCCCAGGATGGGTGGTGAGGACCTCTGGTTGGAGGCTTCTGCTGGCTCAGGTCAGAGAAAACCCAAGAAATTCCTAAAAAGAGGAGCACTGTTAAGGGGACTGGAGGGAAAAGTCCAGTCCAGACTTCCTCTCAGGATTATTTCACTGAAGATGCACAATAACCCCATGAGCTAGATTTTTGTTATCCCCACCTTGATCTCCATCCCAAGATGAGTAAACAGATTCAAAAGCATTAAATGGTTCAGTGGTTTGCTCAACATCACAATGCAGGTCATGTGGCCAAGCTGGGACCCAAGGCCAGGGATTCTGATTCCAAAAGGTCTATTCTTCACCTCTGACAGCTTCCCATAGTCCTTAAGTACCAGTGAAGAATCAGATCAGAAAGGTCTTGGGGAAGGATGATCAGGAACAGAGAGCAGATATGGGGGGTAAATGCCCCCCTCTGCAGCATACTGGCCCTGCTGGTTTGCCTGGCTGGAACCCTTCTGGTCGATGGTGCCTCAGGGTGGTCTGATCTTGATCGCACTGTTACGGCGTGTCTCCCTGGCTGAGAGACTGCCCTCCTCGCACAATGCTCACCATCATAATGGAAGCAGCTCTCCTCTGAGGTCTGCCTAGTACCTTCCAGGGCTTTGAATCCCTCAGACATTTCCGCACACTAAGCCCAAAGCAGCTAAGTGGCCGAAAGTCTCAGGTCCTAGGAAGAGGACAGAGATGGGACCAGGTGCCTCTAAGCTCTCCAGTTCATTCACCTTCAGACTCAGCTGTTTATTTTCCTTCTGGGAAGCCTGATGTTTCTATCTCACCATCTCCAGCGTGTCCCCCTGATGTTCGATCTAAAATGACAGGAACACAGTCTGGTTTGTGAAAGAACTGTGGAACAGCACTCCATTCTCCCTGTGACCTGTCATCCACACCCAGGAAAGAGGCACACTGCCCTCAGCAGACGTCCAGGTCTCAGTGCACAACCTGGAGGAGAGAGGAGCAGGGACAGGTTAGGCCCCAGTCCCGTGACTGAAGGTGTTCCCACACCCGGAGAAGCCAGCTTCGATCCTCCAGAACCATTACAATACTTTCTTGATCAGAGGAGGCCACTCAGTGGGATCCAGGGCGGACATAAGGCAGAAGCAGATGGCAGGCCTAACTGGCCCAAACAACACCCCACAGAGCTTTACCAATTATGCTGTTGGTACCAGCGATTCCATCCTCTCCTTAACTGGGAACAAGTGTGGGCCAGGATATAGGAAATCTGTCAAATCTTTCAGGTTGGCCAGTTCATCCAGAGGGCTGCTCTATGCAGAACCTCCACTATCAGGGCTCAAAAGGCCCTGAGAATGCCCAGGTTCAATAGAAGGCAGGCATTCAAGAATACTGAGAAGATGGTCTCGGGGAACCAGATAGAGATGGTGGGTTCCATGCCCTGTTCACTAAGCATTAGCTCTGTGACCTCAGGAAATTACTCACCCCTTCAGTGGCTTTCTTTAAAACAGAGAGAATACCTCCACCTCACAACCTTCTGGGAGAATTAATTGAGAGAATGCAGGAGCACAGAGCACATGCTCAAAAAAGGGTAGCTACTGTATTATTACTACAAAGAAGCAGGTCAAGAGAGGGGAAGGGTCTTGCCCAAGGTCACACTGCAAAAGAGACACATAGGACTTCTTTAGATGCTATAGGTATGACTCCAGTAGCCCAGAGGGAGCCCTCTTTCAGGACAGAATCTCAGGCAACAGTCTGTTAAGAGCAGGGAAAGGCAGCAAGAGCAAGTTGGAAAGAAACGCTGAGGCGTGGGGCCTGCCGTCTGTGGGCGCTCGGCTGAGGGCAGCAGCAGCGTGCAAAGAGCAGAGGCAGGTGGAGACGTGGAGCGCCGGGGCGGGGTGACAGCAGGGCAGCGGTGGCTCCTGTGACCACAATCACTGTGCAAACGCGAGACGTGTGGCACACCAGACTTCTATTGCACAGCACTGATGAGAGCTCACTCCTGTCAGAGAGCGGCAGCCAAGAGAAAGAAGTGGTCCTCCCTTGGGAGGCACGCAGCTCATCTTGGTGGGCGGGCCCCTGCTCGGGCCAGTTCGTGGGACCCTATCTGCCAGCCCCTTACCCGGCTGCGCAGGTCTGATATGATGGTGGTGAGGTCAGCGTTCTTCCTCTCATAGCCCCGCACCTGGTCTTGACACTCTGCCAGCTTGGCCTCTGTGATCTTGAGGATGTCAGGCAGCTGCTGCAGGTTAGCCAGCTGGGACTGGAACTGCCTCCGTGCCTCCAGTGGGGGAGAAAGTCCACCACTGGGAAGGACCTGGCTGCTGGGGCTGGTAGAGTTCTTTGGAGTTAGGGCAGGGCCGCCCTCAGTTCCCAGAAGAGGATCCTGCAAGATCTGCTGTCTAAAGTGCAGCCTGCCCGCACCACAGGCCACTGAGGGTGCCCAGCTGTTCTCTGGGGAACACACTCAGCCCTGACTTGCCCCTGGAGCCTGCCACTAAATCGGTCATCAGATAACCACAGAGCAAACACCAGGAAACAGGCATTGTCCTAAGGGCTCTCTGAGTTACTCCACTCAGTCATTCAGTGACCTATGAAGTAGGCACTATTGTCCCCATACAAGGGCACTAAGGAGCAAGGGAGAGATGTCACTTGCCCAAGGCCTCTCATCTAGAAACTGGTAGTCAGGATCAAAGTCTAGTTTAACCCCAAAGCCCTCAGGAAGGCCCTCACAATGCCACAGGTCAGAGGGAAAGGTAAGAACTAGCCGGTTTTACTCCCCCTCCGTGTTAACAAGGAGAATGAGCTCTGGACAGCAGCAATGGCTTGCCCAAGGTTAGACATCAAGCTAGTGGCTGAGCGTGACCTCAGCCCATCTCCAAGGTTACTATGAAGATAATCCCTCTTCTAGACAGCCAAACATTCTAGAAGAATCATGATCTTTGGAGAAGGGGACAGAAGGCACATTTTTACCTGTTGCAAAATAAAGGCACTATGCAGATGGAAGCAGGCATGCCTAAGACCTAGTAATTATGTGGGTTTGAATCCACTCGGATGCTCCAAGCAGGGGAGATTTGTGGGTTTTTTTTAAGGAAATTAGAGAAAGAAGAAAACCAGGAGGGAAAAAGGCATAAAGAAACATGAATGAGAGAAGGGAGGAGACCAGAGAGACGAGAGAGAGCACATGCATGGTCAGGCTGGACCAGCTCAGCAAAAGGAAACTTTGTTAATCTGTGTCCAAATCAGGGAGGGTCAAAGGCAGCAAGAAGGGCAGATGGACAGATGTGAAACTGGGGGTAAGAAAGTGAGAAGGGAAGCAGTACCGCTTCAATCTCTTTGTTCATCTCATCTTTAAGGATCTGGTTCTCTTTGCCGCAGCGCTCCAGGTGGGTAGCCACTTCATCAGCCTCCAACCTGGTCTTCATCACCTAGGAACGAACAAAGCATCAGCCCATCCTGGACACAGCCAGATTTTAGTGAAAAACACCTCCACACTCAACCCTTCCCTGGAGAGGCCACAGGGTTAATCTCCCAGCCTACTGGGAAGCAGGGCCACGGCCCGAGAGGCCTACCTGACTCTTATAGTTGTCGATCATCCCCTCGTAGTACTTAACCGATGCCTTCAGTTGCTGGACCTCGTTGTGCGCCTGACTGAGTCTGTCCTCCATCGGGGTGAAGCTAGTCTAGAAGGGGTGGCTCATGAGTAACCAAGGGAAGGTTCTAGAGCAAAGGGAAGTCCCACAAACTCAAACCCATGGCAGCAGTTTTCCTTACTTAACAGCAACCTAAGTGAATATAGATGCAATTCAATGACCCCATGTTTTCTTATTATTATTACAAAGGAATACGTAATTATTAAAGAATGTGGAGTAAGACCAAGAAAAATGAATCATGACACATGATGCCTTGGTATCTGGCCATACATTGTAGTTGAATATAGACTTTTTTCCAACAAGAATGAGATTACATTGGATTTACTGCTTTGCAGCATACTTTTTCAGTTAACAATTACGTTGTGATGTTTCAATTATGTTTCAATTATTCACTTATGTTGTGATCTACTTCTTGAGTCAGTAAATGTGCTCTTACAACCCAAAGGCTCACCTTAGTAGATGGGACCAAATAGATCATGGTACCTCAATACAATAATAAGCAGTCATGTAATAGAGATTAAGCTTAAAAAAAAAAAACTGACGTAAGAAGATATTCAAGAAATATGGTTGAATTAGAATAGCAAGCTGCAGAAATAGTGGGTGAATGGCTGTGTCCATGTGTGAACATGTATGTCAGCGGTGGGGAAAAAACTGGGGAAGCATATGCTTCCATATCACATTTCTGTATGAGCATATTTTGCCTTTGTAATTGCATCATCTAAGAAAATACACTTCCACAGACATCAATCAGTGTGGATGGCCAAACTGTATTACACTAGGCAGACAGACCACACTGTGACTAATTCCTGACTGCTTGCTGGACTTGGAGGTTGTCTTTAATATATCCAGCAATTGCACTACAACAAATTACACACTACTACACTCCCACCGGAGCAGCTAAAGGGAAAAAGACCCACAATACCAATCTCTCACAACCCCTGTTGGGAGTGTAAATATGTACAACTACTTTATTGAATGGTAATGTCTACTAAAGCTGCATTTATACACACCACCCAATGACCTGCCTAATTCCACCTCAAGATATTTAACCTGTAAAAATACTCCCAATATGTGCACCAAAAGATGTACAAAGATGTTCGACAACTCAAATGTCCCTTGACGGCAGATTCTGGATAAATAAGTCATGGTGAATTCATACCATGGAGCACTGTATCGCATTGAAGGAATAACTGCCACACACAACGTGAATCTTTCATGAACACAGTGCTAAATAAAAGCCAGGCACAAAGTTCAAAAACAGGCGGACTAAACTGTGGTGACAGAAGTCAGGATCATAGTCACCCTAGCAGGGTTGTGTGTAACCAGGAGAGGTCACTGGGTGCTGGTATAGTTTGGATGATGTGTTCACTTTATGAAAATTCTAGGATGTGTGTACCATCTCTTAATATCACTCTTAACCAACAAAAGATAAATTACAAAGAAGTGACAAAAAAAAAAAGAATCACATTTAGAGAGGTCTAAAAAGACCCACTTACTTAAACGAGGTCATCAATACAAAGGCAACCTTAGACCCTGTAACAGCCCGTATAGGGGTCCCTTTACTCACTTCTGCCTTCTGGTGCATTTACATATGTTCGTTTGCAATGTGGTCCTCTATACAACCACAGGTCTCTACACAAATTTTACCACCTTTTATCTGTAGCATAATCAATAACAGATCATGAAAATTTACTTCAAATTAATGTGAAACAGTTAGTTGGTGCCTGTTATAAACATTTTCAAATGCAAAATGGGATTAAAATTTGAAATCCCCGAATTTAATTAAATTCATTCACAGAAAAAATGGCAAATTTATACACCCATCTTGGCTGTTTGAAACATTGTCAGAGGTAATCATGCCTTGTCCTTCTGCATTTGTTTCAGAAATCATTTGTTGGCAACGCGTTTTGCCAATGTTAATTGTTCTACGAAGCAGACATGGTATTTGGTAAAAATTGTTGGATATATGATTATTATGACACAAAGCTAATTAATGCTAGTCAGGATGGTTTGGGGCTTATATCTAGAAAATTGCAAGTTGTCTTGAAATTAGCTTGAAAGTACACATCTCAAATTACTGTCACTGACTTCCTACCTGCAAGCAATGAGGATGGGATGCCGGAAACATCACAGCCATGACAGAGGGGAGATTTTGATAATCTTGAAAGAGGATGCAAAATGCATATTTCTGTGGGTGGATATAACTGAAAGACTTATTGTTTATCTGTGACTGGTGTCTAATGGAATAAGATCTCAAAGAGCACCCAAGACCAGAAATTATGAAAGGCACAAGAAAGACTCCTGTTTAGAAGAGATGATAAAAATTGTAAAACACTCTGAGTCGTCACTTAGACAGATAAAGAGATACTCAGAACAGCAACACTTAAGGACTCTTCATTGGAACTTTCCCATTTTTACCCAACACAATGTTAATGAAGATCTAGAAATGAATCTCTTTTAACAAAGCCCACACACACTACTGAGATGGAAGTGAATTTCAGAAGAGTTAAATTGCTGATGTGTGTCAGAACTAAGATTTGAATCCATCTATGACTGCCTATAAAATCCCTGTCCTCTATTTCTCTACACTGTTACATCTCTAAATAATTATGATGTTATCTCCCAGTTATTAAGCACCTACAGTGGCCACTCACCTTTTATTTATGATTGCTAGTCTGCACAACAATTCTGTAAGGTTGGGATAGTTAATTTTATGGGTCAATTTGATGACTGAGGGATGCCCAGATAGCTAGTAAAATACTATTTCTAGGTGTGTCTGCAGTGGCATCTGTGGAAGCAATTAGCACTTGAATTGGCAAACGAAATAAAGAAGATCGTCCTCACCAGTGTGGACAGAATCATTCAATCCTCGAGGGCCTGAGCAGAACAAAAGGGCAGGAGCAAAGGAGAATTTGATCTCTGCTTGAGCTGGACGTCCATCTTCTGACCTTGGACACTGGTGCTCTGGGTTCTCGAGCCTTTAGAGTCAGACTGGGACCTAACACCACGGGACGGACCCCTGGCCTCTCAGGTCTTTGGGTTTGGAGTGGACCTGAGCCCCTGGCTCTCCTGGGTCCCCAGCTTATACATGGCAGATCACTCTTCAGCCTCCACAGCTGTGCAAGCCAATCCCTCCTAATAAATACCTTTTCACATATCTCTCTGTGTATTCATTGGTTCCATTTTTTTGTAGAAATCAAATACAGAAGTGGACAGGATTTTCATTTTTCATACAAGAGCAATGATATTAGGAGAGCTCAAGTACCTTGGGCAATGTTTTGTAGCTAGAAAGGCAGACCCAGAGCCCTGCTCAGCTGTCCCACCAGCTGTGTCATGCCTCTCAGGGACCTTGAACTCAAGGAACTTAATATCTAAAGAGATCTCTCTAATTTTTCTAAGAAACTAAAAATTAAAGTATCTTTACAAAACCGAGTATAATGTTATATTTTCCACTTAAATTGATATACAATGAAAACTGTGTCCATGAATGTATTTAAAAGTCATTATTCTTTTGAAAGCAAACCTCTATTATTTCTCTCATAATGAACTGAACACAAAGACGAGAGGGAGTGGAAGCTCAGTAGCACTTGGCTTGCAGGAGTGTTGAGTAGTTGCATAAAGATCAGAGTCTACAACACTTCAGCAATTATTCATGCCCTGCAGCATCCTGCCAAGGGTGAGCTATTTCAAGGGTCATCAGAAGGATCTGCTCATCATCAAAGGAACCATTTGAGTGAAAAAAATTCACCTTCAAAGTGGTGACACAGTCAGTAATCAGTGGAGACAAGGAGTAAGAGAATAATTACAACACAAACCACTTAACCTGAGTGATTGCTTCTTTTATCTGTGAGATAAAGATAGAATGGAAGAAAGATCCCTGGCTCGTCATCAGTGATTTCACTTAGGGATGTGTTAGTAACTGGAAAACAAGGTCTCTAGGCATAAATTATTGTTTAAAAAAACTGGCAAAATAAGACATGTTCTTCATTAACATATTTTTCTTTATTTACCTGCTTAAATTCAATTATTGCGTAATGCTCTGAATGTCAAAATCTCATCACTTTCTGGGGCCAGGAATGTCCAAAAAAGCCTTTGATTGTGCAACAGGAATTTGTTCAGTGTGACTTCTAGGATAAGACCCACAAGAGCATCAGAGGCTGGACGTAAAGGGGACATGGGAAGCCGTTGCAATGCTCCTTGCCTTTCCTGAGGAGGGCAGGAATTGGAAACCACTTTACTCATCAGTCATCCTGTATGTCGTTTGGATAATTTGTGACAACTAATGCTTAGCAACCCACAAACAGGTAATCCAGTGGATCTTACCGTATGGGGAGCAAGCCAGTGGTTCACGGAAACCAAACCTGGAACACCGCTACCGTGCCTCCTTGTTTCCCTTGCCTTTAAAATTTCACCTTTAAGAGTTTTGAACAAATGAAAAGTTGTGTTACTGGTTTTGAATAAGAAAATTAAACATGATAATGTTGCTAATTCCACTACTGGAAGTAAATAAATTTTCTGCAATACTAATAAAAATAACAACAGATTTTTTGTTGTTGTCGCCTTTTATTTTATTTTATTTTATTTTTTGCTTTTTTCGTTTGTTTTTTTTTTTTTTTTTTTGAGAGGGCATCTCTCATATTTATTGATCAAATGGTTGTTAACAACAATAAAATTCTGTATAGGGGAGTCAATGATCCATGCACAATCATTAATCCACCCCAAGCCTAATTCTCGTCAGTCTCCAATCTCCTGAAGCATAATGAACAAGTTCTTACATGGTGAACAAATTCTTACATAGTGAATAAGTTCTTACATGGTGAACAGTATAAGGGCAGTCATCACAGAAACTTTCAGTTTTGATCACGCATTATGAACTATAGACAATCAGGTCAAATATGAATATTGGTTTGATTTTTATACTTGATTTATATGTGGATCCCACATTTCTCCCTTTATTATTATTATTATTATTATTATTTTTTAATGAAATGCTGAAGTGGTAGGTAGATGCAAGATAAACGGAGAAAACTTAGTTTAGTGTTGTAAGAGAGGAAATGTAGATGATCAGGTGTGTGCCTGTAGACTATGTGTTAATCCAAGCTAGACAAGGGCAATCACACATCCACGGATGCCAAAGATTTCTCTCAAAACAGTGGGGGTGAGGTTCTAAGCCTCACGTCTGTTGATCCCCAATTTCTCACCTGATGGCCCCCCTGCGACTGTGCCTGTCTTAGGTTATTCCTCCCTTGAGGAATCTTACCCGTCTCTGGCTAACCAGTCATCTTCCGGGGCCATACAGGGAAATGTAAAGTTGGTAAGTGAGAGAGAAGCCATATTCTTTGAAAAGGTTAGCTTTTGGTTTCTTTGCAGATTTATGCCCTGTGGCTTCTATGCCCAGCATTTGTCTTGAGGTATCTTTATCACTTGGAAGAATTATGATACTCGGTAAATTCGATATGAGGCACAAATTCTATTTAACGGTTGTAATTAGGAAGGAAGAAGAAAAGCTATAGAGGTAGCAGACAGAAGAAAACATGGGAAGATTGATTATTTCTTTGACATATCTTCTTGTAGAGTAACTTAAGCATGTATAGGTTTTAAAGTACTAATTAAATTGCGCACACACATTAACATAATAGGAATACAGTTACATAACCAAAGCAGATCTATAATTATGAGCCATCTCCAGTGAAGCCAAGAAAACCATTTAGGCACCCTAGGCATTTGTGAAAATTTGTCTATGATATGATGGATATTGTCCAACTGTACCTGAACAGTCTGAGAGAAATCAGACAAATTAAAACAGCCCATTCCTGGGAACTGTTCACATCCCATATGTTCTTTTAACAGTAAATAGTTTGTAGTTGGAAGATTTTGGAGCGCTACAACTTGCACTTCTCGTAATTCTTGGTTGAGTTCCAACAGTATAGATCCAGTCAAAATTGTTGTTTTACTGTATGTACAGGCCAGCTTAGATATCTCCTTCTTTATTCCCATGGCAAGTCCAGGAACCGGAGGGATGAATGCAGCTACAACTGCAGCATCGCCTGGATCTTTGTTAAGGATTTTGATGATCATCTTCTGGTATGACTCTTCCAGAGAGTGCTGATGTTGGAAGTTCTTCTTCATATCGTATCTTAGTTCATTTTCTGGGTAGCCAAATTAGGCTTTGATCATCTGTATAAACACAAACAGACCCTTTGCCCACACTTCGATCTGCCCTTTATACCATTGTGTAGAACTCATTGGAGGTCACCACACAGGAACTGCTTTTTTTTTTTTAAGAGAAAGGAATATTATCAGTAAAGTGTACCTCCATAGCCAATCATCTGACACCCTTTAAGTGATCAAAATTAAGGATATTTAAAGCATGCATTAATCATTGATTTACAGTTAGTTTTATCCTATCATGGAGTAATCCCCCTTTTCTTTCTTTTTTTTTGTTTCTGTTATCTTTAATCTACACTGACATGAAGAATATTATGTTTACTAGGCTCTCCCCTATACCAGGTCCCCGCTATAAACCCCTTTACAGTCATTCTCCATCAGCATATCTAAATGTTGTAGAATCACTACTTGTCTTCTCTGTGTTGTACAGCCCTCCCCTTTCTCACACACCCCCATGCATGGTGACCTTAATACTCCCCTTCTTCCTCCCCACCCCTTATCCCTCCCTACCCACCCATCCTCCCCAGTCCCTTTCCCTTTGGTACCCGTCAGTTCACTCCTGGGTTCTGTGATTCCGCTGCTGTTTTGTTCCTTCAGTTTTTCTTTGTTCTTATACTCCACAGATGAGTGAAATCATTTGGTATTTCTCTTTCTCTGCTGGTGTTATTTCACTGAGCATAATACCCTCCAGCTCCATCCATGTTGCTGCAAATGGTAGGATTTGCCCTCTTCTTATGGCTGAGTAGTATTCCATTGTGTATATGTACCACATCTTCTTTATCCATTCATCTACCGATGCACATTTAGGTTGTTTCCAATTCTTGGCTATTGTAAATAGTGCTGCAATAAACATAGGGGTGCACTGATCTTTCTCAAACTTGATTGCTGCGTTCTTAGGGTAAATTCCTAGGAGTGCAATTCCTGGGTCAAATGGTAAGTCTGTTTTGAGCATTTTGATGAACCTCCATACTGCTTTCCACAATGGTTGAACTAGTTTACATTCCCACCAGCAGTGTAGGAGGGTTCCCCTTTCTCCACAACCTCGCCAACATTTGTTGTTGTTTGTCTTTTGGATGGTAGTGATCCTTACTGGTGTGAGCTGATATCTCATTGTGGTTTTAATTTGCATTTCTCTGATAATTAGCGATGTGGAGCATCTTTTCATGTGTCTGTTGGCCATCTGAATTTCTTTTTTGGAGAACTGTCTGTTCAGTTCCTCTGCCCATTTTTTAATTGGATTATTTGTTTTTTGTTTGTTGAGGTGGGTGAGCTCTTTATATATTTTGGATGTCAAGCCTTTATCGGATCTGTCATTTACAAATATATTCTCCCATACTGTAGGGTACCTTTTTGTTTTATTGATGGTGTCTTTTGCTGTACAGAAGCTTTTGAGCTTGATATAGTCCCATTTGTTCATTTTTGCTTTTGTTTCCCTTGCCTAGCGAGATATGTTCATGAAGAAATCACTCATGTTTATGTCCAAGAGATTTTTGCCATTGTTTTTTCTTGGAGTTTTATGGTTTCATGACTTACATTCAGGCCTTTGATCCATTTCAAATTTACTTTTGTGCATGGAGTTAGACAGTGATCCAGTTTCATTCTCTTACATGTAGCTGTCCAGTTTTGCCAGCACCATCTGTTGAAGAGACTGTCATTTCCCCATTGTATGTCCATGGCTCCTTTATCAAATATTAATTGGCCATATATGTTTGGGTTAATGTCTGGAGTCTCTAATCTGTTCCACTGGTCTGTGGCTCTGTTCTTGTGCCAGTACCAAATTGTCTTGATTACTATGGCTTTGTAGTAGAGCTTGAAGTTGAGGAGTGAGATCCCCCCCCCCCCACTTTATTCTTCTTTCTCAGGATTGCTTTGGCTATTCAGGGTCTTTGGTGTTTCCATATGAATTTTTTTAACTATTTGCTCCAGTTCGTTGAAGAATGTTGCTGGTAGTTTCATAGGGATTGCATCAAATCTGTATATTGCTTTGGGCAGGATGGCCATTTTGACAATATTAATTCTTCCTAGCCATGAGCATGGGATGAGTTTCCATTTGTTAGTGTCCTCTTTAATTTCTCTTAAGAGTGTCTTGTAGTTTTCAGGGTATAGGTCTTTCACTTCTTTGGTTAGGTTTATTCCTAGGTATTTTATTCTTTTTGATGCAATTGTGAATGGAGTTGTTTTCCTGATTTCTCTTTCTGTTGGTTCATTGTTAGTGTAAAGCCACAGATTTCTGTGTGTTAATTTTGTATCCTGCAACTTTGCTGTATTCCGATATTAGTTCTAGTAGTTTTGGAGTGGAGTCTTCAGGGTTTTTATGTACAATATCATGTCATCTGCAAATAGTGACAGTTTAACTTCTTCTTTACCAATCTGGATTCCTTGTATTTCTTTGTTTTGTCTAATTGCCATAGCTAGGACCTCCAGTACAATGTTAAATAACAGTGGGGAGCATGGGCATCCATGTCAGAGCAATCTATGATCCATTTTGAATTAATTTTTGTGAAAGTGTAAGGTCTGTGTCTAGATTCTTTTTTTTTTTTGTAGATGTCCAGTTGTGCCAGCACCATTTTTTGAAAAGACAGTCCTTTCTATATTAAGTTGCCTTTGCTCCTTTGTCAAAGATTCATTGATTATATTTATTTGTGTCTATTTCTGGGCTCTCTATTCTGTTCCAGTGATACATTTTTCTCTCACTAATACTATGCTGTCTTGATCACTGCAGCTTCATTGTAGCCTTAAAGTTGGGAAATGTCAACTAAGTTTTCTGACTTACCTCTTTCCTTCTACACTGTGTTGGCCATTCTGGGTCCTTTGCCTCTCCATAAAACTTTAGAAGCAGTTTGTCAATATTCACAAAATTACTTACATTGGGACTGCATTCATCTATAGGTTAATATGAAAATAAGTGATATGTTAACAAACTGAAGTCTTCTATCCACAAGTATGGAGTACTCTGCATTTATTAGTTCTTCTTTGTTTTCTTTCATCATTTTTTAGTTTTCTTCAAATGCATTATGTTACATTATACCTTGTATATATTATGTTAGATTTATACCTAAGCATTATTTTAGTGCTAATAGAGGTGTTATTGTGTTTTAGCTTAAAATTTCAATTTTTTTCTGGCATAAGAAAGCAACTGACTTTTATATATTAACCTTGTATACCCTATCCTTGCTTTAATAGCTTGCTAGTTAAAAGAAGAGTTTTTGTTCTGGTTCTTCTTTTGGTCAACTTCTTGGTACTGTCTATATAGATAATTATGTCATCTGTGAACAAGGAAAATTTTGTCCTCCTTCCCAGTCTATATATCATTTACCTCCTTTTCTTGTGTTATTGCATTAGCTAGAACTTCCATTATGATAGTGAAAGGCAGTGGAGAATGGACACAACCTTGACTTCTACCTGATTTTAGTGGGAAAGCTTACAGTTTCTCATCAGTAAGAATGATGTTTAATTCTAAAGTTTTGATACATATTCTTTATCAAGTTGAGAATGTTCCCCTCTATTCCAAGTTTAATGAAAAATTTAAACATGATTGGATGTTGGATTTTGCTCAGTGCTTTTCTGTATCTGTGTGCAAAAATTGTGTGATTTTTTAGCCTGTTGATGAGATAAATTATGTTAATTAATTTTGGAATATTGAACTAACCTTGCATTCCTAGGAGAAATCACATTTGAATTATTGATATTTTATACATTTTTGGATTCTATTTGTTAATGTTTTCATGAGGATTTTTGAATCTGTGCTCAGAGATATTAGTCTATACTTTTCTTGTATTATCTTTGTCTGATTTTATTATTAGTGTTAACACTGACCTCATAAAATAAGTTATTAGTATTCTTTCTGCTTCTATCCTCTAAAACACTGTAAAGAATTGTTATGGTTTCCGTCTTAAATGATTTGTAGAATCCACCAGTGAACCAATTTGGGTAAGGTAGTTTTCTTTTTTATTACTATTATTGATTCTACTTCTGTCATACATATGGGCCTATTCAGAATGTCTGTTTCTTTTTGTGTGAATCTTGGTAAATTGTGTCTTTGAAGGAATTGGTCTATATTATCTACATTATCAAATTTATGGACATAGAGCTGTTCATAGTATTCTTTTATTATCTTTTAATGTCTATGTGATATATACTGATTTCTTTCATTTTTTATATTGTAATTTGTACCTTCTCTTTTTTTTTCTTAGTCTTAATCAATTTTATGATCTTTTCAGAAAACTATCTTTTGGCTTCATTGATTTCCTCTGTTGATTTCCTGTTTTTAATTTCATTGATTTCTGTACTAATTATCATTTATTTTCTTCTGTTCTTTTGTAGTTAATTTCATTCCTCTCTTTCTTGTTTCTTAAAGAACAAATGTAGTTTATCAATTTTAGGTCTTCCTTCTTTACTAATAAATACATAAAATCTATTTCCTTCTATGCACTGCTTTTGCTGCATACCACACCACAAATATCGATAAGTTGTTTATTCATTTTAATTTAGTTACAATTTTTTAAATTTCTCTTGAGATTTCTTCTTTGACCCATGTGTTACTTAAAAGGGTTTAATCTCCAGATGTTTGGGGATTTTATAGTTAGCTTTCTGTTATTCATTTCTAGTTCAATTCCATAGTGGTCTGAAAGCAGAAATTTTATGATTCCATTACTTTAGATTGTTAAGGTGTTTTTGTGGCCTGGGATGTGGTCTGTCATGGTAAATATTTCATGTTAGCTTGAGCATAATGTTTATTCTGTTGAGGCTGGGTGAAGTTCTATTGATACAAATTATATCCAGTTGATTGATGGTGTTTTTGAGTTCAGCTATGCCCTTACTGATTTTCTGCCTGCTGGGTCTGTCCATTTGTGATTGACAGGTGTTGTAGTCTCCAACCATGAGAGGAGATTTATGTATTTTTCTTGTAATTCTGTTAGGTTTTGCCTCACATGGTTTGACTCTTGATTGTTAGGTTTGTACACATTAAGGATTGTTATGTCTTCCTGATTTTTGATGCTTTTATCATTATTTAATGCCTTTTTATCCCTGATAATGTTCCTTGATTTGAAATCTACTAGGTCTGAAATATATTAATTCTTGCTTTCTTTTGATTAGTGTTATCATGGTATATTGTTCTCTATGCATTACTTTTAACCTGTATGTGCTTTTAGATTTAAACTCATTTTCTTGTAGACAAAATATGGTCAGATCTTCTGTTTGAGTCACTCTGACAATCTGCCCTTTAATGGTCCTTTCAGGTGATTCAAAGTGACTGTTGATGTGGATGGATTAATATCTGCCATATTTGTTACTGTTTTCTATTTGTTTCCTTGTTCTTTCTTCCTTTTTTGTTTCCTTTTTTTTCCTGCCTTTCAAATTAATTAAGCATTTTATATGATGTCATTGTTACTCCTTTCTTAGTGTATCAATTACACTTTTTTTTTTCATTTTTTGTAGTGGTTGCTCTAGAGTTTGCAACACATATTTACAACTAATACAAGCCCACTTTCAAATAACTTCATGCTTGATGGGTAGTGTGAATTGCTTTTATAATAAAATAATCCTAATGCCCTCTTCCTGTCCCTTACATTATTGCTGTCATTTTTTAGATTTATATATAAACATACATAACCACATATTTATGTGCATAATCAAATACATTATTATTTTGAACAAACTGTTATCTGTGAAATAAATTAAGAATAAGAAAAAGAGGCACAAAATCTCAATCATAATATATTATAGTCATGCGGATGAAATAGAGAATACAGTCAATAGTTCTGTAACATCTTTCTGTATAGACAGAGAGTAATTTTGCTAGTTGAGGTGAGCATTTAATAATGCAGGAAACTGTTGAATCACTATGTTATGTACTTGAAACCAATATAACATTGTATATCAACTACACTTCAATAAAAAGTATTTTAGAAAAAGAATAAGAAAAAGAAAAGTTTTATCTTGCCTTCACTTACTCCTTCTTCATTGCATTTTCTTACTTTATGTAGATCTAAGTTTCTGAACTAAAATATATTCTTTCCCTCTAAAGAACTTATTTTTTATTTCTTACAATGCAACAAATTTTTTCAATTTTTGTTTGTCTGAGAAAGTCTTTATTTCTCCTTCATTATTTTATGGAAAGTTTTCAGGGTATAGAGTATTACACTCATGATTTTTTTCTCCCAACACTTTAAATATTTTAGTCCACATTCTTCTTGCTTGTATGGTTTCTGAGATGTCAGATCTGATTCTTATCTTTGTTTCTTTTAGTTTTTAAAAAATTAGTAAAGAAAAAATGTAGACAATACAAGCAAACTTTAACACTTCATGAAGCAGACAGTCTCCTTTTAGAGAACTGTTAAATGGGGTGGGAGGCAAGACATTTTTATAATATGAGGAATAAAGAACAAAGAAAAGACAAATAGAAATACCTACCTGCTTGCAGCCACATTGTCAGGCTCGTCAGGTTGGAAAGGCCGATCTGGCTTGGCGCTTAGAGACCGGCCCACGGGACAGACTGTGGTTCTCAAAGAGGAGCGCACCTGCAGGAAGGAGAAAGCTGCCTGGAGTTGGTTTGCAGACGTGCAGCCCAGACAAGAGGCTTCATCTTGGGCCTGGAAAGTCATTTCAACAGTAAGATGTTTATTTTCCTCTGACTTCTCTTGGGATTTGTTGTTTATTTTTGGTTTTCTGTAGTTTGAACATAAGATGTTCAGTCAATATGGTTTCAAATATTTCTTCTGTCAGCTTCTTTCTTCTCCTTTGTTTAGGTTCTGATGACACCCCAGGAGGTTTGGTTCTGGTTAAACCAGTTTCCCCTGAGGGCAGGCCTTGTTGAAAGCGAGAACTCAGGCGCTTGTTCAATGGTTCCTTTCCTCACCTCTGTCAGAAGCAGGAAGGGATTTTCCAACAGTGTTTGCTGTGGGAACCTGGCTGCACCTCTGGAGGCTAATCCCACAGTTCTGTGGGCCCCTGTGGCTGGTCCTCCTGGAGATTTTAGCTCTCAGAGTTGTCTCCGCTGGGCCTCCAGATACTCCTCAATTACACTGCAGGCTTCCCTGCCCTGACACGGCTCTTGGAGTTTACACTTGGGAGTCTCTACTCCGGATATTTCCCTTCCCCCATGTGGAACACTAGAGTGGGGTGGGGTTGGCTATCGCCTCGTTCCAAGTCAGTAGGCTCTGGTAAGACCCTAGCAGGCTCATCTCTGGTAAAATCATTTCTCATGAAGGCCGGTCTTATTAAGAACAAAATGCTCTGGACATATTTCAAAATAGCTATTTTCCTCCAATTCTGATGTAAGTATGAGGAGATTTTTCTTCACTATTACTGTGAAAAGTTAGTAGGGCCAGTAGAGGTAAAACTCAAAAAAGTGTGGGGCTTTCCCTATGACTGGGACCCCTGGAGCAGTTAACCCCCAGTCATCTACACTGAGCCCCCAGCAATTCATCATTTACAGTGTAGGTTTTCCTAACAGGTGCTGCTGCTTCTAGAGGTTTCATCTGCTCACGGCCTTCCTCTCAGTTAAGTTGTAATTCTCCACATCCAGCTGTTTTTCTCTCCAATTTTGGGGGCAATAGTTGTCCCTGTGGCAGCAGTATAAAAGAGAATATTGTGCTACAGGGACGTCCAAGGTTTCTCCTCAAAGCCCTACTCGAGCCTCCCTGGGATTTGGGTTGGTCTAGTCCTTGAGTTAAAAAAGCTCACCCACACTTTGGTGTGGCCCTTCTTCCTTGGATGTAGTTAAAAACTAATCCAACATCTACTCCCATTTGGAGCCAGACCTGAGGGCTTGCCCCACCCTAAATCGTGTTCTCCTGACGCCTGTCAGTTTTACTTCCTTTAGTCTGACTTTGATATGTGTTTCTTCTTACAAATGAAGGATATTCTTAGCTCATCCCTTAAACTTTTAGTAGATGACTAAATCTTCTATGTGGTCAGGTTTAGTTTCCTAGATTTGTATGTAGTTCCTGATTTACAAAGTTCTGATGATCTTAAGACAAAAATTGGTATTTGGCTTTTTAATATGTTGATCATTTTGCATGAAAAGCTTTCTCTCTGTTGGACAGCTTTATTCAAGATATTCTCGAATCTCCATTCTTTAATACAAAAAGTCTTATTACCCTTTTCTCACACTGTGTTTTTTATTAATGCTGAGATCCAGAACATTACCTCTACCTTTCAAAATAGTTAAGTGGTTGTACTCAGCTATTCTAGCTCGTAATGGAACATGGTAATAGCCTTGTGAAATGATGATATTAAATATAATAATCTCCACCACATAACAAGTGAATGAGAAGTCCATGGATGGGTATAAACAAAAGCAAAATTTCTTGGTGCTAATAAAATTGCACATTATATTTTTAAGTAAAAATAACTTACTGACCATTTTTGCTTCTTACATAGTGTAATGGAGCAAGGGATTACCAGTTGATATGATTTTCAATGACAATTTTATAATAATAATTTTTAAAGCTTGGAAAATGAAGTTAGAGTTGATTCAACATTATTCTCTTCAAGCAGGAACCATACATAATGAGTAAAAGCTGAGTGGAAGTCTGTACAAATAATTAAAGAACTTTGAAAACTTAACTATGTAGTCCAGATGTTATGAACTCCATGGTAGACAAATACATGTTAAAGACTGGTTGTCCTGGGGAAGAAATATTCAGACCGTCCAAACAATACTATTCTGAAATAATACAGACCTGTAAACAAGTCTATTGCTAGGAACAATAGGAATATCTCCTTCATTGAATCTTTATGTAACCTATTTTTTGCCCTAGATAGTGCACCACCGTAAAATTTTGATGTTTCCCTTTTCAATTGCAGAAATCGAGAAGTATTACAAACCACTGAAAATATATTATTTGATTGAACACCTTCATTTCACCTGACATTTTAAAATATTTTTAGAACTATAATATGCATATATAAGTGAAATATGCAGAAATTGGTAATTACAACTCCCTGAAATTTCACAAGATGAACTGACTTTAGCACCTTTAGCACCCAGACCAAGAAATATACTACGACAAGCACCCACCTTGCCACATCACATCTCAATCACTATCCTTCAGCAAGGTGACCCCCATCCTGACTTTGCACTAAATTTGGTTTTCTTTTGTGTGAGTTTTCTATGAATGCAGTTGTGTAGTGTGTATTGTTTTGTGTCTGGACTCTTGCCCAGAGTTGCCTTTGTGAGAGCCATCCATATCTTCCTATGCATTTTCATGGCCTAATGGTATTCCACTCTATGAATTTTATTGTATGTGGCCATTTGTTCATTGTATTATTGGAGGAGGTCATTGAGAGGGCTTGGATGACCTGAGAACTGACTCTTGGAATTGGAGGCTCCTTGCCCTCCTGTCCTGGGAATGTGCATTTTGCCTGTGTTCCCTGCTCCCAGAAGCTGCCCAACGACACAGCCTTAAGGTCGTAATATGGTACTGAGACCATCTGGATGGAACACCTGACTAAGCCCAATTAAGGCCTCATATAAACTGTAAGGTTCTGGTAGGCGGTGCTCCCAAGGTGTGAATACTGATGTATTTTTCCATAATTTATCCTTCTCCAGTTGACAGATGTGCCATTGTTCTGGGTTATGGCTAGTATAAATAGTACCACTGTGAACTGTCAAAGAAAAACCAAATCCAGATGTTAACAGAGCTGTTTATCCATAAATTGATCATTTATGTTTCACTGGGATTCAATGGTGTTTCAAAGGCCATTTTATAGGGAATGACAGGAAACACTGAGTATGTCTGGCTGGCAAATGTTCTATTAAGGTGAAAGTTTGGGAAACAGAGACTTCTAATTTGCTCTTCAGGTGCATTTGACAGTCTTGGTTGACGGCAGGGCATGTCAAAAGAAGGAAGATTGTTCAGTGCTTGGGGCAGAGGTTTGCCTGTGACCCGGCTGATTCCTGCCCCCCATGGGAAAACAAATGGTGCTTTCCCAAAGTCAGGGTCATTACAGTCCTTGAGGGGCTGGGGTGAGGGTAGCTGGTTGCCATGGAAAACACTTTCTCAGAACATTCTTGTGTATTTTCTCATGGAGATAAGAGGAATGAACAAAACATTCACTTACAGGGTTTTAGTCTTGCTTATGATGCTGAGAGTAAAAAACAAAATGAAAAGCACAGGCAGTCAGCAAAAGACCTGAGCTCTGACCTAATCAGTGTCAGTAATACCTCAGGTGGGTACTAGTCCCTCCGTCTGGTGGTGCAGCACCTGGGCCAGATGCCATGCCTTCTCCAACGTTGTCTCCAGAAGCTGAGGTGGCCTTTGGCTTGGATGTCTCCAGTACCCTGTGCGAGCTCTGGCTGGGCAAACTGTGCTTGGCAGGCCACTGTGCCCAGCCCCAAATCTGCTTCCTTTAAGCAATTAACCTGCAAATCCAGACTTCGGAAGAAACTTTCCCCTTGCAAAAGCAGAGGTCAGTTTATGTCAGCTCACAGATCTCAGCCTGTGCTGCACCCAGAGCCCTCAGGGCTACCAGGAGCAAGTGGAAAATCTAGTTCTCACTCAAGAGAAATGGGTATGTAGCCTTTTACACTTGTATATCTAAAATCCCACCTAGGAAGCTTTTGCTTTCCAAAGAGAATTGATTCCTTCACTTAAAGAAGAATTAAAAAATGTGAACCTGTAAAAAATGTAAAATGTGAGTTTTATAAATAAAAAAAAAAACTAAGACCCACTCTCCACTTTGCACCATGTATATTTTGCATATTTAAAATTTAATTCCTTGCTCTTTCAGACATGGTCCAATGGAAAAAAAATGCTTAATCTCTTGGAAAATTAAAACTATTAATTATAGCATGGATTTACAAAAAACTAATATTGTTTGTTGAGAATCTGCTATGTACCAGCCATTTTTCCAAGACCTTACATTTATTAACTTGTTTTATTCCTCAAAACTGTATTTTCCTGAACCTTCTTGTATCTCGCTATTATCATGTTTTTCTCAAGCTCCACTTATCTCAGTCAGCAAATTCCACTTGACCCAAGAGAAAACTGTTATACATGACTTTTCTCAAGCAAAAAAGTCTAGGCATATTTTTGTTCTATTTTATGTATATTATAATCGACATGCAATATTTTAATAGTTTCAGCTGCATAACATATTGATTCAATGATTAATATATATTATGAAATGCTCACCAGGGTAAGTACAGTTGCCATTTATTGCCAGACAAAGACATTGTAATATTGTTGGTTATATTCCCTGTGCTTTTCATCCCCATGACTAATTTGTTTCATGCTTGGAAGTTTGCACCCCTTTATTCCCTTCACCTTTTTCACCCATCCTCCACCTCTGCAACCACCAGTCTGTTCCCTGTGTTTATGAGTCTGTTTCTGCTTGCTTTGTTCATTTGTTTTGTTTTTCAGATTCCACATGTAAGTGAAATCCTATGGTATTCATCTTTGTCTGCCTTCTTTCACTCAGTATAAACCCTCTAGGTCCATCCATGTTGTTGCAAATGGCAAGATCTTTATTTACGGTTGAGTAATATTCCATTGTGTGTATGTACCGCATCTTTATCCAATCATCTATTGATGGACACTTAGGTGGCTTCCCTATCTTGACTATGGTAAATGATGCTGCAATAAACAGGGATGCACATCTTTTTGAATCAGTGATTTTCTTTTCTTTCCGATAAATTCTCAAATGTGGAATTGCTGGGTAATATGGTAGTTCTATTTTCAGTATTTTGAAGAACCTCCATATCATTTTCCACAGTGGCTGGACCAGGTTATATTCCATCTCTATTCTTGCAACACACACACTTTCACCATATACTCTGCATTAATTCCAGTTCTTTACTTTCAAAGTAATTAGCTAAGGAAATTATAAAAACCTTTATAAAGGCCTTCCTTCCTGGATCTTTTCATTGAAAATTTTCTCCATTTAAATGTTACATATATAATATAATAGATTTATCTCTTTTCTCATGATAAGTATGCTAATGTATGTTTTTATAAATGAGTGTATTTATTTATCCATTTGTTTGGTATATAGGAACTCCTGTAATTCAATAGCTTTTCTATGCAGTGTTTTAATGTCAGTCACAGGGAATGATTCTTCCCTGGCTGGCGTGCTGGTGCTTCAGACGGATTTGTTAAATTTTAAAATGATCTCAGCTTAGCCAATAATCCACCTGATGCTCTTACAAAGTATAGCATAGGAAGAAAACAAGGGACTGAACTGTATGAAGAATCTGAACTTTCTCTGCTTTCTTTTAAAAATTAAGGGGAATGTATGTGAAATAGTATTTATAATTTTTAAAAAATTATCACATTGTGAACCAGAAGCCTAGAAAAATGAAAAATAAATATAAAAGCTCAATTTGATGTGAAGGTGAAGTTTTGAAGAATCCTGGTTGATAGTAACACAGGACTTTAATTGTGAAATCATAGCTCTGTGTTTTTCTATAACTTACTTTCTGTGCTACAGTATGAGCAATATTATTTTATTATTTAAAATTAGTTGACTTTTGGCACAAAAATAATAAATGAGCCAGACTTTTCCTAGAAACAAAAAGTGAATAACTAAAGGAATTTTATGGAGTACAAAATTAATTTATCCTTTGTATCTGTGCTCATTACTCCTCTCTGGTATTTTATCCTCTCCCATTCTATTTTACAATATTTATGTATAATCTTAAAGATTTGTCATTCTGCTGTCCATCTGCTAGCCAGTTGTCTAACATAAAATTAACATGTTTACAAATGCTAATGGCAATGAAATGGTCCAATATTCCTTTGCCTTCATAGCTGCTGAAAGAACATTTATCAGCCCATTTCTCTGTGGGCACATTCAAAACATTAAAAAGCTTACTGTGTGATCTCCACAAATCTGGTCTTCTGGCACAAGATTTGTGATACTAAAAAATGTGGTATTTGAATATTGTCACTGTGAGAATAATCTTCAATTTTTATTAAAATTTCAAGTAACTTTGAAGAGTTTGAGTCATAAGACATTCACAGTAAAGATTTCTATAATTTTGTTGGCAATGTGTGGGAAATTACAATGATATTAAAATCAATATTCTACCTGTGCTTACAAGAGACAATCCCAAAATTTAAGAACCCAACAGTAAGCACCAAAACTTCAGTTGAAAATGAAATTGATAAATGCAACTACACAATGAACATACTGCATGACATCACTAAATGATACATTTTTAAATGTAAACTCCTTTATGGATTAAATGAGCTGTCAAAACATTTGATAAGACTCAGTACCCTTTGCTAATAGAATTAACATAATAGAAATAAAAGTTGTTTTATAACATATGAATGTATTTTATGTCAAATTAAAAATATTAAGGAAAATACATGTAACATTCTCATGAAAACTATGAACAAAACCAACTCAGTTTCTACCGTTACTTATTATTGTTTATACATTTCTGACAAGTACACTCAGATAGGGAATATAAACAAGAGATTTAATTAAGGATCAAAAAGAAAAGAAAAGTAAACATGAACACATGACTTGATTGATTCCAAAAAATATACAAGTTTATACTGAAATTTATAAGGGATTTTATGAGAAAAAAATGAAGATTAATGGTAGGCTTATTGTTTCCATACACCATACATTTTCTTGATGTTAAAAGCTATGGAGTAGCTATTTGCGACTTACCTTTTAAATTTTACCATATTGTATTCTTCAAAAACTTCTGTGTATAATACTTAACCATGTGTAAGAAAATACCATATTTTAGTAAGTGGTAAATTTAGATTTAACACCAAACTCTCTGACTCTGTCCTTTTCAATTCAATGTTCTGATTCTAATAAAACTGAGGAATGTTCATTCTGCAAATAATAATGAATTAAATGAATGAATAAAAGATACAAACACAGACAGTTCCTGGAAAATATTGCTAAGATACCTTTGCCACTGACTGTTTTTCAATTGAATTTGACATTGTCCATGTTGTATGTAAGTGGAATGGTGAAACATTCATAGAGAAACAACAAATGACATGAGTTCTATCAGATATTAAAGAAAAGACAGGCATTCCATCACTATATCAGTGTCTTATCTTTTATCTATTCAGGGTTATATTAAAAATATTTAACCACCTATAGGGCATGGACAATGACAAATGGAAAAAAATAGTATCAATAAATCTAGAGCAGGGTCCCAAACCCTTTCTGGGCCATGGTGGGTGAAGGTTGGGGCCTGGAGGGAGGGGGAAAATTCAGCTCCGACAAAACCGAACAGTGCGTGCCCATCACAGAAGAGCCTTATGGTTTTTCCTGATTTTCTAATATTCCATTTATCTGAAAGTGAAGAATATTAGAAAACTGCTCAAAGTACTTTTTAATACAAATAATAACGGTAATAATAAATACGGATTCAGAGATGTAGCTATGCTGAATGAGGAAAATTTGTCTATTTTCCAACTCTCCTTAGCATTCTAGAAAAGAAAAGTCAACTATATGGAAGCAATCCAAACTCTTACATAGGTTCTCAACCATATCTGAAATTATCAGTGGATAGTAGTAGGTTTTGTATTTTATGTAATACAATATATCTAAATGAATTAATTTACATAATATGGGTCATTTTATATTATTACTACATAATTGTGTACAAGAATCTTTACCTTATTTGTAAGAAGTTAGTAATATTTCAATTTAATGAATAAGGCTGCTTTCCTTTATATGAAGATGGCAGTCAGTTTCATTCATTCTTTCCAAACAAGTTGTAAAAATAGATCTGGAATTTTCTATAATGACTTAAAGTAATATTCTTCAGGACTTGTTCTCAGATTTTACTTAGACATTCCAAGATGTTAAATTATCATATCTTATAAAATATGGCTCCAATTCTCTAGAAAGTAGCACTAAAGAGAACTATTTTAAATTTGCAAGGAAGGAAATAATAATAAAAAAACACCATGTAGAAAATCTAAGGATTTTTTGTATCATTTAGCACTAACACAACATCAGTAAGCTTACTAAAAGTATCTGACTTTCAGCCCTAGCCCACTGGAGGAAAATTAAAACACTTCTACTAAAAACTTTAAAATTTGCAATTAATTTAAAGGTATAAATATGGACTTGAATAGATATCATATTATGTTTTAAATCAATTTTTAATCAAAAGGTAAATTAACAGTCTATAATTATCTGGACTAATTGCTTATAGAGGTAAATAATTTTAAACATTTTTATATATGTGTACATATATATATGCATATGCTTATGTATATATGTAATACATTAAATATATAATATAATAATTATGTAAATTGCATTTACTAAAAGCAAATAAATAATATTCAATAATTTTAAATTTTATGTATAAACATTTATACACATATACAAACTTATTTACCTATATAAACAATTAGGCCAGAAAATGATAGATTACTTTAATGATATATATATATAGATATGTATATTAAATATGTTTATTAAATATATAAATTATATATAATACATAAGTTATGTTTTAATTATTTTAAAAATATATGTATGTCATTTTAAGTTATTTAAAAGCCATTAGGCTAGACTCTTTAAAGAAATACATATACATATGTATCTATGTATAATATGCACATATACATGTATATGTAGACATATAAAAACATTAGTTCATATTCATACATCTGATTGCAATACTGCAGGTTCATTCTGGCCTTCTTACATTGCTTATTTTTAATTTCCCTGATAATTTACTCACTTATTTTTTTAACCTCAATATCCAAGTAAGGTAGTATCAAAAATACTAAACTATACCCATGAAAAACAAACTTACCCAATAGATTGCAATGTTCATCTGTTGCTCTTTTTTGTCTTTGCAGTTAAACCACTCCAAACACTGTTTCCAGGGTTACTTGGGTGATCTTGCCCTCCAGTTCTATGATGTTACATTACACATGTGTGATTCAGTGAGAGTCCTTTTTCACAATCTGTATTCCATCATGCGATCTCCCAATATCCACACTGAGTCTTGAAATCTGGACACAGTAAGCTTTTTGATGTAAAGTTTTATGGGTTTTGAGAAATGCATAAAGTTATGTATCCACTGTTCATGTACCATATTGTTACATGAATCCAAATCTCTCCCATTTATTATGGAATTGTAACTATATTCATGTGCTACAGTTTGTTTTAATGTACTCACCTGCTGAAGTATATCTTGGCTGTTTCCAGATTTGAGGCTGCTGAACTCTCTTTCTTCTAAAGTGTAATTATTTGCATTCCTAGTAGCAATGAATAGGAATCCTGTTGCTCTGTAACTGCATCAATATTTAGTATTTACAGTGTTTTTATATTTTTTTAGTGTTATCTTTTATCAGTTCTAGTGGGTGTTTAATTATATCTCATTTAATTTGAATTTCTCTAATGACTAAAAATGTTGAGCATTTTATCTGTTTATTTGTTATGTCTATCTTATCTTATGGCCCTACTTAATTTTTTACCATTTTTAAAATGATGTTTATTATTTTATTGTTGAAGTTTAAGAATCTTCATATATTCTGGATACAAGTCCTTTATCAGATATGTAACTTACAAATAATTGCTCCCATTCAGTGGTTAGTCTAATAACTCCAGGCTTTGGGTCTAAGTCATCATGAGTCTGAAGCTGCTATTATAAACTGGATAAAAAGAAAAGAATACAGGTAAGCGTGTATGTGATGGAGAGAAAATTAATTTTGAGATATCTATTAGACATGCAAAGGGGGATCGAGTAGATATTTGGATATATGTGTCTGGATTTCAGGGGCAAAATCTGGGCTGAGAAGAAAAATAAGCGATTATTATAGAAGGATTGTAAAGTCATGAGGCTGAGTGAGGTCACCAAGGGATAATGCATAGGTAGAAAAGGAGACATTCATCAAATGTCTGAGGTAGAACATCAGACAACAATGTATAAACTATAAATATACCCTTGGCTAAAATCTGTGAACCTTAAATTTGTAAAATACTGATTTGTGTTAAGATATCATTTTCCAGCTTAATAGACACTCAGAAAAAAGCATCACCGTTATTAATTAGCACTATATAAATATGTCATTTTTTCTAAAATTCATAAACAAATGCATCATGACCAATTAGCTCCAAAGAAGAGGAAAAATGTATGGCTAGTTTCACAATTACAGAGGCAAAAGATCATTTTTATTTATTTTCTTCTCTAGGAGGTATCAGTTTCCAAAATAGTTTACTTGCTACATGCAAGCACATGGAAATTTATATACAGTTTATCTGCCCTATTGAGACATAGCAAAGACAGAATAATGTGCTAACAGGAAAATAGAGTTGGTAAACTCATTACTAGCTTATTATCACCCGCCTCTTTCCGTCCTGGAAATAGGTTTATATGCATAGTTCCTAGGGGATTTTGGATTTGGGTAGAAAGATCTTTTCACCTCCACTATGCCACCGCTTTGTGGTATTTTCATATTTATTTAAAAAAATAGAATTAACCTATTTACAGATGAGCCCAAAATTCTTTTCATTCTGTCCTGCAAATTGTTTGCATGATTTAAAAAGAGAGGATAAGTCATTTATATTGTTTTTCCTGCTTGAGGTTTTGTTTTGCACTGTTTTGGTTGTCTTTGGGATCGCTCCATTACATTACTTCTTTCTAACCTATGGGGCTTATTTTTGTCTCACTGATTAAGTAATTACCTCAGACTTCCCCGCCCCCCTTGAAACTCTGATGAGACTAGGTCCTAAGGAGTGGGAAAGCAAATTTCATCACAGAATACGTTATTAAATGTCACTAGGACTCTGCGTTGTGCTATGCTGTCAGAAGGTAAGTGGAAAGAACTGCTGGGTGCATCTGGGATTCTGGTCACATGGTATGCCTGTATTTGTGAGCAGATCGCACAGGTGTTTTTACTGTGTGGAAATCCCTGAGCTGTATACACATGATGTGTGTTCTTTCTGCATGCATGTTATATATCTCCATATAAAAAATTAGCCAAACACTGAAACCAGACACTCTTTTCTATTGGTGGCATGGAACCCCAGGATTCCCCACAGAACCTAGCCGTCAGCTGTGCGCATCCCCTAGCGGTTTCGTCCTAGCAATGCCACTGCAGGGCCTCAAAGGTCTCCAACCTTTAAAATCTTCCACAGTGAAGCAGAACGAAGGGCTGAAAGCAACGTGGTCTATTCGATTTCTATACATAGTTTGAGCAATCCAATAGGTGGGTAATAAAAGGATATATTAAAACATGTAACAAGATGGTCTAAAATATCTGTACCATGATTACAATAATTCATTCACTCACTCAAAACTTTACTAAGTGCCTATGTTATTCTGTGTATTGATAATAAAATAGTGTGCAAAATAGTCATAATTTCCTATCAATCTGAAGCTTAGATTCACTAGAACATGCTGCTCTAGAGAGGAAAATAAAGGCTAATTTTGAACGAATCTGATTCTAACATTTTATCTAAGAAAGAAACCAATTACAATTATAAATTTAATCAATAAAGAAAGGTAAATCATTCACTCTTCTGAATTATTTTGTTTAATAATGTATGCCAAGTGTGGTCCAAGAATAAGTACCCACCCTAATCACTTCCATGGAATTTAGAGATAATAGGCAGAGATAATATGCACAGTCCAATGTGAGCCTTTTTCTTTTGCAGCAATTAGTTTGCAAATGTTCATATTTGAGAAGAAAACTTCCATTTTCTGTGCTTCAGTACCAGAACCCTGAAATTTGCTCAAGAAAACATACAGATGGAAGACTGTTGAGCAACTATCCCTTCATGCTTGTATTAGTTTTCTATTGTTTCCATAACAAATGACCATACATTTAGTCTCAGACAATACACATTTATTATAATAATTCTATAGATTAGAAGCCCGCAGAGCTCCTCCCCAGCTAACATCAAGGCATCAAGGGTCATGCCAATTTCTGGAGGCTCAAAGGAAGACAATGTTTCCAAACCTTTTATATGTTTTAAGGTTGCCCACAGTCCCTGCTCCTGACCTCTGTCTCCATCTTCAAGGGCAGCAGTTTTGCATCTCTGTGACCAGTCTTCTTGGTCACATCTCCAACTGAGCCCTGCCAGGAAGACTTCTCCACATTTAAGGAACCCCGTGATTACCTTGGTCACCAACACCCTACCCCATAACCCAGGATTATTTCCCCATCTGATGTCTTTAACCTTAAACCATCTGAAGTCCCTTTGCCATGGAAAGCAACATATTCACAGGCTCCAGGAGTCAAGACATGGTCCATGGTGTTCTTCCACATCATAGGAACCTCTCTAGGACTCAGTAACTTAAATTTAAAATAATTTCAGTTGGATTAAATTAAGTATTCATTTTGTGTTTTTTATTATTTAATGTGAATTTATTGTTTACAGCAGCTTTAGGTTCACAGCAAACTGAGTGGAAGGTACAGAGATTTCCCATGTGCCCCTGGCCCCCCAGCAGGCTCCCCCATTATCAATGTCCCCACTGACAGTATATTTTCTACAGTAGCTGAAGGTACACTGATACATCAGTACCACCCAGAGTACCACCACAGTTTACATTAGGATTCACTCTTGGTGGTGTGCATTCTGTGGGTTTGGCTGAATGTGGAATGCCATTACAGTGTCATACAGAGTACTCTCACTGCCTGAAAAATCATCTGTGCTCCATTTTTTCATCTCTTTCTCCCCCTAAGTCCTTGAAAACACTGAATTTTTTCATAGTTTTGCCTTTTCCAGAATGTCTTATAGTTGGACCCTATAGTATGTAGCCTTTCAAACCAGCTTCTTTCACTTAGTAATATGCCTATGAGTTTCCTCCATGTCTTTTCGTGACTTGACAGCTCATTTCTTTTTAATACTGAATAACCTTCCACTGACTGACGTTCCACGGTTTATTTATCCATTCCTAGTGAAAGATATCTTGGTTGCTTCCAAGTTTTGGCAATTATGAATAAAGCTGCGATAAATTTCTGTGTGCATATTTTTGTGTAGACATCAGTTTTCAGCTCCTTTGGGTAACTACCAATGGGCATGATTGCTGGATCAGATGGCAAGAATATGTTTAGTCTGGTAAGAAACTGCCGATCTGTACCATGTTGCCTTCCTACCAGCAATGAATGAGAGTTCCTCACCAGCATTTGAAATAGTCAGTGTTTTGGGTTTTGATTATTCTAATAAGTTTGTAGTGGTACCTCATTGTTTTAACTTGCAACTCCCTGATGGCAAACGATGTGGAGAACCTTCTCATTTGCCATCTGTGTATCTTCTTTGATATTGATACATTGTCTGTTAAGGTCTTTGGTCCACATTTTAACTGGGTTGTTTGCTTTTCCATTGTTGAGTTTTAAGTGTTCTTTCACATGTTGAGTAACAGCCTTTTATCATATATGGCTTTCACAAATATTTTTTCCCAGTCATGACTTATATTTTCATTTTGCTGATAGTGCCTTTCACAGAGAGGGAAGTCTTGATTTTAATGAAGTCCAGCTTAGCAATTATTCCTTTTGTGGATCCTGCCTTCGGTGGTGTATCTAAAATGCCTCTTCCTCCCCACTTCGACCATCATCTAGGTTTTCTCCTATGCTGTCTTCTAGGAGTTTTATGGTCATGTATTTTACATTGAGGTCTATGATTCATTTTCAGTTGGTTTTTGTAAAGAGAATAAGGTCCACGTCTAAATCCATTTTTTTGTTGTTATATATGGAGGTCCAGTTGTTCTATCATTTGATGGAAAGACTCTTATTGAAAAGCCTTTACTCCTTTGTCAAAGGTCGGTTGACTGTACGTATGTGCATCTATGTCTGGTCTCTCTCTGTTCCACCAATCTGTTTGTCTGTTCTTTAGCTAACACCACAATGACTTGATTATTTCAACTTTATAAATAGTTCTTGAAATCGGGTGGAATCAGCCCTTCAACTTTGTTCTCCTTCAATAGTGTGTTGACTATTTTGGGTCTTTTGATTTTCCATATAAACTTCGTAATCAGTTAGTTGAGTCATACATTTTTTATTCTAACTAACTAATATATCACTTTCTGATTCTTAACAATTTTCCCATCAGGTCTCCCAATGCTACAACTTAACAACAATTTCCTTAGGCATATGACATAGCTGAGTTTCAGACCTTATTTCTGTTCATTTCAACCTCAATATCCCTATATAACTTTGGGGTTATATATTGAACCTAACACATGTTCATCCTTTACTCTGTCAGCTTGTCTTGTTCTGATGACTTCCCATCCCTACTTCAAGAATCTTGCTAATTGTTCTTTCTCTCACATGTTTTTAAATTCATTTTTCTCCATTCAATGGCCTCTTCTTTTGAACCATAAATATCCAGGTTTCCCCACCATAACAAAAAAAGGAAAACAAGAAACTACAGACCTGTGTAATTTTACTAGAAATGTAAAAAGTCTAATTCAGTTATGTATTTCTTTTTCCTTATGGATATTTTTAATATACATTTGTACAGAAGAGGAATCATACACAAAAATGAAGTTGAGGGACTCACCAGAGAACAAGGGTGTAGAGGAAGGACCCTAATAGAATCTCTATTCTTTGATTTCATACTTAGTATATTAATAAGTACTAGCTTTTTAATCATTATGATGAGATTATTATTGATCATTATTGATGAGAAATGTTTGCTATTTATTGATCATAAAAATTATAATGAAATTTTCCTTTGCACTCTAGAAATATCTAATCAAGTACATTTTCATCAATATGAAAAATATATAAAAACATACTAACTACTTTTACCACTTCATGTAGTTGGAAAAACTGGGTAAAAGTTTTTGTTCCTTGATAAGAAAAAAGCTATATATGTAGAGCTTTGAAAAAGTATTATTTTTACATGTGTAAAAATAGATTTATTTACATTCAAAAAGAGTTCATATAATATTCATGAACAATAGAGGTTTCATTGGACAAATCTTATTTTGGATTAAAAATAAGTCTATATTTTCTCCCTGGTTTTATAACAGTGGAAAAATATTATGATATATTTTATTTAGCATAAGATCTGCATTTAATTTCTCATAATTCAAAATGTCTCAATTTTCAACACTATTTGTATGGGCTGATAGCTCTATGCTAAATTATTATTTCCATAAATTGTTTTAATTACAAAATATAAAATAATAATTAAGGTAAAATTATTTAATTATAATAAGCTTTCAATGGTTTAAATATTTTTTTTCTTAGGGTATCTCATAATGCCACAAATCATAGGAATTAATGTCTTGGCTTAAATTATAATTTCCAGATTTTGATCAACTTTAAGAAAAGATTAATATTAAAATAAAATTAGTGTTCCTAGTAAATGTTCCTTGGATACAAATAAAATTTCTAAGAAAAATACACCTATGTCATTGACTGAACATAGTTTAAATTAACATTTTTCTTTTACAGAAAAATAATCACAAATGAAAGAATGTGTATGCACACACACACACACACACACACACACACATGTACAATCACCTCAAAATTTGTTAAAATGATAAGAAATGTGTTTTATGGATTTTATGGAAAAAACAAAAAATGGTTAGATCTGCATTTCTTTCTTCAGTTATATCTTATGTACAAACATTGTATCTTGTGTACAAAGGTAATTATTTTACTTTGTAGGTAAGTACATGATTTCTGTGCAGTGGAAACATAATTAACCATGTGCTGTATAATTCGTTTTTTTTTTTCTTAAGAGATCATTTTGCATGCAGTTTTATTTTATATAATGATAAATTTAATTATAATTTAATTCTAAAATGACAAGCTAGCTTTGATGTTATCATTCATTTACACATTACATATTAGTTCATTAAAACTATTCATAAAGAATTTTAAAAGACAATAGAGGGCAAATGTGAGATCACACAGAAAATGTAAAAGGTCTAAGGAAGGAACACCTGTATACCCTGGCTTGATTATGCTTATAAATTGTGAATACAAAGGAAAAAAATTAATTGTGTTGAAGTTTTGCAAAGTGGAGTTAATGTTAAGGAGTTATGCGTAAAGGAGAAGATTTATGAATGATTTACCAAATATTACTGCTACATGAAGGATTTTAAAAGCAGAATTAGAATGGGTGTTTTCTTTCTGTAAAATGACCAAATTATATGTGTCCAGATAACAAGCTTCTTTTTATTACAAAATATTTACTTAATTCTCTGGAATTATTGGCATCATTTTTATCAAATTTCCTTATTTTCAAAAAAGAAGTAAGTTCCTAATACCATTGTAATTTATTATTGTGTGTTTTCAAAATATTTTCTATACCCACTTTTTTTTTCTTTTAGACATTACAGATTTGTTAATATTTGTCTCTTTTGACAACTCGTCTTGGTATTTTTCTCTTTCCCAATTCAGGTCCCAAATTCTATAACAGACCAAACTGTGAAAAAGCTTTGTAAACTAATTTTTAGGGGTTCTCTGGAACATTCACCAGGGAACATGAAGTTTTGCTCCTTCTTCATAAAAAAGGAAGGTGACAGAATTTAGGATATTTGGCATTATTTAAATTTTAATTCAATCCTACTGTGAGAGCTGTTTAGTCAATCATATTTGAGATAAAAATGCTGTTCCAAAATGAATTTCAAATGAAGGCATGCTGTTCCAAAATGAATTCCAAAATGAAGGCAAATAAGTTGCCTTATGTTAATTATGCATAAGAAGAGATAACATATTTCAATTATTATGCACATCTCAAGAGCATACTATTTTTCATGGTCAGACTGGTTAAAATATATTTTACCAAGAAGTATACTTCTAGATTACTAGGTTCCAATTACCTTGTCAAGTATAAGTCCCTATAACATACTTTGTGATATAATTCATCAAACACTGAAGATTTTTAGGGTTCTTACTTCTTATAGTGTTATTTTCTCCCAGAATAATCACTGACTACATCATTATAAATTAATTTTGTGTTATGCCTCAGGAGATGATTCCAATTTTATAATTCCTAGCTTTGCTTCAGGAGATTCATCTTCTGGATAAAACATCAGAAAATATATACACTGAGCCTCAGTGGAAAAGATATTACCAAAAGGCTTCAACAGCTAAAACAACAGACTCTAAAGTGTAGAGACTTAGATTTCTATCTCACAACTGGAGACTTAAAGACATCTTCAAATCATAAAAAACTATCTTCATTAGAGACTTTAGGTCTAGGCCTGTAAAAAGTTTTTGAGGGGACATAACATTTATTCCAGATCATTGATCAATGTGATGATTGAGTAAAGGAGATGGCTTTTGTATAAAACCCAAAAACAAAATTCCAAATGGTTAGAGGCACAAGTCATCGTGTTTCAATCTGCATACTTTTGTACCTTCCTTTCATTATAGCTTTCATTCCTCTACACTTACTTAAGGATCTAGATTACTAATACACACTCAAACCTCTTATCTGCAATGTCTATAACTTCAGTGATTCAGTAACATGTTTCTGTGTTGACCGATTTTAACTGCACTGGTGGAGGTGAGGATTTATTAATAGGGGTAACTGTTAAACTACTATGTTATATATTTGAAAACAATAAAAGATTGTATATTAATGATACATCCATAAATAAAAAGAAGAAATAAATAACTTTCCTATCATTAATTAGCTTTTGGTACTTTTGGTCATCCTTTTGCATGTGTCTTTGGCTAAAATGTATATCCAATATACTTATCATTTACACTTTTATTACTTGGGATGACAACAAGCTTCCTCTGATACTAATTTGATGTAATAAAAAAGATGATTTTCTGTGCAACTGAAATCAAGCATTAAGTGCTGTCTAGATAACAAATAAAATCATGGGTCAGATGGCCAGAAAAATAAAACCTCGGCAAAGCTTGATATGAACTGAAGGTGTCTGTCTTAACAATAACAATACTTGGCAAATTTTCCTAGGAGCTATTCTTTGTAGGCAAACTTTCCCAAAAATAGAGCTTAAAAACTCAAGTCCTCTTTAAAATTAGACTGCAAACCCCAAATCATATCTTTCTTACTATTATTCTATTTCACTATGCTCAAATGTGTCATCTCCGAAGTTGGAAATACTACTGTATGAGGCTGTCTCTTCAAGGTTACCAACAAATGATCTTCAAGGAAAAGAAATGAAAAAATCTTATACTAACAGATCTTGGGAAAACTACCAGCATATCCTTTTCATATACCCACAAAACAACCAAAAGCAGTGGAGTTTTACATTGATTATACTTATGGACAGTGATGTAATCTCTATCTTGGACAATAAGCAGCTCAGATTGGGGTAGGGGACTGAGAGCTTAAATCAGTGTAATTTTGCCCTGTGATTTAAAAAATCCAGGATATAGGATAATTTTCTGTCACTGTATTAAAACGGAGAGAAGTGAAAGGTATATTACAGTCTTGCTTCATGAAATGCTTATGCACCGAAAGTGAAATGTAAATCAACTAAAACATCTGAATTAATAAAATTAATCTAACAGTTGTTGTTCAAAACTTGGTCCCAGACTTGGTCTCTCTATGCCTATAACCTAAAGCTGGGAGGGTTTATACACCACCCCGTCCCAAGCAGCTCCCAAATTTGTATTACTTGTCTTAAAATCCATCACCCAGCAGACTCTAAAGACCCCATCATTCTCCACTTCCACTTTTTGAGATGCTCCTCAAGATTCAGTTATGGTATTTTTCTTTCTATTTCAGTAGAGTCAACAAAGTAAGATTTGCATGCTGAACAGGTTTTTTTTGGTGTGGTGTTGCTAAGCTGAAAGTTGACAGAAGCTCTAAGCACACAAATCAAGTTTATCTGTAGGATAGCAAGACATGCCTAGAAATAGAATTAGGAAGCAATTCTTTTCACAATAGACACAATAAGAATGAAATGCTTAGAAACAATATCCACCAGAAAGACGCAGGACCTATATGAATAAAGCAATCAGATCATATTGAAAAACATAATAGAAAATATCAACAAAATGGAAAAGTGTACTACATATTCAGATGGGAAGATTTCACAGAATAAAAATATCATTTTCTCCCAAATTATCACAGAAGTTGTACAGTCTTAAAGGATCACAATAGTTTTGTTGTTTTTAATATTCTAGCTGAAAGTTGTATGGAAAATGTAAAAAAGAAAAACAGTGAGGTACATTTGCCCTGTTCTAGATATTAGCATAAAGTACAAAGGCATCATAATTAAATTCAGATCTATTGTACTGGGAATGGGAAAAAGAGTAATTTCCCAAATTACTTGTAGATATGTGTATTGTTACAATGCACTATTTGGAAAGCAATGTGTGTGTTATTACAATTTCCTGTTTGGAAAGCAATTTGGTAATATCTATTAAAACTAAAAATACATATACTCTTTGGCTCAGCAATTCTACTCCTGGGAGTCTTTCTCATGGAAATAAAAACATAATGGTCATAAAGACATATTTATTGCAGAGATTGTCATAGTAGCAAAAATTAGTAAACCAAGTTAATGTGCAAATGAAAAATGCTTAAATAAATGAAATGATATCTAACCAAGAATACCATGGAGTCATTAAAAAGAATATGTTAAGCAGCACTTCCAAATTGACCCACGAAACCCTGTAGACTCTCTAAGATACGTTATAGAGATGCACATATATATACTATAGGGAGATAAATAGATACAGGTAGTATGATTTTGTCATATAATAACCACAATACCTTTGGTATGTGTATCAGTACATGTATATGAACAAGTATGTGTTTTACAGTTACAGGAGGGTGGATAAACAACGTATCAAGTATTTAGATGGGTTTATGGGAATGAAGAGAAACTGTGGAAATGGAAAATAAAGAGGAAAGAGAAGAAAGATTTCTTTTATTAAGGTATCACTGATATACAATCTTATGAAGGTTTCGCATAAGTAACATTGTGGTTACAACATTCACCCATATTATCAAGTCCACATCCACCCCACTGCAGTCACTGTCCATCAGTGTAGTAAGATGCTATGGAGTTACTACTTGTCTTCTCTGTGCTATACTGCCAAGAAGAAAGATGTTTTAAAAGCACAAAATTTAAAATTTATGTGTTTATATAAACTTGTATACATATGTGCTCAGTATTTATACAAATATGTTAAAATTGTTTCTGAACTCAAAAAAAAATCAAACAACATATAAAAAGAAAACATTTTGTAACTATGTCTACCCTCATCCCACCTCCAAACTCATGGATAAAAAGGGCCATTGGGGAGCTCTCTCTATGTAAACTTGTTTGTTTGTTTGCTCTTTTGTTCTGTGAGCTTTTCTTGTGTGTTATCAGATGGTGATTTTACTAGTAGATCTTAATCCAAGCAGAGATTTTTTTAAATCTGCAACTGTACATTTATTCTTAAGAATAAATTCCTTTCTTGCACTGGAAATTTTGAGGAATGAAACTGGGAACTGATGCCTGGCTTTGGGGCATAATTTGCTGGAGCCTGGCACAGCAGGGCAGAGGGGGCTGAGAGTCAGTCAGATGCAAGTCATAAAGGAAAAAGAATAATCTCCCAAATGACTGGTGGGTATGTGTATTCCGCAGTGTGTATTGGAAGGAAAGCAAACCCTGCCCAGAGGATGCCGGTGTGGAACCTAATGTACAGGTGGTGCCACAGACAGGTGATGTGCATGCACACAGACTTATGGGTGCCATTGCATTTCCAATGTTATTTTGCATTTCCTTTGCATTTATTTTGGGACCAGGTAGTTAATGCAGTTGATGAACAGTAAATAGATGTGATAAGTTTCTCGGGCTGAAACGGTGGGCCTGCCTCATTGCTGTCATTCCCGCTGATGTAGATGCATGGTAGAAACTGTGCAAACCAAATCTGATTCTACCCAGCCTATGAGAGAAAATGCTATCTTGATGTGAGTATTATTTTTAAAGAACAGATTTTTAGGGGCAATAAGCAGGAAATAAACTGATATTGACAGATAGAGGATGATGTAGTAAAAACTTCAGGGAAGTTGTCAGTTGAAATATCATTAGAATCAAATACATGGAAAAGCTTAGAAAACATACTAGTAATGAAACAACACTTCTGTCTGTTTGGTATGTGTTTACAAGAACAAGAATTCAGGGAGGGATAAACTTTGTTTTTTCCTTTGAGGGTCAAAGAGTAATAGGAAAGATTACAACTGTCAGTAAAAATGGCTTAGTTGAATTAAAGTGCCTGAAAAATGAAGTTTAAGGTGTGGCAGATACTGAAGTCTCTCAGTCAGATCAAGTGATTCAGAGCAGAGGTCTGATGAAACGTTTGGTTCCCACGCAAACCTAATAACCTCAAAGAAAGGACTTCAGGGCACAAGAGGTGAGCATGGGGGAGGGAAACAGAGAGCCCTTACCCATGACTTTTTCTGAGGAAAGGAACCTGCATGCATTTCATGGCACATGGAAGGGACTGGAAGCAACAAACAAAGGCTTACAAAATTCTTCAGCAAACCATATTGCCAAAAAAGTTACAAACATGAAGTTGCAAAGCTGACTTTATCAGCCTTGAAACATTACTTAAGCATCTGCAGTTTCCACAAGGAACACGTGAACAGCCCAGGAGGAGGTTGCATCCCTGCCCCACCACCCCCACAGCCACAAAAGAAACAGCTGGGGAAGGAGAAGGGGAGACACTGGGGAACATACCTGAGTTACGGGATTCCCCACAGACTTCCTAACGCCTGCCCAGTGGATTTCCGAACTGCTAAGGACCAGGGTGGCTGTATCTGCCCCTTTCCTTTTCCAGATAAAGTGATTGCTACACATTGAAGTCCATGTTTCACCAATTTGAGTGTATCTTGTGGGAAGGGAAAATAATTTGCTTTTTTTCTTTAAACTTCTTTTAGTAGAACAAAATTCAGAGCTTGTGGAGAGGCCACTGCACATTGTTTGAAAATCCCAGATGTTCCAGTGGGGGCTTCTACAGAGGGAGCTGTGAAGGGTTGTCTCTGAGAGCAAGGGTCTGTCACCTGGATGGGAGGAAAGGACAAGGGCTACTCAGTGGGCAGAAAGAAAGACAGACTATGGAGATGGTCCCCTACTGGCTGCTGCAGCATGCTCCAGAGGTAGGCGTGAGGCTGGCTTGGCCAAGGGACACCAATGGCAGTCATGGGAGTCACATCTGGGCTGCAGCAAGTAGAGTCAGCATGCTTCCCACTCTCTGTTCCTCCCTGCAAGGACTTGCTACCATGGCTACTCCAGAGCAGGAGTGTCTAGCTTGCAATACAGCTTGGGCTACTGAGAAAGAGTTTTCTTTGTGTTAAGTCACTGAGATTTGGATTTTCCCATTGCAGCAGGCTTCTTTAAATATAGGGACTAGGGCACTTAACAAACTGCCCTAGCCAGGGTATGAAGAGGGCTTCCTGGGAGGTGGATATTTGAAGGGGCTCTGAAGTATCTGTGGGATTTAGAGGCAGGCTATTTCTGGCGGGGGGTGGGGAGGGGATGAGTGGCATATAAAGACCTCATGATCCTGGGAATGGGCAGGAGATGCTCAACACATTATAAATGCCAACAAATACAATCAGCGAGTTCTACGTGGGCACCTTTGTGACCCAGGATGCAAAGATGGGCCTGACCCCTGCAGCCCACAAGCTGGCTCCTACCCTCCTGACCTGCAGGGAGCAGGCCCAGGGAGACTTCGCTCTCCTTTCCCCTGAATCAGGAGGTGACTGTGAACCCTGAGGGTGCGTAGCTCTTCCTGCTGCCCGTGTTGGTAGCCTGTAGAGGTGTAACTGGTACCATTTCTTAAGTAAGTGAGGAGACCACTTCTTCACTTCTCAAACTCTTCCTGTCAGAGAGCAGGAATGTGATAGATTCTTCTATAAGGAATTACTCTTTCCAACCAGGACTGACAGTGTATTTTCTTGTTTCTTTTCACATTCCATCTTGTGGTTCTGAGATGCTCATGAATTAGCGTTACATTCATCGTGCTGGTGAATGGTGGCTGTTTTATAATACTAAGCAATGAACATCATTCTTAAATATAACTTTAGATGAAACATGAATGCAGTGTTATATCAGTAATTTATTTTGGCGACTAAAAGGAAGTTGAATATGGATCTTTGTTTTACTTTTATAAAAGTAAATAATAAGATTAAATTATATTCACAAAAGTATTTAAATCCAGATTTTAATTCTAATTGTAAGACGTTATTTTGAAGACATTACTAAATACTCACCACAGTAGGCGTAGTTACCATCTATTTTAAAAACTTAATATCTTCACTGTAGAACTGTTGGGAAATCTGAGAATATTAGGAAACTAGATGTTCATATTATATGAAACTTGAAAATAAGAATGTTTTATATTATAAATATAAAAATTAGATTTTTAGCATAAACATAACTTGTCAGACCCAGAATGTCATTTCATACTGGGTGAAGCAATAAATAACCAGGACCTAAAAAAATGCAGGCTTATTTTTGGAGTGACTGAAGGAAATTTGAATTTCAAAACAGATACCAATTGACTAGATGGGACATAGTGGTATTTCTATCACTGTTTTGATTGGGAGATTTTTCTCTTGACTTATTTTTGCTAGAGACAGTGGTTGGGTCTATTTGGTTTGTCTGAATCAGCAGAATTGGTTGTGTAGAAAATGTGTAAGTTTTGGTCTTCTGGAGCTCAGAGGGAAAAGCTTACAAATAGATTTTAGTGAACAGAGATTTCCCTCACTCACAGTGCTAGGTCAACAATTTCCAATAAACTGGACAATTATCTCTTGCTTCCATCAAACAGTGCTGTGATCAGGCAGAAGCAAACACATTTAAGTGCAGAATCACATTATGGATCATTGGATTTAATCTTTTAATAAATGAGCCTCCTGGATAAAAATGGTAATCTTATTTGGATTCCTCTCCCTAAAAATAAGAGATGGCATTTATTGAGTGCTTAATGCATACCAGACATTAGTATGCAGTTTAAATGCATTATCTAATTTGTTATCTAATGTAACAAAAAAGTTGGATATTAATATTCAATATTCCATTTTCAGTTAAATTTCAAGGGCAATGGAGAGTGGAAGAATGAAGTTAATGTACTAATTAATTCAGGAAAATGTGTAATAATTGTGCATTTGGTGTAAAAAATATCATATAATGGACATATTCTTTAATATACGATGTTATTGGACCAAATCCACAACTTATCTAAAATCAACCTCAGAACCATCATTCCCAAGGATGAAAATCTGTGTAGTTATCTTCCCCATCAAGCTAACATTTTCTTTATGACATTCCTCCCTGGGAACAAGGGTAAGTGTGCCAATATTATAACAGAAATACACATCTTTTTAATAGTCTTAATATAAGTAAGGCTTAAAGAATCCTTGAAAGTATGTATTAAGTCTTAGCAAAATGGCATCATCAAAGGAAGACATGCTAGAAAAGTGTCATAATACTGATTATTTGAGACACTGCTAAGGTCCTCAATCAGATTATATACACCTTTTAGCAGTTGCCAAGAAGTTATTCCACTGACAAGGCTGGGCTGATGCTTTAAAATAAAATGCATCTTAGCTAAATTGGTTTTCACTACATTTCCTCTAAATTGAACTCAACATAGAAATAAGTTTTTGCTTATTTCAAAATTTGTCTTCCACTATTACCTTGCTTTCATCAAAATCATGCTTGTAGGACATATTCTGGTCTGAGTTTACAGCTTAACAAACAAGAGGTCACTCTACAATTGTGTAATTCCTTGACCTACCAGGATGCCTTGATTCTTAAATTCTATCAAGACTTCCTGAATTCTGATTTATAAATCTTTTATTCCTAGGACTTAGCACAGTGTATGTCACATGAGAGAACATAAACAAGACTTATGGAATGAGTGTTTTTACAAACACAGGGAAATGCAGATCTCTTTTTCATTTTTATGACACACTTCATTTATTTTAATGTCATTTGCAGCAAATTTAGAATATCCATAAACTGAATTCCACATTTTTTTAAAAAACTACCAGTATAATTACTCTTAGGAGGAGGATATTAGTACCTCACTAGAACTGATCCCCAAAGCGTGACTTCAAAGCAGACACTATTGAATAGTAAAGAATTACAGATTCACACTGATGGGAAATCGACCCTCAGCGCTCACCCCACCGCCTAACACCCATCAGTAGTCTACAGTGAACTCATAACACTGAAAAAACAAAAACCTGATGCCATGTGTTTTGCTTTGCCCAGTGTTTTATCCTTGAACCTGAAGTAGCTGCACTTTTATCTCTAGGATTATGTCCCAGCAGGAACGCCACTTAAAAGAAATACTTAGGAGCTATATGAATCCCACCCCTCCACTCTGTAGTGCACTGAGTGGAGTAGTACACTCTCCTCACAGTGGGGAGTCTAACAGAGAGGCCCTTCCCTGGGATGTGGTGGGCCAGCGGGCACAGATGGGGACAAAACGCTGCCCGGGAGCTGTGGCCTTCAGGGAGAAGGCAGCCATGGCAAACTGAGGCCAGGCGGGGGGAGGAATAAATACCCTGGCTACTCTCGCTGCTCCATGGGGTCTGTCAACTTCACCGGGAAGCCAAGAAGCAGGGAGCCTGGAAAGAGAGTCTACGGGATGGGCTCTCCGGGAGAGGGGTTCCAGGGAAAAAGCGTCTCAACATAATTCAATATTCCACCAGGAATCACTTGAAAAGTTTCACTCCTGCACCTCTAAGTAAAAATCTTGTCGAAAATAGAATAATTGCATAATAGTAAGTCACGTCTGGGCAGAATAGTAGGAAACTGGGTAAAGGTTGGACCCAAGGGTCAGGAACAGACTGGATCAGCTGGTTTTCATCTCCCTGCAATTGAAATGTATAAAGAGAAGAGTTTGTTCAAGCCACTCACGGATGAATATCTAATTTAATTTTTATTTTCACTACACAATTTAGTATTCTATTATTGTGCACTCTTCAACAGAGTTTATGATGCTAACTATAGGGAAAAATAAATGATAACTATGTCTCTCCTCTGTGCTAGATGCTGTTTACATCAACTCATTTGATCATGCAACAAACCCGAGAGGTATGTTCAGTTTCCCCTTTTTCACAGAAGGATTACGAAGGTTCAGAAAGATATCATCTATCCAAGATCACATCGCAAGTCCAGTTCCTCATTTAACTTGGCTTTCCTGAGGCTGAAACCCATGTGTTTTTGTTTCACACGCACACCAAAACCAAAAAACTTCCTTCAGTTTTAAGTACACAATCTAAAATAAAATTGAAATTAACTTTTAAAATAGTCTTTAAAATAAATTATCTTTAAAGTAAGACAATTTTTAAAAATTGTCTTTAGTCTTTAAAATTAGCTTAAGTAATTATCAAGGCACTCCCATCACTGCCTTCCTTAGGCCATTTAATTGATATTTTTAGTCCAATCAGATATTTTATCTGACATAAGTACAGACACTGTTTTATGTCTGCACAGAATATATTTTTATCACTTCACTTTCTGCCTATATGTGTCCTTAATGATAAAATGAGTATCATGTAGGAAACATACACTTGGGCCTCTCTTTTTTAAATCAATTCAGTCATTCTACATCTTTTTATTGGAGAATTTAACAGATTTACACATAAAGCAATTACTGATAGGCAAGGACTAGCTATTGTCATGTTGCTAACTTTTCTGCCTATTTTATAATCCTTGTCCACTTCTTCTGTCTTTCTTTGGGATTTGATTATTTTTGTAGTGATAACCTTTTATTTCTTTCTCTTTCTCTATTTTCTTTGTTCCTACTACAGGTTTTATCTTTGGGGTACCAGGGGGTTTATGTAAAACATCTCATAGCTGTAACATTTCTTTTATGCTTAAGACATCCTAACTCTGACCACACAAAAAAAACTGCACTTCAACTTCTCTCTCCACATTTTATGTTATCAATGTTACAATTTTCATTATTTTTATATTGTCTATCTACTAACCTATAGTTATACTAACCTATAGTTATAGCTATAGTTATTTTAGTACTTTCATGTTTTAGCTTTTATACTAGAGTTAAAATATTTTTAAGTACCCATTTTATAATTAGTGTTCTGACTTTGACTATATTTTTACGTTTAGAGTGAGTTTTATATGTTCTTACATTTTCATGTTATTAGTTTATGTTCTTCTTTTTACTTCAACTTGAAAATTCCCTTTTGCATTTTTGGTGAGGTCATTCTAGTGGTGAGCTATTCCAGGAGCTTCACTTGGGAAGGTCTCTTCCCTCTGTCCTTGCTGAAGGACAGCTTTTCTAGCTATAATACCCTTGGTTGGCAGTTTTTCCTTTCAGCCCTTTGAATGTAGCATTCCACCATCTCAGGGTCTGTGTGGGTTCTACTGAATATCCTCCTGGTCTCATGGGGCTTCACTCCTACATGGCACTGGCCTTTCTCTCTGCTTTCAAAATTCTGTCTTTGACTTCTGAGAATTTGCTCACATTTCCTGAGATCTCTTTATGTTTAATGTACTCTGGGTTCTGCAGGATTCATGGACCAGGATGTTCATGCCCTCTCAAGATTTGGGAATTTTCTGCATTATTTCTTTAATACATTTTCCACCCCTTTCTCTCTTTTTGCTACTTGTAGGAATCCAGAATATACATACTGGCTCACGTGACAATGGCCCATAGTCCCTTCCCCCTTTTCATTTTTTTCCTTTTGTGTTTGAAGTCTAATGATGTGTGTTCAAGCTGATTCTCCTTAATCCAGGCAGCTGCTGAGGCTCCCTCCTGGATGTTCAGTTCAGCCATTAGGTTCCTCAGCTCCAGAATTTGTTCGATTCCTTTTGTTACTGTTTTCTCTTTTTGAATTTATCTTTTTGTTCTTTCATGTCTCTTGTTGCTCACTGAACTTCTTTAAGACGATTATTGGGAATTCCTTGTCAGGCAATTCTCAGACCTCCATTTCTCTAGGGTTCATTATTAATGCTTCCTTCGGTTCATCTGAGGGCATCATATTTCCCTGATTAGTTTTGATCCTCAGACCTGCATTGATGTCTGTGCTTCCAGGTTTTGCACCCTGGATTGGCAGGGAAAGTTCTTCACCAGTCAGTCCATCCAGAGATTTTGGAGGAGCCAGCTGACAAGACCAAGGGCAGCCTTGTTGCTGAGGCCTCGGGGTGGCCTGGCTTGGAGCCTCAGTTTCCTGGGGCAGGCTCAGAGCTCGGGGCTGCAGACATGAACTTGGTGGCAGAGCCTGAAAATGCAGGCCTGGCTCCTGGACTGTGGGGGCTGGACTGGCACTGGGGTACACTGGGGTGCCCCACTCAGGGGCTTTAATCTCTCCCCTGGATGCCTTAGCTGTGGAGAAGGTATTTTCAAGCATGAATGATTGTTGAAATTCATGTTTCTGTGAGGGGACAGCCTTTGAGAACTCCTATTCTGCCATCATGCAAAACAAAACAGATTTAAGATAATTCATTGTATGCCAATTGTGGAGAGAATATTTTAATAATGTAATGACAAAAATTCAAGACATACACTTCATATCTGAATGGGCACATAATACAAGTGATTTATTTAAGACGTTATCAATTATTACCTAGTCCATGTGAGATTCTTAAGTTTTTTTGTTATCTGCATTGTTTATATGGTTTTACTTTAATTATTGTTTATGAAATCAGAGATATTAATATGTAAGTTAAAACAAGAGGATACTTTAACAGTGATTGGTTTTCACAAGTTATAAAGGACAGCCACCTTTTTATACTTAATTTTACCTCATAATATTATTTACTGCTAGTTTTCACAAATGTAAGGAAGGGCAGAGTTTTCCAAAAGTTTTTTTCTTCTTTCTTGTATCAGCTGCCAGCTGAGTCCCTCATAATCATACATTAAATTGCACTCAATTGAAAAATATTGTTAAAAGTATGTTTTTCCTCTTTTGCTTAATGGAATAAAAAGAATTACTTAAAGTTCTTTTAAGTGAACTTCTTGTTACTCTTCAGGTCATATGCAATTATGTTTTTAAATAGAAAAAATAGAATGCAATTTTATACATTCAAACCACTCATATTTCTCTTGATTTCAAAATTTCAAGCCCTCCTTTTTAATATATATGTAGTGTATCAAGCACTTTTTAAAATTACCACTAAACTTTCCATTTCAGAGAGTAAGACATTAGTTGTCATGGTGTTCTTGACTTGTTTAAAAATATAGTTCTCAGTAGTATTCTTTCACTTAAAAAATAGCAAGTTGCTACCTGGTTAAATTAGCAGAGGAAACTGTGAGGGCTGAAAGCTAAAATCTTACAAAAAATTTGAGTAAGCTTACTGTTGTTTTTTGAGCATAGAATTTATCCAAACCCTGAGAGCTGTCATGTGATATGCATATTGCCGCACAATGAATAATTAAACCTGGTTCAGTTCTAATCATAGAGATTTTGGCTGAATGCCTAATTTCATTAATACACGGCACAATTTTGGCCTCCATTTTACATGGCACAACCCTAGAACGTTCATTTATTCTTTTTTTTTTCATTATAAAGTCCATACTTTATTCAAATTTCCTTTGTTTATACTTTTTTCTATTCCAAGATACCACACAGCATCTAGTTATCATGAATCCTTAGGCACCTTTCGGTTGTGATGGTTTCTTACATCCTCCTAGTTCTTTATGACCATGACAGGTTTGAGGGTTTCTGGCAAGATATTTTGTAATAATACCCCTCAACTGAAGTTTGCCTGATATTTTGCTCCTAATTAGACTGGGATCATGGGTTTGCAGAGGAGGAACCCAGATCTCAAACGCCAGTTTCATCACATCACATAAAGGATGCATACTATCAAAATGACTTACCACTATTGATGTTAATCCTGGTCACTTGGCTGAGGGAGTATCTGTCAGGTTTTTTCACTGTAAAGTTCCCCAATATCCATACTGCCCTCTTTCAAAGGAAATCACTATGCACACTATGCCCACACTTAAGGAGGAAGGAGTTATTATCTACCTCCTAAAAGGTGAGTTTCCTTCATAAATTCTACATGGGAGATGTTTCTGTTCTCCCTCCCCTTTATTTATTTAGTAATGTATGCATATCAATATGGGCTCATGAATATTTATTTTATATTTTGGTTTATAACCCAATACTATTTTTTAAATTAAGGTATCATTGATATACAATCTTATGAAGGTTTCACATGTACAGCATTGTGGTTTCAACATTCACCCATGTTATCAAGTCTCCCACCCTCCATCCCATTGCAGTCACTGTCTATCAGTGTAGTAAGATGCTATAGTCATTATTTGTCTTCTCTGTGCTATACTACCTTCCCTGTGACCTACCTATATTGTGAGTGCTAACTAGAGTGCCCCTTAACCCCCTTCTACCTCCCTCCCCATCCAGCCTCCCCAACCCCTTCCCTCTGGGAACTGCTAGTCCCTTCTTGGAGTTTTCTGCTGCTGTTTGGTCCTTAAGTTTTGCTTTGTTGTTATACTCCACAAATGAATTAAATCATTTGGTACTTGTCTTTCTCTGCTTGGCTTATTTCACTGAGCATAATACCCTCTAGCTCCATCCATGTTGTTGTGTATATGTACCACGTATTCTTTATCCATTCATTTACTGATGGACACTTAGGTTGCTTCCATATATTGGCTATTGTAAATAGTGCTGTAATAAACATAGGGGTGCATACCTCGTTTTTGAATCTGGGGTCTTGTTTTCTTCATGTAAATTCCTAGGAGTGAAATTAGTCGGTCAAATGGTATTTCTACTTTTAGATTTTGAGGAACTTCCATACTGTTTTCCACAATGGTTGAACTAATTTACATTCTCACCAACAGTGTAGGAGGGCTCCTCTTTCTCCACATCTTCGCCAGCATTTGTTGTTGCTTGTCTTTTGGATATTGGCCTCCTAACTGGTGTTGTTGGATATATCATTGCGGTTTTACTTTGCATTTCATTAATGATTAGCATTGTGAAGCATCTTTTCATGTGCTTTAGGCAGGATGGCCGTTTTGACAATATTAATTCTTCCTATCCATGAGCATGGGATGTATTTCCATTTATTGGTGTCTTCTTTAATTTCTCTCATGAGTGTCTTGTAGTCTTCCACCACCTTGTTTAGGTTTATTCCTAGGTATTTTATTCTTTTTCATGCAATTATAAATGGAGTTGTTTTCCTGATTTCTCTTTCTGCTAGTTTATCATTAGTATATAGGAGTGTCACAAATTTCTGTGTATTAATTTTGTATCCTACAACTTTGCCTAATTTAGTTATTAGTTCTGGTAGCTTTTTGGTGGATTCCTTAGGGACTGTTTATGTACAATATCATGTCATCTGCAAACAGTGACAGTTTAACTTCCTCTTACCAATGTGGATGCCTTTTATTTCTTTGTGTTGTCTGATTGTTGTGGCTAGGACTTCCAGTATCTTCCAGTATTATGTTGAATAAAAGTGGTGAGAGTGGGCATCCTTGTCTTGTTCCCAATCTTAAAGGAAAAGTTTTCAGCTTTTTGTGGTTAAATATGTGGTTGGCTATGGGTTTGTTGTATATGGTTTTTATTATGTTGAGGTACTTGTCCTCTATACCCATTTTGTTGAGAGTTTTTTATGATGAATGGATGTTGAATTTTGTCAGATGCTTTTTCAGCATCTTTTGAGATAATCATGCAATTTTTGTCCCTCTTTTTATTGATGTGGTATGTGATGTTCATGGATTTTCAAATATTGTACTATTCTTGCATCCCTGGAATAAATCCTACCTGATCATGATGGTTGATCTTTTTGATGTTTTTTTGAATTTGGTTTATTAATATTTTGTTGAGTATTTTTGCATTTATGTTCATCAGGGATATTGGTCTGTAATTTTCTTTTTTGTGGTGTCTTTGCCTGGTTTTGGTACTAGAGTGATGCTGGCCTCATAGAATGACTTTGGAGGTATTCCTTCCTCTTCCACTTTTTGGAAACTTTAAGGAGGATGGGTATTAGGTCTTCACTAAATGCTTGGTAAAATTCAGCAGTAAAGTCATCTGTTCCAGGAGTTGTGTTCTTAGGTAGTTTTTTGATTACCAATTCAATTTTGTTGCTGGTAATTGGTCTGTTCAGATTTTCTGTTTCTTCCTCAGCTGTGTGTAATTCTTACCCCTTTAGCACCCCTCATGCTATCGGGAAGTCTTTCAAATTGCCCACCTTTCTTTTGTCCCAGAGTGGCCAGTTGTGGGCACCTGATCTCCACAAACAACTGGAATCACAGTCTTTCTGAGTATTCTGCTCGTCTTTGCTTTCCAACCCCACTAATCTCCAGAGCACCGTATAATGTGGGTTCCTGCTCCTGGAGAAGATCTCCAGGACTGGTTGTTTAGCAGTCCTAGGTTTCTATTCCCTCCCACTCCATTTCTCTTTCTCCCACTTGTGGGCTGGTGTGGGGAGGTGCTTGGGTCCCCCTGGATCATGACTTTCCTACTTTACCCTTTCCTGTGAGGTCTTCTCTTCTCCCCAGATGTAGTCCATCTGTTCTGTAGTCTTCAGATATCTCTTTCAGGATTAGTTGTATTTGCTGTATTTTCATGTTTTGTGTGGTTTTGAGAGGATTTTTCTGCCTCACTTCTCATGCCACCATCTTCCCAAGAATCCATCCATTTATTCTTACTGAAGCATTTTCTTTATTTGATGGGAAGGATTGTAAAGAATTGTCACAAATTATTTGCAAAAATGTTCATTTCAATTTTCATTCTTTTTAATGTGGACTGGCCTTGTTACTTTGACCAATTGTGTATGGTGAGTAATTATATATATTTATTTGTATACCCAGTTAGAAGACCTTTCTACATTCATATCCACTTATATATCTGATAAGCATCTGAACTTCACATTCCAGTGACACCTGCCAGCTCTGCTCTCAAGTCTGCTTTTCCATGAGTCTTTTTCATCTGAGTAACTGAGACTCCACGATACCTGGTCCTCAGGCCCAAACCCATTGTGTCTCTCCTGACTGCTCTCTCTTGCTTCACATTCAGTCCATCTCCGAATCCTGCTGTCTCTACTACAAAATGACTATCTTGTCACTTCTCATCACTTGCAGAACACCACCCTGTTCTAAGCCACTTGTCTTGGCTGCCTTGACTCTCTGGATGACCTCTCAGACTCCCTTCCTCTGTATCCTTCAACCTGCTCAAACACATTAGTGTTGCTTGTTAAAATCCAAGTCAGATGACATTCATGACCCCTGGGAACTTTCCTCCAGCTTTTACGGCTCTTTATCATTGACTCACTCCCTTAACTGACTGATGAGCTCTCACTCTCATTTTCCTTGGCTGTGTTCCAGAGTTTTCTTTGCTCTGTCAGAAATTACCAAGAACAGCTCCAACTTGCTGTTTCCCCTGATGAAAGTGTTTTTCCCCACAACAGTCATAGATCACATGTTCACTGTCTTCCAAGTTTTACTTAAATGTTATCTCAATGGGGCTTCTCTGATCATTTTGTCCAAAATTGCTCTGCATTCTCATTCAGTGCTCTAGTATCTGTCTTCTTTGCCTCATTTACTTTCATGGCATTTACTATTTCCTAGTATACTGTGCTAGATAGATAGATGACAAATATATGGACAGAGATATAAATAGGTGATAGTTGATAGATTATAGATAGTAGATGATAGATAGATAGATGGATAGAGAGGTATAGAGATGATAGATGATAGATGACAGATGGACAGAGAGACAAATAGATGAAAGAAAGATACAGAGATAGAGGATGGATATAATGATAGATGATAGACAGATGATTGATGATCAATAGTTATAGAGATAGATAGATGATAGATCAATGATAAATAGATATAGAGATAGATGATAGATAGATGACAGATAGGTGGACAGAGAAATAAGTGAAAGATATAGAGATAGATGGTAGATATAGAAATGATAGATATATAATTGATAGAGAGAGATGGACAGGTAGATAAATCCAACTATTTTTGTTGTTTGTCTCACTAGAACGTAAATTCCATGAGAACAGAATTTTTGTCTCTTTCAATCACTGTTCTATCCCTTGTGTTTGGAATAATGAAAAAATAATGAAAACAATAGTTTCACAGTATTTCTTGAGTAAATGGATGTATGAAAGTAACTTGAATCACAAATAGAGAATCAACCTCTAAAGAGTGACCACAGTTCAAGCTGATTTTAAAAATTAGACGGTCATATTAATGACTGAATTCATTAGAGTGCTGATGAATTCATTGTCTAATGACTTAACATTAAGATAATTGAAAATTGACTTTTAATTGTGGTATTTTTCACCTTTTGATTTTACCTTATTATATCTACTTAATATGGTCTACTAAGTTAGTTTGCATTTCTCAGATTTTCTACCCCCTTTCAAACACATCGTCCATTTGGGATAAAGCCTATAGTCAAGTCTATTCCAGGAAGATTGCCACCATCTGACATTCAAGCAGTAGCTTCAAGCTCAAACACAACTATGAATTACTTGAATTTTTGTTGTGGTAGGTTCCCTTTCCCATTGCATTGTTAAAAACAAAATCATGATATAGTGTTAAGAGAGCAAATCTGGAGGTAGAGCAACCCTTGTTAAAATCCTCATGTCAAGAGAAACTAACACATCAGTTGGGGTAACTTATTGAGTAACTCTAGTAGTCAGTTTCCTCCTAATCAAAGTAGGAATAATAATAGTTCTTCCATCACAGTTTCTCTGAGGATTAAATGAGGAAATAAATACTGATGGTACTAATATTCACTGTACAAAAAATACACTTTTTGCTTTTATAACCTATAATATAAAAAAGGGAAACAAAAATATTTGTTTGAGGAACTATGAATACATTATCAGACTATAAATGGTTCAACACTGGTGAAGTAGGAAGGAGCATGCAAAAAAGCAATAATTAATTCTGAAAAGAAAAAGGACGTTAAAACTTCTAACAGAAGCCAAAGGCAATGTCCATGGGGTTAGGAAACCAAAGTATTTATGTACTAAGACAGAAAAAGGGAGCACATGGAAAAGGTCTCCAGGTGTGCCTGCAGTTCTTACAGTTCCTCCCTCCCCAGCTGACAACCCTCCACCTGCAACATCTTTACCCATTAAAGTCCTGAGAAAGTTCAGCATCCACAGAGCAAATATGTTCTGCAGATATCTACAGTGGGGATCAGAGTTAACTGCATGGTTATGTAGTTTTAGACTGGTCGCAGAATCAAGGGATATATATTTGAGAACGTAAGAACATTCATGACTCATGGTGAGATCACTCAAGTCATATTACACCTTAGTACTGCAGCTATAAATAACCTACCACCTGGACGGTTTCCAATTTGGAGCTATCATAAATATTGCTTCCATGAACATTTCTATAAAAGTCTTTGACACATGTTTCATTTCTCTTGATATAAATATTTAGGGGTAAAATTGCTGGGTCATATGAGAAATTTATGTCTAATTTCAAGAAACTGCTAAACTGTTTTGTGAAGTAGCCCTGCTGTTTACATTATCACTAGAAATGTGTTCAGTTTCTTTACCTGATAGAGGTCTGTTCATATTTTCTATTTCCTTTTTCAACACTTTTGGTATTTTCCTCTTTTTAAGAACCTGTCCATTTCACGTAAGCTGCAAATTTTGTCATATATTTTTATAATAACATTCCCTTATGACTTTAATTTATGTAGTTTCTGTAGTCATGGCCTCTTTCAGTCTCCATTCTTCATTTTTGTAACTGTTGTTTTTTAGTCAGTGTAGCTAACAATTTATTGATTTTGATGATCTCACAAAAGCAATTTTTGGCTTTATCAGTTATCTTGTTTTTTCCTGTTTTCCACTTCATTGACTTCTGCTGATATTTATTTCTTCTTTCCTTTTATGTATTTCCTGACCATGTTTGTAACAACTGCTTTGTCTGCTATATCCAACTTGTAAGTCCATCTTGTCAGGGTAAGCTGACTGTGTTTTATCCCCAGTACTGTATGAATTTTCTATTTCTTTGTACATTTGTTATCTTTTCTTGATGAAAGCTAGACATTTAGACACTATTTTAACAACTCTGGATTATGTTTCATTTTTCCCTCTCAATATAGAGACATAAATATCTGACTGATTTTTTATTCTTATTTTTCAGCTTGGAACCCCAGTGGTCAACCCTTTTCGTATTTTGGAAATGGCTGAAGGCTTTGGACTGAAACACCTTAGGGTGGCCAGGCTTCCCTCTTCTGCTGAATGAGCAGTGTGCCACCTGGGCACACGTGCAGTGCTGCAGCCTGCATCCTGTCCTAAAGTCTCTGAATCTCACTACCTGCAGGAATTGGGACTCCTTGTGCCAATGCAGTTTGGCAATTGGGCTGGGTTGTGTGGACAGTTTAGTTTAAAATGTTAGCTTAAAGTGTGATTATAAGAATATATGCCAAAAAATTTGCAACTTTCCAAATTCCCACTTAAATTTCTGGCTGGTCAATTTCTTGCCTTAAACCAGGACCATAAACTTGTTTTTTCCTGAGTGTTCCCAACAAAATCTGCAGTTTAGTTAGCAGAGCCATGGATTTTCATGTCTCCGTCTCTGGCCTAAAGTTTCCATCTCTGGCACCAAAGCTGCTGTATTTTCCAGCCAGCTGCACTTGGGCAAAGCTGCAATTTACACCTACAGGCAGAGTAGGGGCATGACGGAGGCAGCTCCCCAGGAAGACGGCACGTTCCAGCTCTCTTCAGGTTTTCAAAGATAAATGCTTCTAGTTTTCTTCCAGAATCCTGAAATGTTGTTTTTGATGAACGTTGCCTAATTTTACACTTGTTTTCTACAAATTACCTGAATTGACAACCTCTTCAGGTTCTCTTACCGGAAGGACCTCTTATGATTTCATTGTGAATAACTCAAAAATGTTTAAATCATTTTCAAGAATAATCTTTAAATTCTGTGCAGGAAATTTCTAAATTTATATGGTAAACACAGATATGAATAATAGCCATGATTTTCAGGTATGCAGATTTCTAGGAAGATGGGCCACACAGAATTTTAAAAATAGCTCATAGACTGTTGTAGTAAACATCACCCAACTTCACTAAGGAACTTAATAGTGGAGTTATAAGAGAAAAACCCATTTTCCTATTTATGTGGATTAATCATAGCCTCTGTGAAACACACATGTTCAGTTTTAAAAGCATTAACAGAAACCATTGTTTCAAAATATGAAGCTTTGCAATAGATGCTCCTGTCTGAAGGCAAGGGAATCCTACAGATCCTCAATTCCTGCTGATAACGGTCTCCCTAGCTGACTATGCCCCCTTCCTCCAGCTGAGAATATGGAGCAGACAAGCAAAGCCTGAAATTCACCCTGGTGGGGTCTGAACCCAAAAAGTATTTCAGGAAAGCAAGCGGATGAGTCTGCAGCCCCTCGCTGGCCCCTCCCTCTCTTCCGCAGGGCCGGAGACCAACCTGCTGGAGGCCTGGGAGCTGGGCACCTCTGACCACGGAGGCGGCTGGGGCCCAGGAACCCGTGAAACGAGGTGGACAGTGCCATGCTGGCATTTCCTCTCCCGTACCTGAACTGGTTCTGTTCAGATGTCCACCTGTGGAACAGCGTTGTGAAGTCATGAAAAGTTAGCGAGTGGAAAACCATCCTTTCCAACCCCTGCAGTTGCCAAGGGGCACCCTCCTAGGAGGTAAGGAAGGAGGACTTTTCCATGCTGGCATTTCCTCTGGACACCTCTCACCCTGTCAATGACTGATCTGAGAGCCAGCCTTGCTGTCCGTTTTTCTCCTCAGAAGAAAAGGCTGAATCAGATCTCACTTTCCAGTGAGAAAAGCCCTCCTCTTCTTTGCAAGTACTCTCCAAGATGGTGTCAGGTGTCACAGCATCACCGTGTCATGGGATCAGTGTCACAGCGTTGGCTCTTACGGTTCCTCCAAGAAAGAGCAATCATGCCTTCTTTACTTTTAACTTCTGAAATTCACCCTTGACCTTTCCCTCCCTAAGTCCTAGACAACTAGGCAACGTTGGGACCTTAGGGCCTTGATGGGCTCCTGAGGCCAGCCTCTGGTTTGCTGAACGATCACATGAAGTCACTGATCAATATGCTGTTTCTTTCTCAGAACAAGAGGAAACATTTCTTTTCAAATTACTGATGTTTCTGAGTAAACCACAAAGCACAGTGGAGAACATATTGATAAAAAGTGTGAATGTAAATTCTTTGTTTTCCTCCTATTTAAATGCAGGAAAATCATGTACATAGAAAAGACCAAGCCATAAATCTAACGGAAGTTATCACTTGAATTTCAAGTTTTCCGTAAGTCATGTACACCCATTCCACATGCTCTTTACTTTGTCATCCTGGGGAAAAACACCTTCTTTGGTGTTGCAGGATACAGTTCAGTTCCACAGAGATAATGTGCAATTATTACAGTGCACACACCCATTTTGGTCTGAACCAACAAGTGCTGAGAATAGGAAATTGTATCGTTTATCATTTTCTAATATGAAAGATTTTTCTCTCCCTTTGGTTGCTGCTTATTTACAGTTCTGTATCAGCAGGTGGGGAGGCAGAAGCCATGCACTGCCTGCTCTGCTTCCAGAGATTTATACAATTCTCTGCAAAGCAGACACTGTATATGATGGATATGCTGTTTAATTAAACTGTTGTAAAAGCTCTAATTACATCTACTAAGTGCACGTTTGTGTCTACATACATTACACAAGGCATTGTCTGGGGCTTCTGAAATTGGTTTTGGGTATATATGTGTGTCTTCTGGGTTCTTATTTTGTGATCAATAATAACTTCTAAATGAAATTATCTATTCAGAAACATCCTTAGAAAATACAGAAGACAGGGACACATAAAGACATCTTTAATGTGAACTTTGGCTTTTTGGTTACAAACATTATGGGTTCCACGATTTAAGTTAAGCCACTTAAAAACATCCATTTTGAACATTAGAAACAGCTATTTGATATGATATGCAATCTGTTGAACAGCTTACATAGGCATTAGCAGTAAAGTCTAGAGAACTAATGGCATTCACTATACTCAATTCAGACTAACATTTGTGTCATGCTCTTACTATCCTTGTGATCCATTAGTAAAATGGCTTTGCCTTATTGCATGGAATAAAACTGATTTATGTTAAGGCTGCTATTAGTCTTTGGGTTCATGCTGTATCTTCAGCTGTTAGAGAGCTATTATAGCTGAGAGAAATGCATTCTACATCTGAGGCTGATGAGAGACATTTGCCAAAAGGCAAAATAAAATTGATTTGAACAATTCAGAGATTCTACATAAATGAGCTGCTGTTCTTTTATTGTGCTTATTTTCAAATTTTTCTGAGCATTGCAATCTATCACATAGATTAACACAGGTAGGCAAACTATAAAGGACTATCAAACTTCCTTTAGATTCTATTCAGGAAAGTAATAATTTTTGCTATTTAAACAGAAGGTATTTACAAATAGAAACATTGTTACTTAATAGTTCTAGATAATCTAACATGTTAGATTGTTTCAAACAATTGAAATGAAACAAAATAATTCAAAACTAGGAAAACATGTGGAGACTTAAATTATGTCCCCTACCTTATTGTTTCTATTAACTTTTAACATCTGGCTCCATCCTCAAGCCCTCTTCTCAAACATTGCGTCCTCTCTGTTCTGAACCATGCCAGAGTTACCCTTGAGTTGTTAAAACTTCCTACAGAGTAGTTTTACAACCAAAGTTTCGGCTACTTTTATATGATTAAGGACAAACTTTTGAGTTGCCAGTATATCAATCTGATTTGCTTTGTTATGCATTGGTGTGAATAACTGTGGAATCTGTAAAAACTGATAAAAGCCCCTTCCACAAAATTATATTTATACAGGTTCACTTAAGTTTCTTCACTGTGAATATTATTATTACAAGGAGAAGAGTTTGGTGGTAGAACAAAGCAAATAGATGGACTTGACTTGACTTCATTCTTATATATCCCAGGTTTTTGGCACTGCCATTCCTCAGAGGTAATAATGCATAGTTTGAGAAATGATTAGCTATCTTAATAAATAGGTGTTTATTCTTCTTCCATATTTTAATTGGATTTGGTCACATTGTCCTATGCATAGACTCTTCACTTTGAAATAGCTTTATAAAAATGAAAAGCACATCCAAAGTGTTCTTAAAATGCAATGCCTTTTGAAGGAAACGTCTCATAGCTTTAGACACTTTTTTCTTTATTCTTATTTCCCAACTCCTTTCTTAAGGATCATAATCACAACCCAAGTGATTTTTGGAAGGATGTTTTGCAAAATGAAAATTTGCAACAATAATTAATGATTAAACACCTATAAATCTGTTTACTTACTTTGCGTCCGTAAGCTCATAGTCAATCTATTTTAGAAAGCAGCGTGGTTCCATGTTTGAGATGGTCTGTTTTGGAGCCAAATTTCCAGGGCTCAAGTTTTTATTGTAAGACTTATTGGCTGTGTGACCTTGAGCAACATGAGTTTTCTAAGATTAGGTTACAAATTAGGAAATGGTGTGAAAAGATTGGTTTCACAATGTTCCTACATTAGCCATAGCAACCATCGTATAAGTGGTGCCTAGTATTAACTGCACAGCAGAGATATTATTAAGACATAATTTTCAGAATTGTGTCCATGCCTTTGCTCTTTTGTAATTTCCTTAAGAGCTTCATATTACTTTAGATGATAATTGACGTGTTTGCTGAGCACCAACTTTGAGCCATACACACTGTTCTGTATGGTGAGGAAATAGCAGAAAAGAAAAGAGGAAAAAACTATTTCCTTTCTACAGAATTAATGATACTATGAATTATGGGCTGGTTAAGACTGAGGATGAGCTGAAAGAATTGGTACCATTTCTCTCAATTACAGCAAGAGCCACTTGCTCAGCAGAGGATCTGCCGCACTGTGAATGTTCCTTGAAAATTAGCTACTATTATTGCTATACTCCCCTTCTGCAGATAGCATCATTAGTTTTTTCTTAAAGATGATAGTTCCATAATTATTAAATGCAATTTCCATCATTCCTGTAACATAGGAGTCTGATACCCAAAGCAGTGATATAACGTGACCTACCCCCTCACCCCCAGTGGTTTGTCTGCATTTCTTCTTCTTTGGAATCAGCCTTCTCCCCCAAAATGAGCCTTTGATAATGTGAGCCTCCCCACAACCACAGAGTTCTTTGTCAGAGATGACCTTTTTTATAGAAAGAATGACAGATATAGCCTACAGTATTTACATTTTACTTCCATTCCACTATTAAAACTGACATTATTTATATATCTTGGTCCTAATCAATAGCTATGTAGTGAAACCAAAGTACAACACAGAAATGAAATGTAATTCCAGGGATGTCTTGTGGACTGTCACAGTCTTCCTACACTGGGTCAAAATATATTGTGAAGTTTATTGTAATTTTTAGCACTGACAGTATGATGATGGCTTATTCCCTGAAGGGGAAAAGAAAAAAAACCTCTCTCTTAGGTTCAATGAACAACCCTCAGTGAAATCAGGCATCATATGTTGCTTTGATATGAGCTGAGCAAGGACAGGGCAGTGGTGAACAAGCCGGGGGTGTTCCAGCATGAGGTGAGGTGGTCTCCAGAGACTTCACTCCACTGTGGAGCCTGTTTTACCTTCTTTTATGCTCCCTGCTCAAAATGAGAGCTCATTATAAAATAATAGAGATAAGAGAAAACTTTAGAGTAAGACTTACATTCTCTTAATTTTCTGCAGAATTTAAAGATTTCCAATACTCCCAAGAGGGCTAGAGCTAAGTATGGGAAGCATTCTGTATTCTTCATATATTATGAAAACAATAATTAGAGAAAAGAAATGAAAAGTTTTTAGCTTAGAACATAAGGTAACATTACATGGTCTTTGTTGGGACATCTATGAGCAAGACATTTTGTTTTCAATTAAAACCTTTATTTAAATATACATTCACAGTAAAAAAAATCTATCTTACCCATCTCCTGCACACACACACACCATCAAAACTGACAAAAATAGTCTCATGACGTTATTTCTTATAGCAGGGAAAGGATCCAATCAATGATGAGAAATACAGAGAATTTGGCAGATGTCAGTAATCATAACAGATTTAGCTCTTACAATATTCACAGTTCAAGTTGGGAAGATAGGTAAGGAGGTATCAGCATATATTGAACACTTATTATGTAGTAGGAACTATGCTAGCTGCATTGACAGTTTTATTCCATCAGTGGAGATGTAGGATTAATTTTTGCTCAGCATTGAGTGAATTATCTCAGGGATCCACTCCTGTCCTTTTCTTACATTCAGCATACAAAAACATGGAATCAACGATGTAAAAACAGTCCTAGCTAGCATGGAGTTGAGAAACCCAGTGAGAACCCTTCATCTTTGTTTAGCAACATAGTTTCAAGATTGGTCAATGCTCTGTTAAAAGTTGAGAGCTATGCTCTGGTGTTCTGATTCTTAGATCCCCCCCAGCTTCAAACCCCTTTGTGGCAATTGCCGTGTGGAGCCATATTTGTAGAGTAGAAAGAAAATACCAGATTATTTAAAAACAATCTGTAATTCCACTTTGCACCATGACTACTCATACAAATCCTCTGAACCTCAGGATGATTCATTGTATTCTCAGAGTAAAAACATGACATGAAAACTAGAGATTTCAATCTTACATATAATTCCCCAAACTATTGGAATTAGTTGAGAAAAATGATTTTGACATAACCCAAACTTTGGTCAATCTTTTATTTGTGTGTTAAAATAGCAGAAAATTTTGAAACTTTAAAAAATGTATTTTGAAAACTCTTCTCCCAAGAAACTCAACCATGTATACCTTTTATGCATTAGGTTCAGGCTGTATGATCAAAGGAAATTTGAAAACCACCTGATTTTCTTCAAACAGTCTGGCAAGTTATTTGTCTCATCAGAAAGAGTGAGGCTTGGATTTATTACTTTTGGCATATTAATACACTTTACAAGATTAAAAGTGTTTATTGGTTGTCTAACATAATATTATAACAACCTGAGAGAAAAGCATGTTAGGAGCTGACACAGAAAAACTCTTTGCCTCTTGCTGACTATGAGTCCTGAACATTCTGAATGCTTAATGAATTTTTGGTCCCCCTTGGTCCACTTCTATCAATTGACAGCTCACAAAGCAGGGGCTCTGATGGAATGATGAAAGGCTTTTCTCTTCTCTTTCCAACACAGCGTCTTTTCATCTCTCTCTCTTTGCTGCTCATTGTTCGTCTCTGGCACCATCAGGGACCATGCAGTACAGTTTAGAAATACAGGTGTGGCAGAGGAGAAAACACTGTCAGGCCGTGATATGGAGTCCATCAAATGCCTGCCAGCCTGATTCTTGGAGCTCCCATCTGAGCCATCGCAGGACTTGGATGACAGTTTGTCCTAAAAATACTCGTTAGCTTTTCCCCTCTCTCTGATGACCTACAATGACTGAGATGATCTGTTCAAGGCTCCGAGCTTCTTTGGTTGGACAGAGCTGATCAAATTCTGAGAAGCAATGAGGTGACACCTGATTAATCTATTTCTATCACAAAATTAATTTTGATTGAAATTAAATTTAGTTGGGTGTTCATTCAGTATTCTATATACTTGATATGTATATATATATATTACTAAAAGTTAGGCAAATAATATAATTTTAAAAATAAGAATAAAGCCACACATTTTTCAGAACTGTTGTACAAAGCAAATCAGGTAATATGAATGTGATCTTACCCAAGATGTGGCATTATGGGTCCTCAATTAATAATAACTATTATTATTATTCTATTATTATTGTTACTTTACTAAAAATCCTGATATTATATATTTACCAAGGTGTAAATAAAATTGTAAAATATAATGCAAAAGTAAATGCGATTTGAAGCTAAGATATTGTTGTATATCAATAAAAAAGCAAATGCACATTTGTAAGCTGTTTTTGTAGACAGTAAGTTTCAGTGAACAGAGGTAGAATAAATCCATGCTTCTAAGTAAATCAGTAATGTTTGATTGGATATAGCAGGTGTTGCACTTAGATATAGAGCCAGAAGAATTTAGAGAAAGGTCCTGCTTAAGTTTGGAGGGTGATATGATTAGAACTTGTATACAACAGGAGAATATGATTTATTTTTAGTACAGGAAAAAAGCTGGATCTAAGAATTATATTTCTCTCTCTGATAAATTTATAGAATAAATTATTATGGACATTATTTGCAAACAAGTATAGAGAAAAAGCATGGCTGTGGTGTATTAAGTAAAAATAAAATAGTCTGCATGTCCACTCACTCACTAATTTATTCACTCACACAGCGGAAGTATATTGAGTGGCTCCAAAGACACTCAATATAAAAAAAACTTCACTCATATAAATAAGCAGCTAGGAAATTTTTAGTTTTATTTGTTTTATTAAGATTTATTTATTTATTTTATTAAGATTACATATGTGTATGTGTGTGTATATCTGTGTACACATATTATATATCCATAAACGTTCTCAAGAAAGGGGTTCTCAAGAAGAAAGCATGGAGGTCAGGGGAAGATGAGAGGATAGTTAATGCAGAGTAATGTGTTTTATGATTTTATGCCATTTTTGGTTGTTAATGATCCTGAAGAGCACAGTTCAAGATATGGCAGCTCTGGTAGGCACTGAGGTCCCATCTGAGCCAATAGCATGGCAACAGGCAAAACTTGAAGTAAAGTTATGAAACTGTCATGTTGCCACTTAAATTACCTAGTGATAATTAGAGACTGAAATTAAAGGAAAAGATGAACAGAAAGAAATGAGTTAAAATCTATTTTTTTCTAAAGGGGACAAAGGAGTGCTATCTTATTCTTTAGGTACAAGTAAAACCCTTCCTTGGGAGGCAGGAAGATTACTCAGCATCCAAGAAGACGTGTGGTACTGTGACCCTATCCCAGCAGGGCTGTTGTAATTTAGACCTAAGGGCAGCTCACAACGTGTGCAGGCATGAGTTTCTCACAGGTTAGGGGCTGCACAACTGTGATGTATTGAGAATGTGGGTGGTGGAATAGGATGAGATTATTGCTACAATATGCTGTGATCTTTACTATCAAGCAGATTTCGTGAGGCTACCCTGTGATCTCCCTCCATTTCTCTGGTCAGTTCATTTTCTCAGGGGTTATTTCAAACATTCTTCACCTTTCTTTCTTTAACACCAGCTCTTCACACCACAATAAATGACCGCCTGTCTTTGCTTCACAGACATAAGATAGCATCCCTCTGATGTCTCAATCATGAAATTGGTTAAAAACAAAATTTCAGAGGAAACTTTACCTGAAGCACTTCTCAAATGTTATTAACTTGCAGCAAGGGAGAGAGAATTATGACCGAAATGTTGCCATTTCAAGAGGAGGCATTTTTTAAAAGTGCCCTTCTGAAAGGGTAGGAAAAACTTCATTCATATAAATAAGCAGCTAGGAATGATTTTAGTTTTATTTGTTTTATTAAGATTTATTTATTTATTCTATTAAGATTACATATGTGTATGTGTGTGTATATCTGTGTACACATTAGATATCCATAAACGTTCTCAAGAAGACTGTGGCAAGATGGTCCACAATGATATCTACACTTTCTATCAGAAGAAAAGCAGCACATGGGAAAAGAAAGGATGAGTACCTCCATGTATGAAGTTGGAATTAGTTTCATACACAGCATGAGTAGAGCACAGAACCAGCTCCTCGGAGAGCATGAGATGAAATCAGGCTGCAACCAGAAGCTGAACACCAAGCAAGAAGTTCTCCTTTCAAACACACCACCCTTAAATATTTGGTCTAGGCTGAAAAGATGCAGGATCCAAAGTTTGCTTATCTGTGAAGTTTATGACAAAACTTTTCCTTTGACAAACCCATGCACATACCGGACTCAGAGGTCCTCCTCCCTGCCATTCCAGTGCTGTGAAGTCCATATCCTCATCCCTTGTCAGACGCATCCTCCTTCCCCGTCTCGTACCCCTGAACTCTCCGAGCCTTCAGCTGCTTGATGTGCTGAGGTGTGATCCTCAGTGTTTGCACACATCACCTGCCTCTGTCCTTGAACCCACAGATGGCTAGGAATGCTTTCTCTGCCCCATACCAACTGGGGACAGACTACTGTCCCTACTGCTCTTTTTGGCATACTTATGCACACACACATCTGCACAGATGAAGACACATGGGTATGTAGGCTGCATGTATATAATTTCAGCCCTTTTACTGCTTTAAGACTTACTAGCCCTGGTAACATTCAATGCCAGCCCTCTGTTGCAATAGGACCAGTAATCCCTCTCCAAACCACACTGAGCCCTCAGCCTCCGAGTGACCCAGAGGTAATATGACCTTGTGTTCACCCCTGCCCCAGATGCTTCTCTCCTGTCGCTCTCCTGATTCTTTCTCCCCTTTATGCAAAGCCCTTACTTTTGCACAGCAAGAGAGCCTGGCTCCTGTTGCTGCCCTGCTTTTCCACAGCCAAATATGTTCCTGTGGCTCTATTCCCAGACTGAAGGTCCTGGGAAGTTGTTCTAACTCAATAGCTTTGGTCCAGGTACCTGTTCTTGTGACTTACGGACAGAATACAGTGAGTGCCCACCTCCCCTGGGGCCAGAGTGCAGAGAGGGACATTTCCAGGTTCCAGAAGAATAAAGGCCACCACAGCCTCACAACAGAGCCCCTTCACAAAACCCCCCTTTAGGTCCTCTAGAAATTTTTCCTGAGACTTAGGGTGTAATTAAGCACCTCATCTATTTTCTTTGATGGCACTTTTCACATTAGACTCATATCTGCAAGTTCTGCTCTCTGCACACTCCACTAAATTAGGACATGCGATGACGGAACAAGGCACCCCACAGCATTCACTGACATAAACCCCAGCCACTGCGGACTGCTTCCCATGTAGTAAAGCTCAGAATTTGTTTAGTAAAGAAATGGGTAATGTGGACAGTCTGTGAGTCTTGATATCAGTTTTTTAAGTTGTATCTCTACACTATTTTTTTTTTTTTTTGGTTCTGGTCCTTTTCCTCTTAGAGCTCTCTTACCACACTTAGAGGGGCTCAGGCAAATTATAGACTTAATTGTCACCTATGCAGTCTTGCAAGTTTATTTTACTAATTTTTTTTTTGCATTTGTACATTACCAACCTTTTGGGAGCCAATCCATATAACTGACTTCTGAGTTGTACCTCACTCATCTGCATCAAGGCCATTGAATTCATGGTCCTCCCAACCTGTAACTTCCTGCCTGTGGAACTTAAGCATGTTCTTTTCTGGTGCTTTCCATGGAAAGAAAAGTCACGAACTGTGGACTGAGTAAGCCACACACCTGGGAGTCATTCACGGCAACTCCCTTGTCTCCCCACACAACCGTTCCGTCACAGCGTCTTACCGACTTGCCTCCAAAATCCTGTCTCCATCCACGTACATCCGCTTCAGTCCAAACTGCTTTCATTGTGTTACTGCCATGGTCTGCCCTTCTCTCTGGCTCTACTGTGGTGTCCACACTGAAGGGCGCCCACCCATAAGATGGCGAACCTCCTGCTTCTCTTCCGGGTCCTCGGTTCCCACCGGCGCCACCTGAAGCCCAATCACCCCTCGCCCCCCTAATCCCAGCACCTAGCCAATAGCCACCAGCCCCGTAGAAGTGACACCACAATCACCCCATGCCCCTTCCTGTATAACCCAGCACCTTTCCCTAATAAAGCGGAATTCTCCGGTGAATTGCTGCTGTGTGTCGCTCCCTTCCTTTCACACACAGCAGCAGGATTAACCTTTTCTAAATGCAAGTCTGATCATATCATTCTCCTTCTTAATTACATTTATATATTTGTGGCAGTATTTTAAAATATGCCCACAAACTATCTCATGCTCTTCCTTTCCAGCGGCAGAGCCAACTTCCTCTCCTCTTGAGTGTGGGCTGGACTTAGTGAATCACTCCTAAGAATAAAAAGAAGCACAAATGGCAATGTGCACCTTTGGAGACCAGGCTGTGGAGGTTGCTGCAGCTTCCTGCTGACTTCTTTGGGGTCTCTTGCTTTGAAGAAAGTGAGCAGCCATGCTGTGAGGATGCGTAGCAGTTTATGGAAGGTCCGTGTGGCAAGGAAGTGAGAGCCCCTTCCCACCTTGTGTGAGTGGACCCCACCGAAAGCAGCAAGTCCTGTCCTAACCGAGCCTTTCAGAGACGCAGCTCCTGCTAACATCCGGTCCGCAGCCGCAGAAAAGAGCTGGCCCAGGAGCACCAGGTGCACTGCTCCCAAATCCCTCAGTAACAAAAGTGTGAAAAAGTTAATATTTCTTTTTTCAGCTATTTAGTTTCGTTGAGTTTTGTTACCTTTCCAGCCTCTTCCCACCTTGCACGTGCCAGCCACAATGACCTTTTTCTAATCCCAAGTATTGCCTGTAACTTCTGCTCCTACAGGATTTCTTTTTCCACATTACATTTCCTCCTTTGAAATCTTTTCCTTATCCCTTTATCACTGTAGTAACACCTGCTCGTCGTTTAAAGCTCAGCTCAAAGACCATCCTCTCCAGAGCTCCCTTGGGCCTGCCCATCCTTCCTCTAACTGACTTTCCCAGAGCTCACACAGCGAGTGTCTGATTGCGATCAGTAGTAATACCAGTGGACCCCATGAGCTGTCCTGACCATGATATACCCATTGTCTCCTGTGGTGCTGGGCCTTGCAAATAACTCAATGGATGACTAATATCAAGACTCAACACTGTAAACACAAACTTCTGACACTGCATTTTGGTGTATTAAGTCCAGTCATGTGGTGCAAGTATGTCAGTTCTTTTAGAGATGTATTAATTCATACAGACTTGAAATGAGTTATCCCTCAAGATAGCTGAGCAATGAGGGGGAAGGAGAACAATTTCTCCACTTTGATTAATGTCATTACCTAAATTTATAGTTGAGTGCATTCACCAGATCAGACAGTTATTTCAACATGTTTTAGACATGTCCAGAGTAGAAAGCATTTCCTACTGGATCTGTAGAAAGCTTGCAGAAAGCACTGTTGCCGGAACTCTCACGTACAAATTTCAAACTGGTGGGAGTCAAACTGTCTATAGAGCTCCCATTAATGGCAGTGATAATCGCTGACAGATTCTGGAGCAATACTGTGAAAACATCTTCATTGTTGCCTTGAGGCTGTTGCTAACGCGGAGCACAAATAAGACTTAGCGCGTCAACAGACAATTGCTTTTATACTGCTGAGCCTGTGTCTTCATTGATACTAAACAGAGATGGCAACACAAGAATGCAGCGTCCTTTTTATTTATCTGAAAGACATTATCATGGTCTTCCTCAATTGTGTCCTGATTTAAAATAAGCAAACAAATACTTCTCAAGATAAAGCTGCATTATTATTAAATGGAGATGACTTAAATTTTTTTTTCAAAGACATACATTACAAAATTCTATTGAGTCACCTTGCTCATGGACCATTTGCTGAATTCCCTTTAGATACATAAAACCCTAACTATGGACTAAAACTGAGCTATTATACTTACAATTCAAAACTATGTAAGTTACCTTTGTTTTTTATTGCAAGAATTATGATTCTGAAAGAAAAAGGCTGTTTGTTGAGAACTCTGTACTAGTTATAAGGAGGTCAAAACAATTCTTCAAATTCTAGACTGGAGGTTTTTGACGGCATATGTATACAGCATTTAAATGAGAAGACACAATTGAGAATGTATGTTCAGGAGCACTTTAAATACCACGAATGACTATTGCATTTTGCTCTGCCACTTCTTCCATAATTGTTTTCTTGGCTTTCAATTTACTGTTGGGAAATGAGGATTTTGAAAATAAGCAGACTTGCCTTTTCTAACTGATTAAATGGAGTGGAAAGGGAGAGTGAGGGGTTGACTGCTCGTTAAGAGAAATCAATGAAAATCCTTAGTAGCTTTTAAATGGGGTTGTCTTTTTATTTGTTAAAAAAATATTCTATTCACATTATAAAATGTGTTAGCATCTGAAAAATTAGATTTCTATTTTAATGGTGGTGTTCTCTGTGCTTAATCCAAACAGAACATACTAAAATGGCCTGTTCAGTGGTTTCGGTGGGAAAGTGGCTGGCCAACGATGGATGGTGATGAATGAGACAATTAAAGTGTATCCCATGGCCCGCGCATGAGGAAAAGCTGACAGCAAATCCACTTTAAGTTGCCATCTCAGTTTCTATATAACAAACAGTGAACTGGCAAACAACCCTGGCTCGAAAGAGATTTCTGGAGGACTTTCACAAAATATCCCCCAATGAACTTGCTACTAGGTGGTACCTTTGAGCTCTTAGCTATAGCACTGCTGAGGTATGAGATAGCATGGCATCATGCCACTGGGGTTCTCTGTTCCCTGCAGTAACATTTAACTTGTCTTGTGTTCTCATTTCCGATACAGCTAACACAATAGTATATGGTTACTTTTAAGTATACATTTTAATGTCTTAATTTATCATTTGTTCATTTCCATTTGCAGATAGCACCTTACTCTGTGGTGGGCACTGACGCTGGTGGCCTCTGTATGTTAAAACCAAAACATAAAATACTATGTTTTACTTTTTTTTTTTACATTCAAAATTATTCAGATTCTGTGGAACTGGAAGCTAAAAACCCTGGTCTCTTTTTCTGGCAGCTCCCTCTCTGAAAATGAATTCCATAACACAGTTTGTGAATCATCTTGACAGAAACTGCCCTTCTCCAAATTCTGCTTGTGGTTCTGGGGGTTGACCCAATCTCAATGACCCTGGTGGGTCAGAAGGAAAATATTGATGGTGGATTGAGTTCTTTTCAGCACCTGCAGAGGGGAGAAGACTTTCACTAGCATTCAGAGTGTCCCAGAGTCAGAAACTCTATTCTTCAGCTTCAGGGTTGGGATTGTCAACCACATCACAGTAAGCCTCAAAGCAGAAAATATACCTTCCACGTGTGGTCTGCCTCCAGTCTAGAAAGTGTAAGAGCTTCAGCTGTAGAGGTTTGAGGGAACACAGAAACACAAATAAGTAAAGAAACAACAATAAAGGAGGTTCTATAAATAAGGGTGGACGTTACACTGACTTTGTCACATTGTTGCTATAAAATACAAATATTAGATGAGAAGACAACCTTAACAACTAAGTCATGAGACTTCCATTTTTCCCATGAACTACATAACCCAAAAACCCTCCTGTTAAAAAACAGTCTAAAAATATTGGGTAAATTATTATATCTACGAATGCATACATGAGTTCAGAAGAAAATAAGTTAAATGTAAACCAGCAGCTGAGAAGTGCTGCTTCTGGGGAATTGCAGTTGAGTACTCTGTGTAAAGGTAAACACATTCAGTAAAAGGTAGTCCAGGAAACAGTCAGAATCCTGAAAAAGTCAGATGTAATGGAAGCATGTCTTTCTTAAGCTGCTTGAAATTTTAGAATCACAGTTATGGCTTCAATCAGTTTGTGAGGTAAATATGTAATACCAAGTTTCTCAGGAAATTCTACACTGAATAAATAACACAAAAGGTGGTCCTAGGGCAGAAAGAGCCTTCAACACGTGGCCAAAGCAAATGCAAAATCCATTTGAACAGATCCATCTTCAATCCAGGTCACATTAGTTCAAGAAGGTGATGATGTAGAGTCAGAGACTAGCCCCAAAATAATCTCTGATAAACTAAAGGCATCATGCATAATGAATCAAGATAACAGAACAATTAAATGAGATGATAAAATTAGCACATTTATAACAATAAAGACAGAATTATAAAAAAGGAAGGAAACACAATAGTTTTAAAGTTTGAAAAGAAAAATTATACACCTTTACATTAAAAATAGTCATATCAGTAATAAAATAAGTGGATGGTTTGGACACAACTAAGAACAAACTTAGTGTACCTGACCATTGATTGTTTGCTCAACATGCAACAGGAGAAGAAATTAAGATGTGGAGGATGGAATGGAAAAATCAATACATGTCTAGTAGAAGTTACAGAGAATAAAGACAAAGGGGTAGTGCAGCTTCCAAAGCAACAGTGACAAGCATTTTGCTTAGACCCATTGAAAGACAAGATATTCCCAAGAGGCAACATGAGCCCAAAATATCTAAAGCTAATTTCTACCCTGTCACCTTGTAAAACTACAAAAATTCAATGCCACAGAATAACTTCAAAAAATTCAGAAAGAAATGCAATCTTTCAAATATAAATGGAAAATGGCTGACTGAGGCTTCTTAACAACAAACATGTCAGAGGGAAATAGAACATCTAAGTGAAGAAAGGGACAAGAACTGTTATGCATCATCCATGTATATGTGTATGTATGTATACATACAGCATACATGCACAATGCACACCATATAGTACCTATGATTTATCTGTGTATGCTACTGTTATATTATTACACAATTATTCAGATATACACTATCAATGTTACTATTCAAAAGCCCCTATCATATACCATTGTTCAAAATGGCATTGGGAGGGTCATGCACATTTGCTGTCTTTAAGTCCTTTATCCCTGCCGCCAGACCATTAGTACCTGATTCTAACCATGCTTACTCCTCCAGTCAGGGTCAGACCAAACCACACTGCTGTCACCATCAACTTAACCTTTTAAAACCATAACTTACCTACCAGGACTCCAGCCTCAGGCCCTAGCATTCCTCCTGCCCTCAAGTCCACCCCCAACCTGCTCTATGGGATCACTCCCAAGCCTTTCCTCTGCCCCTGATGCCTCCTACCCAAGTCCCACATTTCTCTTCCTCAATCTGGTAGGAGAATGTCAACATTCCTCAGAGCTGTCCCCTAAATCTCCCCTGTCCTGTCCCTGTGGCTCTTCTTCGCTTCTCCGGGGCTCTATGTAACTCATAATATTTTACATCTGTCAGCAGCGCATGCTTTCTGTCCCTCCGCCACTGCATGTGTGCTTACCTGGCGCCCAGCCTGCACATGGATTTCTGCTCTGGGCCTGGCACAACAGGTTCCTACACCTGCCTCAGCTCTGAGCACGCTCATGCCTGCCTTAGCTACCACCTTGTGCTGCCAGTTCCTGGGCAGCCACCTTATCTCAGACCTCTCTTCTAAACTCCTGACCCATTGTGCAAGCTTTCTTAGACATTCCCTCCTCACAATGCTGAGACTACCTCACCTAGCATGTCTATAAGGAGCTCCTGTCTGTCTTACAGCTTGTGACTGACGTTCTCTTCCTGAACTTGCTCCCACCATACACCCACCGGGCCCAGCACCCCTGCAGCTCAGCTTCCCCTGGGCCATCCCCTCCATCCCACTGTCCCAGCCGCCTCCTAACCACCTGCATCTCTCATGCCCTGATGGACGCTGGCAAAATGCAAACCTCGTCTCTCTTTGCCCAGCTTAATATTGCTCCTTTGTTCTGCATTGTCTGTAGAACAATGTGTAAACACCGTGAAATGGTTTACAAAGCTTCTAATGAGATAATTTCTGCTTTTCACCAGGCTTAACTCCAGCTACTGCTTCCACATGTCTACTACATGCCAACCTGTTTACTTGTATTACTTTTTATAAGGATGTCTAAAATCACAAGCAAGGTTTCTCTTTGTCTTTTGCCTTTAATTAAGGTTGGATGGCCCCTCTGTATTCCTTTCTTGATAATTAAGCAAAACAATAAAAACCCCTTTAGAGAAATATGTCTGCACATTCATTTATCAGGTTCTATAAATAAGATTATGGGTGAATGATTAAATTTAGGATTTTTGATATTTGGTTTAAGAATCCATCTGTCACGTAAAGTTCACAGCTTCCCGTGTTTATGAGGAAAGGTTGAAGTTCATAAAATACAGAGAGTAAGCAGAATGTTTAGCCAAAGGCCATCAGGAACACACCTGTGATATAATCACTCTGTAAAGAAGGAAGGCTTGTTTTGAATATTTTTGCAAGCGTTGAGGAAGCAGAGGTTTTCTCTGAGCGGGGTGCTTTCAGGAAGAAGGAGTAGGTGGGTTTCTCAGTAATTTTTCTTTAGCTGAAAAAGGCGCGAGTGACAGGAGGCAAAGCTGTGACCGGTGGGAACAGCTCCACCCACAGTGAGCGGGTGGACGGGAGTGACCAGTCACGTGGGCTGCACGAAGGCACCTGCTTCCGTCAGGGCTCCTGGAACGTCACCCAGGGGTGTCCCTGCGTCGCGGGCCGTGGTCACAGAGTGTCTGCCTTTGGTGATGTGGCCTGCAGAGCTGAGTGTATTTAGGAGGAGAATGCCACAGCGTAGTTCTTAGGGGCCACGGTCCAGCTCTTGGGGCCACACCAGCTCCCAAGTGAAAGCTGTCAGGGCTGTTTTTTCTTTCTCAAAAGGAGAGAATTGAAGACATATAGGACAAAAATAAGGGTGGTGAGCTTTCCTGAAAATTCTCACTCCATCCTTCCCTCTGGGGCAAGCTTAGAGGGAGTAGTGCAGTCAGAGGGCAAGGGGCGGCCGGGACAGATGCCCTTGGAACGTCACGTCTCTGCCCACAGAATCCTCGCGAAGGGACTCGTCCATGCGGGACCTTGCTAACTCCCGCGGTGTGTGGGGAGCTCGAAGGGCAGTCATTTCTCCTAGGATTCTGTTTTCCGTTGAGCTCCGGGACCACAGGGGCCACAGCTTTGGGGTAGGAACAGCGTGGAGGTCTTGTGCAGATCCTGATTGTCCATCACAGACGTACCAATCACATTTATATCTGGTTCCAGTCTTGGAGCTTCTGCACTTTCTCTTTCTTAGCCTGAGCCATTTTCTGCCCTCTTCTTCTACCAGCTAAAACCTACTTAAATTTAAGCTGCAGTTTAAAATTCTCTGTTCCTGGTGATTTCCCCTTGGCCCTCATGATGACTTTCACACCCTCCTCGGAACCTTAAACTTGCTGCTCAGACTTACTGTAACTGTTTCTGTAACTAACTGTGTCTCCATTGCTGGCATCTGAGGCCAGCAGAGGCCTGTGTTTCGCTGGGGGTCACGCAGCCTGCAGTGAGTGTGCAGACTGGTGCCCCAAACTCAGTTATTGAATCAAACTATTAATAAAGTATATGGGTTGTAGCCTGGCCTCTCCTTAGTAAACTGAAAGATTTGTTTTCTTCTCCTCCTCTGCCATGCATTGCAACATTCATCCCTTTTACTTCTTTCAACTATTTTAAGAAAGCCACCCTATGTGCCAGCGCTTGGGTGTGATGGTGAACCCTGACCGGACAGGGCCTCGGGAGCCCAGAGATCTAGGTTGCTGCAGAGGAGCACAGCTGAAGCATAAGGCTGTGTGGTGAGCCCCGAGCTCGAAGAAAGCTCCTGTGGTGTGGACACACATGACGATGGGTTGAGGGAGATCTGCTTGTGAGAAAAGGGCACGAGGAAAGGAATGTGTGCTCTAAGGACCCACAGGAGATGGTGAGGGACTCTCTTTGAAGGGCACAAAAGGAATGGACATGCTGGCTCAGGTAAGTAGTGGTTCCCAGCATAGGCTCAAAAGGGGCTGCATGCCCTAGATGCACAGAGGCAGCTTGCTGCTCAGTCTCAGGAACATGAGTTAACTTACTTCCCTTCTCCCTGGTTTTCCGTATTTAGGGGGCAACAATTGTTGTGCCAATTTCTTATGTCCATGGGAATATATCCTTCCGACCCACTTAGAATAGCTTCTGGCTCATGATTTGCTTACATTACTTTTGACTTTAACATATGGTGCTTCACTGAATGGAGTCAAGATAGAAGTTCTATGCAGGGCAAGTCTGAGTAACTCAAAAGGCCACGAACCCCAACTCTCAGTTGTACTTTTCATGCCTAATTTCTCTTGCTACTAAGTAGCTTTTTTAGCTGGATTTTTAGGACATTCTCCCAAGGGGGTCTCTCCAGTCCAAACACTACTCATGACCTTTTATTAGCTGTAGGTTCTATGATTGTCTAATTCTTTCCAAATGCTTCTGTTTTTTTTAAGTTTCCGAGGGAGAGAAAAGGTTGGTTCATCGCAAGCCATGAACAGCAGAGGCCCCTAGCTTTGCTTTCATCTGAAAGTGCCATCAGTATCTCAGTCATTCATCTTTCTTTATGGAGGAATCATATGCTACAAATGAGAGCATAATGCAAAATGAGAAGATTGACAAACACACTTATTCTAGCTTTTTAATATACATTCCCGAGACGAAAGAAGCTAAAATTGTATTTATTGATATTGATAAAGCAAAATGAATTAGTTATAAAGCAGTTTTAACTCTGTACATAGTATAAAAATATTTTCTAAAAACCTCTAAGCTAAAAAGAATGTACAGGAGATTGCTGTGTGCTGAACCCTGAATAAAAGCAGGAATCCATAGAGGTAAGTGAGCTCAGAAGCCTGTGGTTCTCTGAGAACGCTGCCAGTGTTTAGCGACTCTGAGCTTCGGTTCTGATGAGATGTGTGCGGGGGCAGGGAAAAACCCAGGGTTTGCCTGAAGAGACAAACTTAAGAACTCAGCAGAAGGACCAGCTTAGCCTTGGGTGGTAGGGAAAGTTAAATCGCACCTAAGAGTCAATGAAAGCTTCATGTAAATTTCAGCCACAAATAAATTTGGGTCCTACCTGGGTGGTCTCTGAAATCCCAAGCAGACAGATGTTTATTTTAAAGTGAGTGTTCTAGAGCAGGTAATGCTCATAAACATCACAAACAAATCCCCAGTGGAGGAAAATATCACCCATATAAGCCAGCATACCTATCAGCAACGAGGCTGTCATTAATCAATATCAGATTGTATCTGAATATATCACAATAAAATGATTGGAAAACAAGCTTATTTTCCTCCTATCTTTATTATAAACACTGTAGCTTAGAGAACCGTTATCTGTCCTGGTGAAGAATAATTTAATGCTTGCATCTTTCTGTAATCTTCTTAAAACAAGAAAATGAGTTTGCAATGTCAATGCTGAGCTGCTCTGTGCTCACCTAATGTGTTCAATGCTTAATCTTTTTCTTGGTATGGCTTCAGTGAACATGGTGATACACAGCTAAGGTCAAACGTAAGTAGATCTCTCGTATCCATTCAGTGGAGAATTGGTTTAACGCTTTGAAATTCTCCTTTGAGAAAAACATTGCCACTTAGTCTCACACACAAATGAACTCCACAAATCCTTCACTTCTGGATTGAATTGTCATCTGGCGTGACTTAAATCAGTTTATACAATAGCCATTAAAGTCTCTTATATGGTAAGTAACTTCATGTGATGGATTTTCCCAAGGATCTCCTATGGCTTTATATAAATAATCCCAAAAAGTTTTATCTTAGCTCATCTCTCTTTCTCTTTAATTTTATAGTCTCTTCATAGACTCCTGGCTCACCTTCTGCATACTCTTTCTGTCTGACCTTGTTCTCTTATGACAGGACCATTAGTTAGGAGATGTTAATGGGAAAAGCACCAAGTTAAAAAAGATAATTGGATAATGACTCTATTTCTCTTTCTCCACAGTTACCAAGAATTCCCTTTTCCACTGAATCTGTGTACCGCATGTTTGATTGATGTGTCCTCAACTGTAGCTCCATGCTGCAAAACTACATAAATTGTGGAGCAAATCCAGAATATTACGAACCAGTGTTACTTAATATGAGCATTTAGATGAGATGAGGGGAAAGAAAGCACATTTTAGGTGACAACTGGCTTTATACTACAACACCTGCAACTTCCTTAAAACAGAACAATACTCTCAACTCTCATAGATCAAAATGACCACATGGTGGAAGTGGAGGGTGAAATCCTTAAAAATAAAATAGAATAAATTAGCAATAATAAAACAATGAACCTTAGTAGTACTGTTATTAAAATTCTTACAGGGAGGATGATCAGTCCTATGTTTCAAGATAATCATGAACTGTGGTTAGAATACCAGTTTTCAAATAGGTCTCAGGACCTATTTGAACACTTAAATATTTGTGAAGAACTCAAGAAACTTTTGTTTATATCTATGAGTACTATTGTTATTAACTGCATTAGAAGTTAAAACAGAGAAACTTTTAGATGACTTACATTAACTTATTTAATAATAAACACAACAAATCCATTTAACTGCAAATACACAGCACATTCAATTAATATAATTGTATTTTTCAAATGTATGAGAAAAGCTGCCTTGTGCTTCAATTATCAAATTTCTTCAATGTCTGCTTTAATAGAAAAGGGCTGTGAATTCTCCTACCTGCTTCTATAATGTGATATGACCTGTCACATAGCTGCTGGAAAACTCCGTATATATTTGGAAAAGACATACATCCTCTCAGTATTATTAAGAAAACAGTTTTAGCATCATAGATTCCTTGGAGGGGAGCCCAAGGACTGCTGGGGTTGTTTGGTCTGCTCATGACCACTCACTGTAGGAACGCGGTTGTTTTAAATGACAGTTTTTTATTTTCCTATATAACCATAAAACCTAATGAACCATGGTTTATAGTCACCAGGTCTCCATGTGTGTATTAAAACAAAGCCCTTTCCCTGAAAAAAGCCAAAAAAACAACCAAAATACTTAACAATAATATTAAGGAAAAAGGAGATAGGCATTTTGAAGCAATTAAGTAATAACTTCCTTCAAAATAGTAGCCTATATTAGACACATTTTAATGCTTTCTTAACGTATTTTCTAAAATTCTAGGTGAAAAAAATGTAGTTTTGTGTCTCAGCAAATTAAGTAGTGGTTCTGTAATTACATATTTGAAATATCTATCCATAGAAAGATTGTAAAAAGGATATAACAATCAGAAAGGATTCACTTAGTTTACTTCTTAAAAGGAGTAAAATAATTGTAAATTGCCAATGTTACACATACCAATTATGTTTATTATTGTAATTAAGCAAAATTTATAGGGCCAACCTGATATATGTGTCCCAAATTCATATTATCATGTAGAATATTAATCAAAAAAGGAATTTTCTTACATGTTGATTTTTATATATATAGCTCTAAGTATTACATTTGTGTTTAATAATTAATTTAAATATATTTAAACAATTTAAATAAATGTCTATTTTTTTATCACTGATTTATTTTACCATCTATAAATGGCATTTTACCAGTGGCTTTGTGTATGTGGTAAAAACACAACATAACTATTCTTTTAACCATTTTCGTGTATAATTCAGTGTTGTCAACTGTAGGCACAGTGTTACACAGCAGCTGTCCAGAGCATGTGTCCCTAAACTATACCTGATGAGCAGTAACCCAGCATTTCCCCCACCAACACCTGGCAATCACTGTTCAACTCTCTGTTTTGATGGGTTTGCTTATATTAGATACCTCATGTAAGTGGAATCATGCAGTAGTTGATTTTTTTTTTTTTTTTACATGCGGACCCATAAATTCACACAGACTGGGGAAAGGGTGGGGCTTGCTCAGTGTCTTCACACATCCTTCCTTACTGATGTGGTGACAGAACACAGTGAAAACAAGAGAAAATCTCAGACACTTGAGCCAGACTCATGGAGAAAGGTAAAAATATTATATTTAAAACATCTAGGTTGACCCCAAATGTCAGAGAGATATGAGAGAAAAAACTAGTGCAAGACAGGCAGGGAAGGCTATTCAGTCTGCATCTGATAGATTCCATGATTCTTCTGGAATTTTTCTTCTCCATTCCAGGAGAGTTTGAATCTCCTTCAGGAGGCTAATAGTCAAACTGCTGCCAAGTGCTTTCATAGCCCCAAGTGAGTGTGGTTTCTGGGCAGTGAGGAGCAGGGGGAGGAGAGGGAGACGGTGACCTAACCCCTCTCTGACATCCGGCGTGGATGGCTTCAGTCTCGCTGTCTAGGTCACACGAGGGGGCTGCTGCCTTAGGTGCCTCTCTCTGTGCCTGAAGTCATGCCGTCTGCACTTACTTGCTGATGCAGGACTCACTTCAACACAGGTCACTGGCTTTCCTTTTATAATTAAAATTATAATGGAAAGGGTTAAAAGACAATGACTTGGCCACAGGAGCAGAGACTACATGGCTGGTAAACACTCTTAAGGACCTTACATCTCTCTTGAAAACTGGCTGAACCTATCCAGCAGAGTTACAAGAAAACTTAAGGAGAATATATGAACAAAATGCAAGCAAAAGAATGTAGAGAGATATGTCTCAGGGAACTGTAGACAAAATCCATGTATTTCCCACCAAGTAGTGTGATTTTATTTAATACCAGTAAATACACCTGGAAAGATCCATGCCACAGTCTGGCCTCCAAGGTTGCCCTAGAATATGGCAGCTGCAGAAATTAGAACCTTTTCCCCACAACTTCATAAGCCAAAATGAAACAAAATGGCATAAAGAACAGCAAGGAGAACAAATAAAAACACACAGAACTTAAACCTTGAGCATAATCAAGCAACAGAATACCATGAACCCCAAACTTCTTCTAACTAGAGAACTAAACACCAATTTCATTATCTCCTTCCTATTTAAAAAGGGGAGTGGAGATCCTAAGGTCATCAGGGCCCAGAAAAGTCCTACACCAAAGGCAAAACCCCTGAAACCTGGCAGATCAAAGCACTGCTATCGGAAGGGACATAGGAGTATATGGGTGCATTAAGAAGTCATCTGAGTTTTGGTATCAAGGCAAAAAGATGAATTTCAATACCATAGCTGATGATAATAATATGCTAGCTGATGGGTCCTTTGAGGTTCTGAAGATACGTAACTATTTTGTACTATTTGTTATTAATTAGAATCCACATAAGTATAACTGTGGAATAAGAGGCTTACTTTTAGAATGCTTTCCAGATGCAAGTGAATCTATGCAATAAAAAGGCAAATAATTTCTGTTAAGTAGAAAACAAGGGTTATGGAGTTATTGTCCTGGAGGACATATAGTTAGTACTTTTGTATCAGACTATTCATCTTAGTCCAGCACTTCTTTTGTTTGTATGTTTGCCTCTCTGAAAAAAAAATATATAAAATACATAAATATATATATATATATATCATTTCTTATCTCCTATTTGAAAAGTCATTGCCTTTATTATTCTATTGTCTTATTAGTTTCCTCATTAATATAGTAGCCATTGACATGGGAGTCACTGTATATTTATATCCTAATTATGACTTTAATATTTTGAAAATTATGCTTTAACAGAATGCAGATTTAGTCTTGGGCAGGCACTGCTTCTAGCAGAAAGGGTAGTAAGTAGCAAAGTGGGCAATATTTGCGATTTGGTAGCTGAAGCAATCTATTTCAAGGACCCGGCTTTGTGATTATGGAGAAACCTGGAAGGTCAGCTGGCAGGCTGGGCACTCCTGGGCTGGAGCTGGTGACGCAGCCTCCATGCAGGGTTTCCTCCTCAGGGAAACTGCCGTTTCACTCTCACGGCCTTACCCGCAAAGGGAAAGGATGACTCCCAGCATCAAGGGTGAATCTCCTTTACCTGAAGCGTTAGCCACCTCTACAGGACGCTCTCGCAGCAACGCCGAGACCAGCACTTGGCTGAATAACCGGGTACTGGAGTCTAGCCAGGTTGACATATAAGATTAGCCATCACAGTGGTAAAGAGAAACGAAGAAGTAAAAAGGGAAGTTAAGTATCCTGAAAAAGCAAAAAAGAACCCAAAAATGTAAAAGATATGCCCATATTTCCCAAATCCCTGAACGCAATTCTATTTAAGGAATTTGTGCTGCACTCTACAGACATAAGGCAATGCTCTTGAACTGGGAATCCTGTAAGTTACCCAAAATCCTCTCTTATCCATACAGCTGTTTTTGAGAAGCCATGATGCCGACACAAGCATCTTTCTGCATTAAGACAAGGCAAAGTATATCAAGGAAACAGCTGATGAAAATTCTTTGAAAACAAAACCCGCGGAAAAATTAGAAAATACTTCATCTTGAACCATATATTCTTAAATAAGGATGTTTAAGTATTTAAAAATTTTGAACTCTTGTGATTATATAATTAAATGTGGCTTCTCTCAAAAGAAAGGGGGAACACCAAGATTAGGGAGTAATTAATCAGTCTCCCTGTTAAAAAGCAACTCAGAGTTGAATTGATTTTGTGGTTAAGGGTACAGATTGTATTATGATTTGATTCAAGTAAAATAAGTAAAAACAAAAATGACTAGGAAATCATATTTATTGAGAAATAGCCTTATATTCAGAAATTTAAGAGTCAAGTAGGCATGTAGTGTGTGCAGAATACAGCACTGGGAAGTTAGGCAACACAGAAGAAATTTAAGACATGGCTCATGACTGTATTGACATAATCTACTTGAAGATTGACTAGCAAATATAATTTTTAAAATTTATTGCTTAAAAAGCTAGAAAACTGGTAGAGGGGCGGAAGATGGCGGCGTGAGTAGAGCAGCGGAAATCTCCTCCCAAAACAACATATATTTATGAAAATATAACAAAGACAACCCTTCCTAGAATAAAGACCAGAGGACACAGGACAATATCCAGACCACATCCGCACCTGAGAGAACCCAGCGCCTAGCGAAGGGGGTAAGATACAAGCCCCGGCTCGGCGGGAGCCAAGCGCCCCTCCCCCCAGCTCCCGGCGGGAGAAGAATAGGCAGAGCAGGAGGGAGACGGAGCCCAGGACTGCCGAACACCCAGCCCCAGCCATCCGGGCCGGAGTGCAGGGACCTCGATACTGGGAAAACAGGGCAGCAAGAACAGTGAGCAGGCACTGGAGGCTGGGAGACAGAGGGCATAAGAAAAGCGCGCGACCATTTTTTTTTTTTTTGCTTTTTTGCTGTTTTGTTTTGGCGAGCGCTTTTTGGAAGTCTTAAAGGGATAGGGACCCCAATACTAGGGAAACAGGGCAGAAAGACCGGTGAGCAGAGGCCTGAGGCTGGCACCGGAGAATAAAGAAAAACGAACGACCACCTTTTTTTTTTTTTTTTAATTAAAAACTTTTTTTTTTTTAATTAAAAAATTTTTTTTTCTTTTTTTTTTGGTGGGCATTGTTTTGTTTTGGCGGGTGCTTTTTGGAAGTCTTAAAGGGGCAGGGCGGGTCACTTAATCCAGAGGTAGGGAATCCGGGATCTCTGGGCACCCTAACCCCTGGGCTGCAGATAAATAGCCTCCCAGCAGCTCCTGCTCCAATGCGACTCCACCATTTTGGAGCAGCTGCCCGAGCCAGGCCACGCCCACAGCAACAGCGGAGATTAACTCCATAGCAGCCGGGCAGGAAGCAGAAGCCCTGTCTGCGCGCAGCTGCGCAGCACAAGCCACTAGAGGCCGCCGTTCTCCCAGGAGAGGAGGGCCACAAACCAACAAGAAGGGAAGTCCTTCCAGCCGTCACTCATCCCAGCTCTGCAGACTATTCCTATCACCATGAAAAGGCAAAGCTACAGGCAGACAAAGATCACAGAGACAACACCAGAAAAGGAGACAGACCTAACCAGTCTCCCTGAAAAAGAATTCAAAATAAGAATCATAAACATGCTGACAGAGATGCAGAGAAATACGCAAGAGAAATGGGATGAAGTCCGGAAGGAGATCACAGATGCCAGAAAGGAGATCGCAGAAATGAAACAAACTCTGGAAGGGTTTAAAAGCAGAATGGATAGAATGCAAGAGGCCATTGATGGAATTGAAATCAGAGAACAGGAACGCATAGAAGCTGACATAGAGAGAGACAAAAGGATCTCCAGGAATGAAACAATATTAAGAGAACTGTGTGACCAATCCAAAAGGAACAATATCCGTATTATAGGGGTCCCAGAAGAAGAAGAGAGAGGAAAAGAGATGGAAAGTATCTTAGAAGAAATAATTGCTGAAAACTTCCCCACACTGGGGGAGGAAGTAATCGAACAGACCACGGAAATACACAGAACCCCCAACAGAAAGGATCCAAGAAGGGCAACACCAAGACACATAATAATTAAAATGGCAAAGATCAAGGACAAGGAAAGAGTGTTAAAGGCAGCTAGAGAGAAAAAGGTCACCTATAAAGGGAAACCCATCAGGCTAACGTCAGATTTCTCAACAGAAACCCTACAGGCCAGAAGAGAATGCCATGATATATTTAATACAATGAAACAGAAGGGCCTTGAACCAAGGATACTGTATCCAGCACGACTATCATTCAAATATGACGGTGGGATTAAACAATTCCTAGACAAACAAAAGCTGAGGGAATTTGCTTTCCACAAACCACCTCTACAGAACATCTTAAAGGGACTGCTCTAGATGGGAGCACTCCTAGAAAGAGCACAGCACAAAACACCCAACATATGAAGAATCGAGGAGGAGGAACAAGAAGGAAGAGAAGAAAAGAATCTCCAGATAGTGTATATAACAGCTCAATAAGCGAGCTAAGTTCGGCAGGAAGATACTAAAGAGGCTAACCTTGAACCTTTGGTAACCACGAATTTAAAGCCTGCAATGGCAATAAGTACATATCTTTCAATAGTCACCCTAAATGTTAATGGGTTAAATGCACCAATCAAAAGACACAGAGTAACAGAATGGATAAAAAAGCAAGACCCATCTATATGCTGCTGACAAGAAACTCACCTCAAACCCAAAGACATGTACAGACTAAAAGTCAAGGGATGGAAAAACATATTTCAAGCAAACAACAGTGAGAAGAAAGCAGGGGTTGCAGTACTAATATCAGACAAAATAGACTTCAAAACAAAGAAAGTAACAAGAGATAAAGAAGGACACTACATAATGATAAAGGGCTCAGTCAAACAAGAGGATATAACCATTCTAAATATATATGCACCCAACACAGGAGCACCAGCATATGTGAAACAAATACTAACAGAACTAAAGGGGGATATAGACTGCAATGCATTCATTCTAGGAGACTTCAACACACCACTCACCCCAAAGGATAGATCCACCGGGCAGAAAATAAGTAAGGACACGGAAGCACTGAACAACACAGTAGAGCAGATGGACCTAATAGACATCTATAGAACTCTACATCCAAAAGCAGCGGGATATACATTCTTCTCAAGTGCACATGGAACATTCTCCAGAATAGACCACATACTAGGCCACAAAAAGAGCCTCAGAAAATTCCAAAAGATTGAAATCCTACCAACCAACTTTTCAGACCACAAAGGCATAAAACTAGAAATAAACTGTACAAAGAAAGCAAAGAGGCTCACAAACACATGGAGGCTTAACAACACGCTCCTAAATAATCAATGGATCAATGACCAAATCAAAATGGAGATCCAGCAATATATGGAAACAAATGACAACAACAACACTAAGCCCCAACTTCTGTGGGACACAGCAAAAGCAGTCTTAAGAGGAAAGTATATAGCAATCCAAGCATATTTAAAAAAGGAAGAGCAATCCCAAATGAATGGTCTAATGTCACAATTATCGAAATTGGAAAAAGAAGAACAGATGAGGCCTAAGGTCAGCAGAAGGAGGGACATAATAAAGATCAGAGAAGAAATAAATAAAATTGAGAAGAATAAAACAATAGCAAAAATCAATGAAACCAAGAGCTGGTTCTTCGAGAAAATAAACAAAATAGATAAGCCTCTAGCCAGACTTATTAAGAAGAAAAGAGAGTCAACACAAATCAACAGTATCAGAAACGAGAAAGGAGAAATCACGACGGACCCCATGGAAATGCAAAGAATTATTGAAGAATACTATGAAAACCTATATGCTAACAAGCTGGGAAACCTAGAAGAAATGGACAACTTCCTAGAAAAATACAACCTTCCAAGATTGACCCAGGAAGAAACAGAAAATCTAAACAGACCAATTACCAGCAACGAAATTGAAGCGGTAATCAAAAAACTACCAAAGAACAAAACCCCCGGGCCAGATGTATTTACCTTGGAATTTTATCAGACATACAGGGAAGACATAATACCCATTCTCCTTAAAGTTTTCCAAAAAATAGAGGAGGAGGGGATACTCCCAAACTCATTCTATGAAGCTAACTTCACCCTAATACCAAAACCAGGCAAAGACCCCACCAAAAAAGAAAACTACAGACCAATATCCCTGATGAACGTAGATGCAAAAATACTCAACAAAATATTAGCAAACCGAATTCAAAAATACATCAAAAGGATCATACACCATGACCAAGTGGGATTCATCCTAGGGATGCAAGGATGGTACAACATTCGAAAGTCCATCAACATCATCCACCACATCAACAAAAAGAAAGACAAAAACCACATGATCATCTCCATAGATGCTGAAAAAGCATTTGACAAAGTTCAACATCCATTCATGTTAAAAACTCTCAGCAAAATGGGAATAGAGGGCAAGTACCTCAACATAATAAAGGCCATCTATGATAAACCCACAGCCAACATTATACTGAACAGCGAGAAGCTGAAAGCATTTCCGCTGAGATCGGGAACTAGACAGGGATGCCCACTCTCTCCACTGTTATTTAACATAGTACTGGAGGTCCTAGCCACGGCAATCAGACAAAATAAAGAAATACAAGGAATCCAGATTGGTAAAGAAGAAGTTAAACTGTCACTATTTGCAGATGACATGATACTGTACATAAAAAACCCTACAGACTCCACCCCAAAACTACTAGAACTGATATCGGAATACAGCAAAGTTGCAGGATACAAAATCAACACACAGAAATCTGTGGCTTTCCTATATACTAACAATGAACCAACAGAAAGAGAAATCAGGAAAACAACTCCATTCACAATTGCATCCAAAAAAATAAAATACCTAGGAATAAACCTAACCAAAGAAGTGAAAGACTTATACTCTGAAAACTACAAGTCACTCTTAAGAGAAATTAAAGGGGACACTAACAGATGGAAACTCATCCCATGCTCGTGGCTAGGAAGAATTAATATCGTCAAAATGGCCATCCTGCCCAAAGAAATATACAGATTTGATGCAATCCCTATGAAACTACCAGCAACATTCTTCAATGAACTGGAACAAATAATTCAAAAATTCATATGGAAACACCAAAGACCCCGAATAGCCAAAGCAATCCTGAGAAAGAAGAATAAAGTAGGGGGGATCTCACTCCCCAACTTCAAGCTCTACTATAAAGCCATAGTAATCAAGACAATTTGGTACTGGCACAAGAGCAGAGCCACAGACCAATGGAACAGACTAGAGAATCCAGACATTAACCCAGACATATATGGTCAATTAATATTTGATAAAGGAGCCATGGACATACAATGGCGAAATGATAGTCTCTTCAACAGGTGGTGCTGGCAAAACTGGACAGCTACATGTAGGAGAATGAAACTGGACCATTGTCTAACCCCATATACAAAAGCAAACTCAAAATGGATCAAAGACCTGAATGTAAGCCATGAAACCATTAAACACTTGGAAGAAAACATAGGCAAACACCTCTTAGACATAAACATGAATGACCTCTTCTTGAACATATCTCCCCGGGCAAGGAAAACAACAGCAAAAATGAGTAAGTGGGACTATATTAAGCTGAAAAGCTTCTGTACAGCAAAAGACACCATCAATAGAACAAGAAGGATCCCTACAGTATGGGAGAATATATTTGAAAATGACACATCCGATAAAGGCTTGACGTCCAGAATATATAAGGAGCTCACACACCTCAACAAACAAAAAACAAATAACCCAATTAAAAAATGGGCAGAGGAACTGAACAGACAGTTCTCCAAAAAAAGAAATACAGATGGCCAACAGACACATGAAAAGATGCTCCACATCGCTAATTATCAGAGAAATGCAAATTAAAACTACAATGAGGTATCACCTCACACCAGTAAGGATGGCTGCCATCCAAAAGACAAACAACAACAAATGTTGGCGAGGCTGTGTAGAAAGGGGAACCCTCCTACACTGCTGGTGGGAATGTAAGTTAGTTCAACCATTGTGGAAAGCAGTATGGAGGTACATCAAAATGCTCAAAACAGACCTACCATTTGACCCAGGAATTCCACTCCTAGGAATTTACCCTAAGAACGCAGCAATCAAGTTTGAGAAAGACAGATGCACCCCTATGTTTATTGCAGCACTATTTACAATAGCCAAGAATTGGAAGCAACCTAAATGTCCATCAATAGATGAATGGATAAAGAAGACGTGGTACATATACACAATGGAATACTACTCAGCCATAAGAAAAGGGCAAATCCAATCATTTGCAGCAACATGGATGGAGCTGGAGGGTATTATGCTCAGTGAAACAAGCCAAGCGGAGAAAGAGAAATACCAAATGATTTCACTTATCTGTGGAATATAAGAACAAAGGAAAAACTGAAGGAACAAAACAGCAGCAGAATCACAGAACTCAAGAATGGACTAACAGGTACCAAAGGGAAAGGGACTGGGGAGGATTGGTGGGTAGGGAGGGATAAGGGGGGGAGAAGTAGGGGGGTATTAAGATTAGCATGCATGGGGGGGTAGGAGAAAAGGGAGGGCTGTACAACACAGAGAAGGCAAGTAGTGATTCTACAACATTTTGCTATGCTGATGGACAGTGACTGTAAAGGGGTTTATAGGGGAGACCTGGTATAGGGGAGAGCCTAGTAAACATAATATTCGTCATGTAAGTGTAGATTAGTGATACCAAAAACAATGCAAAAAAAAAAAAAAAAAAGGGCAGTTCCTGTGTGGTAACCTCCAACGAGTTCTACACAGGGTATAAAGGGCATATAAAAGTGTAGGCAAAGGGTCTGTTTGTGTTTATACAGAGGATCAAAGCCTAATTGGGCTACCCCGAAAATGAACTAAGATACGATATGAAAGAGAACTTCCAACATCAGCACTCTCTGGAAGACTCATGCCAGAAGATGATCATCAAAAAACCCCAACAAAGATCCACGCACTGCTACAGCTGTAGATGCACACATCCCACCAGTTCCTGGACTTGCCATGGGAATGAGGAAGGAGATATCGAAGCTGGCCTGTGCATACAGTAAAACAACAAATTTGACTGGATCTATACTGTTGGAACTCAACCAAGAATTTGGAGAAGTGCAAATTGTAGCGCTCCAAAGTCTTACAACTGCAGACTATTTACTGTTAAAAGAACATGTGGCATGTGAACATTCCCCAGGAATGGGTTGTTTTAATTGGTCTGATTTCTCTCAGACTGTTCAAGTTCAGTTGGACAATATCCACCATATCATAGATAAGTTTTCACAAATGCCTAAGGTGCCTAACTGGTTTTCTTGGTTTCACTGGAGATGGCTGGTAATTACAGATATGCTTTGGTTATGTAACTATACTCCTATTATGTTAATGTGTGTGCGCAATTTAAGTAGTAGCTTAAAACCTATATATGCTGAAGTTACTCTAGAAGAAGATATGTCAAAGAAATAATCAATCTTCCCATATTTTCTTCCGCCTGCTACTTCTATAGCTTTTCTTCTTCCTTCCTAATTACAACCCTTAAATAGAATTCGTGCCTCATATCAAATTTACCGAGTATCATAATTCTTCCAAGTGGTAAAGATACCTCAAGACAAATGCTGGACATAGAAGCCACAGGGCATAAATATGCAAAGAAGTAAATAGCAACCCTTTTCAAACATTAAGGCTTCCCTCTCACTTACCAACTTCACATTTCCCTGTATGGCCCCGGAAGATGACTGGTTAGCCAGAGACGGGTAAGATTCCTCAAGGGAGGAACAACCTAAGACAGGCACAGTCGCAGGGGGGCCATCAGGTGAGAAATTGGGGATCAACAGAGGTGAGGCTTAGAACCTCACCCCCCCTGTTCTGAGAGAAATCTTCTGCATACGTGGATGTTTTATTGCCCTGGTCTAGCTTGGATTAACACATAGTCTACAGGCACACACCTGATCATCTACATTTGCTCTCTTACAACACTAAACTATGTTTTCTACCTTTATCTTGTATCTACCTACCACTTCAGCATTTTATTAAAAATAGTAATAATAAAGAGAGAAATGTGGTATCCACATATAAATCAAGTATAAAAACCAAATGAGTATTCATATTTGAACTGACTGTTTGGAGTTCATAATGCATGAGCAAAACCAAAAAGTTTCTGTGATGACTGCCCTTGTACTGTTCACCATGTAACTTATTCATTATGTAAGAATTTGTTCTACATGTAAGAACTTGTTTTTTATGCCTCAGAAGATTGGAGAGTGACGAAAATTAGGCTTGGGGTGGATTAATGATTGTGCATTGAGCATTGACTCCCCTATACAGAATTTTATTGTCGTTAACAACCATTTGATCAATAAATATGAGAGATGCCCTCACAAAAAAAAAAAAAAGAAAAAAAAAAAAAGGACAGACTTCCAATGGTAAAATAAATAAGTAACCGGGATGTAATGTATAGCATAAGGAATATAGTCAAGATATTGTAACAGCTTGGTAGGGTGATAGCTGGAACCTAGAATTATGTATATAAATGTTGTACCACTGTGTTGTACACTTGAAACTAATGTAATGTAATACTGTGCATCAACTACCCTTCAATAAAAAATAATTATTAAAAAAAAAAAAAAAAACTTTTTCTGAATTACATGACTTTAACATTAATAGCTGAGTTTATAGTGTTTGCATGATACACTCATTCAAAGTAGCCTTTATTATTCACCACATTTTAAAAATTGATGCAGTCCCTCTACTAGTCAATTCAAGCTGTCATATAAAATACCTTAGACTGGGTGGCTTACCCAACAGAAATTCATCTTCTCACAGTTCTGGAGGCTGGCAGTCAAGGTCAAGGTGCTGGCTGATTCGATTTCTGGTGAGGGCTCTCTTCCTAGCTTGTACACAGCTGGCCACCTTCTAGCTCTGACCTCATGAGGTCTTTCCTCAGTGAGAGAGGGAGACAGAGAGAGAAGGAAGAGGAGAGGGGGAGAGAGAGGGAGAACTTTAAATACAAGGCTTTATTTCTTTGAAGAAATTCTCATATTTGATAATTGTCTAATGAATCATTTCCTCTATTGTCATTGAGAATATAAACTCAGAATTCTGGGTCCTTTTTGCTTTCTCACCTAAAGTAAAACAATACTATTCTAGAGAGATCCTATCCCACACATTTTTCCAGAATAATAAGAAACTAAGAACAAAACACTTTGCCTTCCCTTTACAAAATCTTCACTGGTAAATATGAAGCAGATTTGTGAAAACTGAATCCAAAGTCTAGAATTAATTGTTTCACCTTCTCTTTCAAAAGATAAAATATGCTTTACCTGAGGGATAACATTTCTGTTGAAGGTTTATTCTTAAATTTGTGAATAAAAAGAGAAGCCCAAACTTGTATAATAATAATTGCAGAATTGGTTCACTTTGGTACTTTAAAAATATGCTATCAAAAGGAAAGAAAATTCTATTCTGATTAAGACTGGAAATCATTTCTAGTTTACTGGTGTATTATTTTGACTGATTTTCACCTTATAAAATCAACAAAGGAATTAGAGCATTTATAAAATTCAAAATAAAAACTGTATGTCATGGAAGAGAAATAAGAAAATGCTTGAATAAATTTCAAATATTTAAAAAATCAATAAGTAGAAAAATTTTCATGATGCCTTCATGCAATAAGTTTTATAAGTAATAATAAAAGTATTATTAAAGAAATGCCCATTATTGTGTGTATAGGATCTATAGGGAAATAAAAAGAGAGGCTTTTTCTTAGGGGGAACATATCCAGAAAACCATATTAATCATTAAAAATACACTCAGAGCCACTGACTTTATATAACACTCAATATGTGTATCAAAACACAGTGAAACACTAACTTGTAATTTTAGATATTTCAAGTATTCAAATACTGTTTATAAAAGACATTTCATGTTTAATTTAGCTCTTTTGTGAAATAAAAATAGGTCAGTATTAGAAACTAAATTAAAATATGACTTTAGAAAACTTTCCCTGAAAGATAATTCATATATTTGATACAAAAAATATTATACTTGCTTTCGCTCACCTTTCCTCACTATGTTCTGTGCAGTTGATGTGACTCAGTCCATAGTGAAGGAGTCTGTCTTACTTTTGTACATCAAATTTATGCATGTGGAATGCTATGGATAAATCTAAAAACAGAAACAGATCACGACAGTTATAAGTAGAAGTTTCACGTTATCTAAGTTAATAAAAATAAGAGGCTTAATATTAAATCACTTCAAAAACATTGGATTCTTTTTCTAATGTAAAAGCAATAAAATTTTAATTTACATCCAATCATCTTATTTTCTCAAAAATGTTAATGTTCATAATAACAACACTTAAAAAAATTTTTTTCAATGAGGAAGGGAAGCTTTTTCTTTCCCTAACATAAATTTTAACATGTGATTTCCTTGGAATATTTAACTCCCAGTGTCAAAAAGTGAATGGTAATAGTATCATTTAAAAATTTTTAATTGTGGTAAAATATATATAAAATGAAATGTACCAGGTCGCCCATTATTAAGTGTTCAGTTAAGTGGCTAAGCACATTCATATTGTTTTCCTACCATCCTACTGTCCATTCACAGAACCCTTCATCTGGCAAAACCGAAACTGTATCTGTTACATGTATCTCCTCATTTGCCTCCCGCACCCTCTTAACAACCATTTCACTTCTTGTCTCCGAACACTAGGTATTTCATAAAGGTGGGGTCACACAGGATTTGTCCTTTTGTGATTGGTTCATTTGCTATATCACTGTGACCTCAAGGTTTATTAGTGTTGTGCCTGTGTCAAAATTTCCTTTTTTTTCAGTGCTGAAGGCTATTCTGTTGTATGCAGAAGCCAAATTTTGTTTATCTGTGTATTGATCAATGGACTCGAGTTGCTTCCACCTGTCGGCTACTGCAAATGACGATACTGTGAACATGGGTGCATATGGCTCTTTGCATCTCCACTTTCAGTCCTTTTGGATGTGTACCCAGAAGTGACATTGCTGGATCACATGAGAGTTCTACTGTGAATTTTCTGAGAGATCTCTATACCTTTTCCCATAGTGGCTGCATCCTTGTACATTCCTACTAACAGAGCACAAGGGCTCTGATTTCTCCACATGCTTGCCAACACTTAATTTCTTTGGTTTGTTTGTCTTAATAGTGGCCATCCTGACAAATACGAGCTGGTACCTCAGTGTGGTTTTGATTTACATTTCCCTAATGATTAACAAAGCTAAACATCTTTATATATGCTTTTTTGGCCATTCCTATATCTTCTTTGGAGAAATGTTTATTCAAGTCCTTTGCCCATTTTTAAATTAGGTCTTTTGCTTGTTTGGGGTGAGTTGTAGGGGTTCTTTATGTAGTCCGGGTATTAACCTTTATCAGATGTAGGATATGCAAATATTTTTCTCCCATTCCAGGTATTGTGTTCAGACTCTATCGATGTGTCTTGTGATGCACAGAAGTTTTCATTTAGACATAGGCCAATTTACCAGGGCCCTTTTCCATTTGTCACCTGTACTGATGCCAACCCTAAGAAATCATTGCCAAACCCAGGTTCCTGTAACTTTTACTTTATGCTTTCTTCTAAGAGTTTTATAGTTTCAGTGCTTTTATGTATGTCTTTGATCCATTTTGATTTAAAGTTTGTATATAGTACAAGTAAGTGTCCAATGCTGCTCTTTTGCAGGTAAATATTCAGTTTTCCAGGCACCATTTATTGGAAAGACTGTCCTTTCCTCATTAAGTGGTCTTGACATTCTTATCGCAAACCATTTGACCATACATGTGAGGGTATGCTTTGGGAGCTTCTACCCTATTCAAATGATCTACGTGGTTTTCTTTCTACTGTTATCAGCCAGTTTTGATTTTGTAGCTTTATAAAATACCTTTTGGAACTTTGTGATAGCTCCAAATTTGTTATTTTTAATTTTTTAAATTTTGGTATCATTAATATACAATTACACGAGCAACACTGTGATTACTAGATTCCCCCCATTATCAAGTCCCCACCACATATCCCATTACAGTCACTGTCCATCAGCGTAGTAAGATGCTATAGAATCACTACTTGTCTTCTCTGTGCTATACTGCCTTCCCCGTGCCTCCCCCCAGGTTATGTGTGCTAATCTTAATGCCCCTTTTTCCCCTTATCCCTCCCTTCTCACCCATCCCACCCCCAGTCCCTTTCCCTTTGGCAACTGTTAGTCCATTCTTGGGATCTGTAAGTCTGCTGCTGTTTTGTTCCTTCAGGTTTGCTTTGTTCTTATGCTCCACAAATGAGTGAAATCATTTGGTACTTGTCTTTCTCCACCTGGCTTATTTTACTGAGCATAATACTCTCTAGCTCCATCCATGTTGTTGCAAATGGTAGGATTTGTTTTCTTCTTATGGCTGAATAATACTCCATTGTGTATATGTACCGCATCTTCTTCTTTATCCATTCATCTGCTGATGGACACTTAGGTTGCTTCCATTTCTTGGCTATTGTAAATAGTGCTGTGATAAACATAGGGGTGCATCTGTCTTTTTCAAACTGGGCTGCTGCATTCTTAGGGTAAATTCCTAGGAGTGGAATTCCTGGGTCAAATGGTATTTCTATTTTGAGTTTTTTAAAGAACCTCCATACTGCTTTCCACAATGGTTGAACTAGTTTACATTCCCACCAGCAGTGTATCAGGGCTCCCCTTTCTCCGCATCCTCACCAGCACTTGTTGTTCTTATTCTTTTCTACGTTGGCCATCCTAACTGGCATGAGATGGTATCTCATTGTGGTTTTAATTTGCATTTCCCTGATAATTAGTGATGTAAAGCTTCTTTTCATGTGCCTGTTGGCCATCTGAATTTCTTCCTTGGAGAATTGTCTGTTCATATCATCCACCCATTTTTTAATAGGGTTATTTGCTTTTTGGGTGCTGAGGCATATGAGTTCTTCATATATTTTGGATGTTAACCCCTTGTCAGATGTCATTTACAAATATATTTCCTCATACTGTAGGATGCCTTTTTGTTCTGCTGATAGTGTCATTTGCTATACAGAAGCTTTTTTGCATGATGTAGTCCCATTTGTTCATTTTTTATTTTGTTTCCCTTGCCCAAAGAGATGCATTCAGGAAAAAGTTGCTCATGTTCATATTCAAGAGATTTTTGCCTTTTTTATTCTCTAAGAGTTTTATCGTTCAAATCTGTTCTTTTTCAAGACCATTTTGTCTAAACAGAGTCCCTTGAGATTCCATATGAATTTCAGGAAAATATTTTTCTGTTTCTGCAGTCTGGATTTTGACAGGAATTACATCAAATCTGTGGTATTAATATTGGTACTTATTATATTAATTATAATATTAATAAGTATTGATATTTTAACAGTATTAAATCTCCCAATCCATGAACTCAGGGTCACCTCTAGTGTTTTGGTCCTTCTTTAATTTCTCCCAGCAGTGTTTATTCCTAGGTGCTCTGTTCTTTCTTATGCTATTGTAAATGGTATTGTTTTTTAAATTTCCTTGTCAGATTTTTCATTGTTAGTACATAGAAATGTAACTGCTTTTTATGTGTTGAATTTGTGTTCTATAACTGCTGAATTCATTTCTTAGGTCTACCAGATTTGTTGGTAAAATCTTTAGAGTTTTCAACATATAAGATCATGTTATCTGTGAAAAGAGACAACTTTACCTCTTCCTCCATATTTGAATGCCTTCTAGGTATATTTTAATTTACAATATCACTATTTAAAACAATATGTCTCTTAACTATCATTAAAACTTATAATATTCAGTCTAAGATTACCACAGGCAACTAGAATTTTTTATCCAGATTTAACATATATTTTGAAAAAGAAAAGTTGTAATATCAAGTTATTTTGGCAACCAGCCTGGTTGGCCTCATGAACCTATTTCCTGAAATTATTTTAAGTAGTCATTTAAACAAAAAATCTCCACATGTTACTAATTTAAATAAATGTTCATAGCTGCCTTCCTGTCCCATATGTGGATATTTAAATTGAAGCAACTCTCAATAACCATATTCCATATGGGGAAACAAGCTTAGACTACATTACTTTACTTCTTACTTAAAAAAAAATTCCTAAAAGAACTGGGTATAATGTTTTGGGAATTGGGTAATTCTCTTCCTGGTCCAATTTTCTCCAATTAAAGGCCAAATTTTCTCCAATTAAAACTGATAATATTCAGAACCTTAGGTAGTGTACTTGCATAGTTGCAACACAAGAATGCACCTTTATTTTCTACATAAGCTTCATCAGAGAATAAAATTGTGGTTTTCTGTTATTCTTAAAAATATATATGATTTTTATCATCATATTTTATGACTATTTTGCCAAATAATGTGATTTATTTAGCATATGGTATTTATGCCCTTGAGACACGAGAAGTAGATGTTAAACAGTAAATTTGCATTTGCAAAAGGTTTTCCCATCAAGCCTTTTAAATGTGTGTGAAAGCTGATATGTAGAATAGAAAGCTAATTACATAAATTAATTCAGTATGGATTTATTTAAATTTTACAGTAATTTGACTTTTAAGAATTTTTCCTATACTTACAGTAACACAAGCATGCAAATATATATACATATATACATATATATATAAATATACACTCATTTTATATATATAAAGGATTTCTCTGCAAATGTTTATAATACTATAAGTCTGAAACTGTTCAATAAACATTAAATGACCATCAATAAGTTACATATATCTATAAAATGTATGAAAAAGAAAGTGCAATATTGTTTATTTTAAACCATTTCAGAAAATACTCATTTTCTAAAAATAATGTGTATTAGTTTATTTAAATTTTTCTTGTGTGTTTGTTAATACCCAGTATGCTACCTTAAGAAAAAAAACATTAGGTACATAATAAGTCTTAATGTGATTATACCTCAGGAAGAGTTTTGGTGTGGAAATATTCAGAGCAAAATTGTAATAAAAATGTAAAATTTTAATAACTTAACATGGAGTTTTTAATATATTTTCTTTCTGCTGTTGACTGTCAATGCCATATACGAGGACAAGACCTAAATCTATATAGGTATAAATATAAACGAATTTCAAAGCAGTTTTTAAAAACACTTATTATTCAATACTGGTGAAGTCTATGAATAAGCTTTACTTAAGAAACATATCCTAAGGCAGATAGTGTGGCATTTTTTTTAAGTAAAACATCGCAAAAGCGATTTGCACCATGAATAACTTTACATCAGGTCTCCCCTCTACCTTGGATTTAAAAGGATCATTAACTTTATTGCAAATGTAAGCAGGTGGTATGAATCAAGGATGAACATTTTAAATACATGAGCCCTTGACGTTCCTCGTGGAAACACTGTGACCAAGCAGCTGGAAGAGTGAGTGCCACCATTTACTTGGAGCTTGCAGCCAGCCAGGTAGTGGGGCTGACCCTCTGCCCTGGGAGACCATGGGTCTGGCCTCACCTCATCTGGGACACCGGAAAGCTGCATGGAAGCCTGTGGTTTCTGCCTGGTGACCATCTCTGACACTCTTCAGATTCCTTCCCTCTCAGGGATGGAAGAGAAGTTCTAGCCCGGCACTCATTCCTGAGGATCACTAACCAGTTCCTTAATTTTGCTACATGTTAAGCAACAGTGTGCTGGGGCAGCAGTAAGGGCCTCAGTAATGTTGGCTTATGTGTAAATGGTTGACTTCAAGCTACTAATGTGTAGTTCCTGAATGGGCATGAGGTAGGAAAGAGACAAGATTAATTGGCTCAGGTAAGCATTGCTATCCACTCCAGCACATCCCTGATTCTTGACTGGACTCTCCTTGCTTCATTATAGACCCTGAAACTGTTATTTTGTTAGATTTTACAATGACTTCTTTATCATATACACTACAAACTTGTGTGTAAACACTTGTTCAGGGTAATTATATATACACACAAGTATAGTTACAGAAAACATATCTTATGTATTACACCATACAATATTAATAGAGATGAATATAACATAGAATAATACACACACATGTAGTTTCCTCTCCTGATTTGAAGGCAGCAGCTGACGCAGGATACAGTCTAGCCTTTGCTCTAAATGAGGGCCCTTGAAGCAGCCCAGCCCAGTGAGTGGTCATTGAGACCTGGCAAGCCATCTTGGGAAGAGCAAACAGCCTGACCCTGACCCTGATTTGGGTTAATATTTCCTACTGGGAGGAAAATAATCTTCCCATAATTGTCTAATAAAATTGTACCCCTCAACTTGTCAGATAACAGAATTAGAAATAGCAGTGACTGCTTACAATATCTTTTTAAGTGGATAAGAAGTTATTCTCACAAAGGGCTTTAAATGCAATCCCAGCTCCAGGAAAATTTTATTAACAAATCAGATAATCTTGATTTTCTTTCTAAAGCATCTCTGAATGAGGTAAGACATATGATCTTTATTTAAGTTATCATAATCCCCTTACAAGAGCCCAAAGCATAAAATAGACTTAACTGCACTGCTAGGCTCTCAACAAGACTGTCTGGGCACAGCTCCCGGACTGCTTTCTCTGATGAGAGACTGGGATGTCTTCCACCGCCGGCCATTCCTGGTGCTAACTTAGCCCTTTGGGACTTTAGGATGATTGGCAGTAGGGAGGGTATAAAAAAAAATTCTGTTCGGACAATGACTCTGGTTTTTACATTTTTTTCAGATTTTTCATTTACAATCAATAGTGTCTGCCACTAACTGGGCCTCTTTTAAAAACAGTTCATTTCAATCATAACTGTAGTCATGAAGTACATTTGTAGAAACCAAAAATGTTAGTTTCTACATGAAAAAAGTCAGGTACCAAAAGGGTTTTAAAATTACATAATCTTTATTGCTTCACAGAGCATATTTATAAAAAATAATTAACTTTTTAAAGTAGTCATTTTTATGCATTTCTTTCTTTGCAGCTTTAGTTTTATAGAAATGTTTGTAAACAGACATTGCTTCTATCATAAAAAAACACTAATCATTCTAATAAATGTTCTGTATTAATTTAGCCCCTATTGCAAGACTTTGTTGTCAATTAAGTAAACTGCATGACCCCAAGGTTGTATGACAAATGCTATAGAAAATACCAGAAAAATAACCAAGGGACCTTAAAGAGTAAGCACATTTTTTCAAAATTCCAATGGGCTGAAGGAAGTACTTACACACCAAGATAAGCCAAGTCAACACAAATTATCTTTTTTTTAAATAGAATTAACTGTAGAATGCAGTATTTTTAGGCAAAATGTTGCTAAAACATCACTTGTGAAGAGCTTAAAACTATCCTTAATTACCATTAAAATAAATCAAGTGATTAATGATTAAGTTTGGATGAAATTGGCAGAGATTAAATTTAGTCAAATGTGTATGACCCAAGATACTTTGGTTTTCACATCGATTTACTTGAAAATAATTTTATTAAATAACAAATGCATCCTCTTGGTCATCCAAAAAGTCCATCTTGTAACATAATTAAATCCAATGAAAAATAAAACAAACAAAACCAAAAATATAATAAGAGTCATTTTGAAGAATATTCAATTTAATTCTAAAATATGGTTATTTCAAATAAATTACATGAAGCCTCACATCCCTGGAAAGAAACTGCTATTTTCTTTTGTGATGGAAAGCATACAGATAGAATGAATACTGTGGAAAGATATCATTTACAGAGAATAATAATTTTAGGAAATACATAAGCCCTTCATGCAGTGATTTTTCCATTAGACATTAGACACATAAATGTCTAATTATTTGATATGAACAACAAAGACATATCACGGCCCTAAACAAATTTTTGGAACAAGGATATAAGTAAATTAAAACCATCAAATGATTAAAATAAAAACAAATCCATGAGAATTCAAGTGTAAGTAGTTATATAGAGGTTGAACCAGAGGGAAAACCAACTAAAGGCTTTTCCACCAAGATCAGGCATAAGGCAGGATGCCCAGTCCTATTATTCAACATTTTATTATTATTACTATTACACTTTTTACTGAGGTATTAACCAATACAATTAGAAAGTGAAATTACTTAGAAATCAATATTTAAAGAGAGAGTAAAACAATCTATTTCCAGATGGCATGACAGCATATCTGGAAAACTGAGCTCAGAGATCAGTGTTAGCACAAACTCAAAAAGCAAATAATACAGTGAAACAGGATAAACGTTAATATACAGACTTGAATTGAATTAATAAGCAGAAAAAATAAACAGCTGGGGAACATAATCATCGAGAAAACCATATTTATAATAGCACCAAAGAAGGTTTACTACTGAGGAATAGACTTAACAAAAAATGTGCACATTTTCTTGTATTTCATATTCCAACACAAGGAAACTTTTTAAAATATCCCTAATGGACACCAAAGTGAACTCAAACAGGTGGAAATAGAAACCTTGCTCTTGGGTAGATAGACTCAACATTTAAAAAGGTGTGATTCTTCCTAACTAATTTATAAATTCAATCCAAGCTTTGTAAAATACCAACATGGCATTTAATATTTGATTAAAACATTTAATATTTTGATAAAGAAAAATGGAAAAGAACAACTATAAGGTGAGACTGGCCCTGGTGGATAAAAAAAAAACACACTGGATTCACTCTGTTATGGAGACAGTGTGGACCGGTACATGGACAGATACAGAGACCTTGAAGAGGCAGAGAAATCAGGCCTAAATACGTGCCAGAATAGGGCAACTAACTAAGATGGAGCCTCCCATCCTTGACGGACTGAGGGACAACTGGGTAATTATTTAGGAAAAGGTAACATAAACACATATCTCATCATACACAAGAATGAATTCCATTCCAAATGAACATAGGATCTAAATGGTAAACGTGAAATCTTACCATTGCTAGAAGAGGTTAAGAATAAATATCCCTTTCATCAGGTTTTAGGGAAAGGCTTTCAAACTATGACTCAAAACTAGAGGCAGTAAAAATGGTTTATAAATTTGACTACACAAACATTTTTCTAAGTTCTATGAAAATCACCATTCGAAAGTTAAACGATAACTAACAAGTTGGACAAAACTTGCAACAGAGACCACAGAGCTAATATCATAATACACAGCAGCCCCTGCAGCTGCCCCACGGTTGCCTCCTGCCTTCCGGTCTCAAGTTCAGCTGCAGGTAGAAGCAGATGCTCTTCCCCCACCTCTCACTCCATCCATCATGTCAATGCTTTCTCATCTGGTGCTTTCTCATCTCATTTTATCCGAGGATGAAGAGGGGTGAGTGCAGCACAGAGAGATATTTTGAGAGAGAGAGACCACCCTCACATCACTTCTGTTGCAGCGTGTTGCTACAGTTGTTTTATTTTGCTATCAGTTACTGTTGTCAATCTCCTGTGCCTGATTTATAAACCAAACTATCATAGGCACATATCTATAGGAAGAAGCATAGCACATTTTGGGTTAGGACTATCTGTAGTTTCAGGCCTCTACTGGGGATCTTGTGACAACTCCCCATGGATATGGGCAACATTGTATAAGGTTATCTAAAATTGAGGGTTAAAGTACCAAATCCCAACAGAAAAAAATGGCAAAATACATTCAAAAGCAAATCATGAGAGGTGAAAAATGGCTGTCAGATAGATAAAAGTAATTTCACATTTGCACTCATACTCAGAGAAATACAAATGGAAACCAACATACCATTTTTAATCAGACTGGCAACAATTACAAATAAGATTGGGGGGAAACAGGCATCTCATATAATGGTGGGAATCCAGGCTGATTGCTGGGAATTCCTTCTGGAGAAAAATCTGGTAATGTGGACAAAGCTACAGATGCACAGCACTTATGATTCGGTCAGTAATTTTACTTCTAGGAATCTACCTCAAAGGTAGACTTAAATTTTGAAAATGCATCTGTATAAGTTCTGCAGCACTGTTTTCATTGTACAGCATTGGAAACAACTCAAATGCCCATACACAGGAGAAGGCTTGGACTTTGTGGAGACCCACACACCACAGGGCTACCAGCTCTAAGAAATGAGACTATCTCTGTAGCTGTTACTGAAGGATTTCCAGGACATACCACTAAGTAAAAAAGCAAAGAACAAAAGAGAATCTACAGTACACTTCCCTCCACTTAAGAAAAAAGGGACATAAGAAAACACACAAATTTCTGGTCATTAGTACATTAGAACTGCAGGAGGAGTAAGTCAGAAACCTGCAGGGAATAGAGGGAAAGGGATGGAGGAAATGATGAAATAAATGGTGTCAGGGCTGCAGAAATGAGGGGTTGCCTCTCTGAGTCTATCTTTCATGCTGCACTGATTCTTGAAAACCATAGTAATGTTTCACATACCCCTAAGTAAGCAGATATTAAACCAATTACAATATGGCGAAGAAATAAAATGGAATAAAATACCAACAAATGAACCAGACTTTTTATAAGTACATAACTTAATCACACTGCAGATGGCAGGAATGTAAGAAAATGAACCTAAGTAACTGGACAACAGTATCTAGATATGATGCTGTCAGCCTGGAGACAAAGGTAATTGAATATCAACACTGCAGTTGAGTTAGTAAGTGTGTTATTCATAGGGGAATGGGTTAGCAGCTGTAGAATTACATTACATACTTAATAGAAGTGAACAGGCATTACACTGTTGATAATGAAAGCTGAATTTCCCACTGTTGGAGAAAAATTGCAAGTAAGGAAAGGGGAGAGGCAAAATTGAATGGTGTTATGTTGGATTGGAGGTAGAGGTATCAGTATGAACTCATGATAGGGCACATACATGCACACACACACACACATGCAGAAATACAGACACATATAAAGGCATACTTGGTACTAAATTCTTAGATATCTATTCCCCAGCTTTATCTTCTTAGATGGTCCAGAAACAATGACTACCAGTAGCAAGGTAAACATTAACCCTCAGATCTTGGTTTTTACATATAATTCACTAATAAGAAGAACAAAGGCTCTTTGAAGAGGGCTGGGCCAGAGAAAATAATCGATGACCATGAGCATCCTATGGTGCCAGAAATGCCCAGCATGTGGGCACATGATGCAGGACTGACCTAAATGTTCCCAGTGGACAAATCTGAGATGAGCTGAGTGAAAAAGTAAATAACGATAGTAATTTATGATTACCCCCTACAAGAAAACAGACATCCGTGGATTTGTGCTGATGCAAATAATTGCATAAATATGTAAAAGGAAAAGAGCAGCTCTCCTTTACTATAGAATCCCAGCTCATAAGTATAGAAGGAAAGACGGTCATATAAAATTGCCACTAGGCAAACACCACCACGGTAATTGTTGCAGATATGATCCATCAGTGGATGCTAAAATTGTTAGTGAAACTTTGATGAGGAACAGTATTTGCCTCGTTTGAAATGTATTAACCACAAAGGGAAATTCAGGAACTTTACAGAGGAGAAACCTAACAGATACCAACCTTAATCATATGACCAAGGTCAGTGTATGCCAGCGTCATGAAACCCTGAGGACAAAGTCCTGACAAACCCCCAACGTACAAGCATCATTTCTGTGGCATTCTTGACAAAAATACATAATCTCACCATCATGAGAATACATCAGACAAACCTATATTGAAGGCATTCTACACAATAACTAATCAGTACTCTTTAAAAATGTCAGAATGATTTAAAAAATGAGAAAATGAAGGAATTCTCACAGATTAGAGGAAACTGAGAAAAAGAATAAGAAAATTCAGTGTGAGATTCAGGATAACATTCTGGGAAAAAAAGACACTATCTGTATTTTAATATTAAACACTTTGTAAGTACATAATGTTAATTTTATTTCGGGCAGGGAAAATCATTTTGTCCCACTTCTTTGTTTTCTCATCCCTAAACCATTAACTGAGCACCTGTTATCTCCTAGGCAGTCTACTAAATGCTGGAGGTACATAGTTGATCAAAAATAAGAATTATTTTTTCAGACCTTACTTTTAGTGAAGAATAGAAACATGATTTTATAAAGGTGCATGATATTTGACCTTTTGAAACAATTCAATGAAGTTGTCCCCAGATGAAGTGTAACAGCTTAATAAAAATAAAGAATTCTCAAAAAATATAAAACAAATAAAAGTATATTGAATATAAAGAGATCTTCAATTATCTGTTTTATCAGAAAAATACCTGAAGTATTTTCTGCTACTATAAATACTGATATAATTTTTCCTGATTGGTCAGGAAATAAATGACAATGAAACTTTTTATCCTATTTTTAAAAAGTAGCAAAAATTTAAGCACACATTGTATGCTGATAGCTTTCTTTTGGTCCAATCCTTTTCCTGCATGATTTTTCTGTTAAAAAGTAAAGTACATTGATTTTTGAATGTTAGATCACCCAAGTGTTCCCGAGGTGAACCCCACTCGGGTGTCACTTATTCCTGTTAGGCGTCACCTTAGTAGAGTTGATGATTTCTTCAGCATTTTTGTGTATGATTATAAAACAATTTGTCCATAATTTCCTGTGACATACTGTCTTTTTCAGGTTCTAGTAACCATACCGTACTGGCCTCTTAAAAAAGATTTAGGAAGTGTTTCCTCTATTTTTATCCTTTAGAAAATTTTACTTAAAACTGGAGGTATCTCTTCTTATCTGCTAAGAAGAATCACTAATTGATCTGGGGTTTTCTTCTTGGGCAAGCTTTTATAATGTGTGTTTTTTATTTCTTTGACAGACATAAAACTACTCAAATGCTTTACTTCTTTTTCTGTCTGCCTCATCCATAGTATGTTATAAATGGTATTTTGAAATGTCAATGGCATTGTTGAAGAATTTGTCTATTTCATCCAAGTTGTCATATTGGCATCAACTTATTTAAAGCATCTGCTCCTGTTCCCTGATCTATACAGTCAGGAGCTGAATTTTCCTTCTCTCATCAGTTGGAAACCAGATAATCCCTATGAATCAGCATTTCCTAGACAATACGTTAACAAGCAGAGCAGGACTGTGGTCCCTGAGAGGCAGGGAATAAAGGAGGCAAGCCCCACTCCTACCAGTTTGCTACAAGGAGGCATTTCCAGGAGACAGCACAGCAGGGAGAGACACCACAGCTGGTGACTGTGCAGGTTTGAGCAAAAGGCGTCTGGCATTTGGGCCGATGGGGAGGCAGGAATCTTCAGGGCAGAGAAGCCCCAGGAGGTAGGGAGCTCTCAGGAGCTGGAGAGCAGGCCCTGTGCAGCTGTCTTACCACGTGTGTGAGTGCAAGCACACGACCTAGCTCAGGCAAGAGCCATCCAACTGGTAAGAGTAATGTGTAATTATTGCGAAATGTCAGCAATATATTGAAATAAAGACAAAAAAACATCAAAAGGAAAAACTAGCTGTTCACAACAGGTATTTAAAAAAAAATAGTCCTTGCCGTGAAGAAAAAGCATGAAGTTACTTGTTTTCTTCAAGGTACTGGCTACTATGTGCCAGGCATTATGCATTTGCTTTTCTTATGCCCCTGTCAAGGGAGGGAGAGGCTGGCATTCAGGGAACTGTCCTTTGATTAGAGTACCTTTTTTGTTCTGTCCTATGGAAGGAAAACATCATACAGAGTGCCTTAGACACTACATGGAGGAGCATTATTTGTAAATTTATATATAAAAACTGTACTGTACATCTAAATATGTTGGTTAAAACCTGGAAAAGTAATTATGTCTGATATTTAAATTGAATTTCTTCCATGTTCTTTGAATTTAATCGTTGTTTTCTTTCTCCCCAATAAACCAGAACTTACTTTGTTACTTGAAGGAAGTCTTGAAGAATATGCTTTCTGGGCAAATTTGTGGCAATGTTGTTATTTTAAGGTGTTGACATCTGTCAACAGTGAAGCAGACCCAATCTTTGGAACACAACGATTATCTGATTCTTGATTGATGTCCTCAGACTTTGCCAGAATATCTGTTCTTGAAACAGGAAGAAAAAAAATGGTTTCGCTGACTAATTATCTTCTTATACAGTTTCAAATTGCATTTATTCTTCCAACCTATTATATCTCAATATGAGCATGTGAAGTAAAGAAAACACCAATTTGAAGAAAATATAAATGCCAACCCACTCACTATAAGTCATGCGTAACTCCTAATAATGCAGTGCAGCGTTTCCACTTTATAGCATTCGATGTGTACATCTTGGCATAATTAGAAACAAACCAAAAATGTTACTCTTTCCAATTTATGTTCAGAGTAGAGGCAAACTGTCTCCAAATGACTATATAGGAATCACAGCTACACCCTTTACCATATGGTAACATTCCTCAAATGCCCAGCACAAAAGCGCGTTTCTGACAATTGCCTAGTTATAAGATGTACCAGGAACATTGTTTGTTATGCTCACCGTGTATGCAGAGTCATTTGTGTGATGATAAATATTTATACTACAGGCTTTTGAAATTCTCTTACTGAAAAATGATTACTTCTTTGAAGTTGCACAAGGTTGGATGATGTGTTTTCAAAAATGCTTTCTGACAGGAGATAAAAGACACTGTTCCTTGTTGTGTTTTTCATGCCGAAGTGCAATTTTTGTCTTGTTGCATTCATTTTTCAAGAATGTGTGAAGCTAAGCTATGATATCCCTTTAAAAAATGGAGAAGAAAGATAAAATACAGATTTTTCTAAGTACCATCATGCTTTTAATATCTAGCCAAACAATGACAGCCTATTAGCAAAGTTGGAGTGTATCTTCATTGCGCTATAAAAGCAAATTGTGTGTGTGTGTGTTTGCACGTGTGTTCCTTAGAGCACTATTGAAGAAGGTGTATTTGAAAAAAGGGTAAGAAAAACTTACTTGTGGAATACTGACTTGGTTTATGATTATCTAAGTTTGTTTTACTATCATCCATATATGTGCATATCTAAGACAAGTATACATAGATGCATACATACATAAATTCCCTCCATCCTATATGCATTTATAGAAAAGAGCTGTTTTGTTTCAAAAATTAGATATTCATTAAAAGTATAGTTCGTTGAGTCCAACTTCTATCAGTGAAAATAAAGCCCTTTAGAATCAAACATGACTGTGGCTTTAACAATCCCTTCTCCTACCAAATGCCAGATAAAACAACTAGGGTCATAAAATTAAAACAAACAAGCAAGCTTGGGTGACCCCTCCAACAGCGCGCTGTGACAGGATCTCCCCACTGAACGCTTTTCTCTGGACACAAAAGCACTTGCTGACCTACAGGTTGCTTGGGCATCTCATGTAGTGAACTTTCCAGACATACATGTCCTCCCTATTCCTAGACTGTGAAGTCTCCTGGGACAGGAAACTGGCCTCTCTCCCTTTATTTTCAAAGCAACTATTTAAATGTTAAGACATGACTGTTTAAAATATTCGTTATCTTTTTTTGTTTATTTTGATCCTGCATTGGATAGTTAGTGAGATACATTAGTTAATGTTTGGGTAGCATAGAAAAAAACCTAGCACAGGTCATTTTCAAAGAGCAAGACTAATTATATTAGATTCTCAAAGCAAAAGTTAACAAGAAGTTACTGTCTTTGAAAAAAAATTTAGCTTTGCATTTTGAAATAATTCCAGAATAATGAAAAGTTGCAAAACTCAGATAAAGAGTTCCCTTGTACAGCTTCTCAACTGTTAGTATCTTATATAACCAAAATGAAAGCATCAAAATCAGGAAATGAACACTTACACAGTACTATTCACTAATCCACAGACATCACTGAACACACCGCTTTCTGTTGTCTTGTTTGGGAGAAAGACCCACAGTGCATTTAATTTAATGTCTCATTTATTATCTCCAATCGGGAAGATATTTTTCCTTCAAGATATTGACATGTTTGTATATCACAGGCCAATTATTTTGTCAATGTCCCTGGATCTGGGTTTGTTTGATGTGTTTTCATGAATAAATTTCAGCTAAGAGACCACAGATACGACATGGCATCGTTCTCAGGGCACAGCATCAACCAGTCGATTGTATTGATACTTTTTATTATCAATGAGATCAACGTTGATCACTTGGTGAAACTGGTCTGGACAGGCTTCTCCATATGACTTTCTATTTATAATTAATAAGTATTTTGGGGAAGAGCGTGAGCCTATACAATTAACCTGTTTTTTTATCATACTTTCATATATTAATTTTAACATCCTTTGATAATTTTTTCCTGCAGCAAATATTACTGTGGTAGTCAGCAGTTGTTGATATTGCATTTCTATTATTCCATCTCCATTTATTAATTGGAATTCTACTTTAATGAGAAACTATGTGTCTACCCTGATTTGCATAATTAATTATTTCTTTAAATCAGCATAGACACATGGATACTTACTTAACTTTTTGTAGGGTTCTGGTCCATTACAATCATCATCAGTGCTCTCTTTGTTCAAATTTGGCCATTTGAACAATTTCAAACTGTCTCCCACATAGTTTTGACATACTCTCATCATGTACTGAGAATTTTATTCATTACTGACAAGTTGGAACATTTTTATTTGTATTCTTCACAGTTTCATTCTTTTTTATAAATTGTACACTCATTATTAATAACACTTGCTTCAAAACAAGAAAATTCTTGGAAAACTGCATATGTTTTGGGGAGATACCTAACTAATTAGTTATTGGGCCATTTTGGATCTATATTTCCAAAATATCATGGAGTCTATAATTTCAAATGGTAACTTCTTCATTATTCTAATCTCTTTCTCCTCTTCTGACCATTGTCTTTACACACTTGATGAATGAAAATAGGAAACTAAATGACAATTTTTGTGATATAGAATTTGTAATTGGAAAAAATTAGCAGTTCAACATACTGTATGTTATTTTGGCTCAAGTGTCTTTATACTTTAAACTAAACCTGCTGTAGTGATTTCTTTTCTACTCCAGAAAATTTTTCTCTAGTGCATAATAGTAATTTTTTAAAGAGAGACTCGTTATTTAAGGCTATTAAATTTTTCTCCATGGGACCAAGTTGATTAAATTTCATTTGGAAAAGTAATATTTTATAAAATAGTTACATAATAATCTTCATAAGGATGGGTGGAGCCAAGATGGCAGCGTGAGTAGAGCAGCGGAAATCTCCTCCCAAAACCACATATATCTATGAAAATATAACAAAGACAACTCTTCCTAGAATAAAGACCAGAGGACACAGGACAACATCCAGACCACATCCACACCTGCGAGAACCCAGCGCCTCGCAAAGGGGGTAAGATACAAGCCCCGGCCCGGTGGGTACCGAGCGCCCCTCCACCGAGCTCATGGCAGGAGAAGAGGAGGCAGAGCAGGAGGGAGACGGAGCCCAGGACTGCCGAACACCCAGCCCCAGCCATACCGACCAGAGCGCAGACACAGTGCATGGACGGGGCCCTGGATGCTAGGGAAACAGGGCAGCAAGAACGGTTAGCGGGTACCGGAGGCCTGGCGCCGGAGGACATAAGAAAAGCATGCGGCCATTTTTTTTTGTTTGTTGTTGTTTTCTTGAGGTGAGTGCTTCTTGGAAGTCTTAAAGGGACAGGGATCCCAATACTAGGGAAACAGGGCATCAAAACTGGTGAGTGGGTGCCTGAGGCTGGCGCAGGAGAATAAAGAAAAACGAGCAGCCATTTTTAATTTATATTTATTATTTTTTTAAAATTATTATTATTTTTTTTGTGGTTGTTGTTTTGTTTTGGTGGGTGTTTTTGGAAGTCTTAAAGGGACAGGGTGGGACACTTAATCCAGAGGTAGGGAATCCGGGGATCTCTGGACACTCTAATCCCCTGGGCTGCAGGGAGCAGGGAGGCACCTTACGGAGATGGCCTCCTGGCCGCTCCACCTCCAACGCGACTCCACCACTTTGGAGCAGGAGCCTGAGCCAGGCCACGACCACAGCAACAGTGGAGATTAACTCCATAGCAGCCGGGCAGGAAGCAGAAGCCCTGTCTGCATGCAGCTAACCAGCACAAGCCACTAGAGGTCGCTGTTCTACCAGGAGAGGAGGGCCACAAACCAACAAGAAGGGAAGTTCTTCCAGCTGTCACTCGTCCCAGCTCTGCAAACTATTCCTATCACCATGAAAAGACAAAATTACAGGCAAACCAAGATCACAGACACCAGAGAAGTAGACAGACCTGACCAGTCTTCCTGAAAAAGAATTCAAATAAAAATCATAAACATGCTGACAGAGATGCAGAGAAATAAGCAAGAGAAATGGGATGAAGTACGGAGGGAGATCACAGATGCCAGGAAGGAGATTACAGAAATGAAACAAACTCTGGAAGGATTTATAAGCAGAATGGATAAGATGCAAGAGGCCATTGATGGAATTGAAACCAGAGAACAGGAACGCATAGAAGCTGACATAGACAGAGATAAAAGGATCTCTAGGAATGAAACAACATTAAGAGAACTGTGTGACCAATCGAAAAGGAACAATATCTGTATTATAGGGGTCCCAGAAGAAGAAGAGGAAAATGGATGGAAAGTATCTTGGAAGAAATAATTGCTGAAAACTTCCCCAAACTGGGGGAGGAAATAATCGAACAGACCATGGAAATACACAGAACCCCCAACAGAAAGGATCCAAGGAGGACAACACCAAGACACATAATAATTAAAATGGCAAAGATCAAGGACAAGGAAAGAGTTTTAAAGGCAGCTAGAGAGAAAAAGGTCACCTATAAAGGGAAACCCATCAGGCTAACATCAGACATCTCGACAGAAACCCTACAGGCCAGAAGAGAATGCCATGATATATTTAATGCAATGAAACAGAAGTGCCTTGAACCAAGGATACTGTATCCAGCACGACTATCATTTAAATATGATGGCAGGATTAAACAATTCCCAGACAAGCAAAAGCTGAGGGAATTTGCTTTCCACAAACCACCACTACAGGGCATCTTACAGGGACTGCTCTAGATGGGAGCACTCCTAGAAAGAGCACAGAACAAAACACCCAACATATGAAGAATGGAGGAGGAGGAATAAGAAGGGAGAGAAGAAAAGAATCTCCAGACAGTGTATATAACAGCTCAATAAGTGAGCTAAGTTAGGCAGTAAGATACTAAAGAGGCTAACCTTGAACCTTTGGTAACCACGAATGTAAAGCCTTGCACTGGCAATAAGTACATATCTCTCAATAGTCACCCTAAATGTAAATGGACTGAATGCACCAATCAAAAGACACAGAGTAATAGAATGGATAAAAAAGCAAGACCCATCTATATGTTGCTTAAAAGAAACTCACCTCAAACCCAAAGACATGCACAGACTAAAAGTCAAGGGATAGAAAAACATATTTCGGGCAAACAACAGTGAGAAGAAAACAGGCTTTGCAGTACTAATATGAGACAAAATAGACTTCAAAACAAAGAAAGTAACAAGAGATAAAGAAGGACACTACATAATGATAAAGGGCTCAGCCCAACAAGAGGATATAACCATTCTAAATATATATGCACCCAACAAAGGAGCACCAGCATATGTGAAACAAATACTAACAGAACTAAAGGGGGAAATAGACTGCAATGCATTCATTCTAGGAGACTTCAACACACAACTCACCCCAAAGGATAGATCCACCAGGCAGAAAATAAGTAAGGACACGGAAGCACTGAACAACACAGTAGAGCTGATGGACCTAATAGACATCTATAGAACTCTACATCCAAAAGCAACAGGATATACATTCCTCTCAAGTGCACATGGAACATTCTCCAGAATAGATCACAAACTACCCCACAAAAAGAGCCTCAGCAAAATCTGAAATACTGAAATTCTACCAACCAATTTTTCAGACCACAAAGGTATAAAACTAGAAATAAATTCTACAAAGAAAACAGAAAGGCTCACAAACACATGGAGGCTTAACAACATGGTCCTAAATAATCAATGGATCAATGAACAAATTAAAATAGAGATGAAGGAATATATAGAAACAAATGACAACAATAACACAAAGCCCCAACTTCCGTAGGATGCAGTGAAAGCAGTCTTAAGAGGAAAGTATATAGCGATCCAGGCACACCTGAAGAAGCAAGAACAATCCGAAATGAATAGTCTAACATCACTATGATCGAAATTGGAAAAAGAAGAACAAATGAGGCCTAAAGTCAGCAGAAGGAGGGACATAATAAAGATCAGGGAAGAAATAAACAAAACTGAGAAGAATAAAACAATAGCAAAAAACAATGAAACCAAGAGCTGGTTCTTTGAGAAAATAAACAAAATAGATAAGACTCTAGCCAAACTTATTAAGAGAAAAAGAGAATCAACAAAATCAACAGAATCAGAAATGAGAACGGAAAAATCACGACAGACTCCACAGAAAGACAAAGAATTATTAAAGACGACTATGAAAACCTATATGCCAACAAGCTGGAAAACCTAGAAGAAATGGACAACTTCCTAGAAAAATACAACCTTCCAAGACTGACCAAGGAAGAAACACAAAAGTTAAACAAACCAATTACGAGCAAAGAAATTGAAACGGTAATCAAAAAATTACACAAGAACAAAACACACGGGCTGGACGGATTTACCTCGGAATTTTATCAGACACACAGAGAAGACATAATACCCATTCTCCTTAAAGTTTTCCAAAAAAATAGAAGAGGAGGGAATACTCCCAAACTCATTCTATGAAGTCAACATCACCCTAATACCAAAACCAGGCAAAGACCACGCCAAAAAAGAAAATTACAGACCAATATCCCTGATGAATGTAGATGCAAAAACACTTAATAAAATATTAGCAAACCGAATACAAAAGTATATCAAAAGGATCATACACCATGACCAAGTGGGATTCATCCCAGGGATGCAAGGATGGTACAACATTCAAAAATCCATCAACATCATCCACCACATCAACAAAAAGAAAGACAAAAACTACATGATCATCTCCATAGATGCTGAAAAAGCATTTGACAAAATTCAACATCCATTCATGATAAAAACTCTCATCAAAATGGGAATAGAGGGCAAGTACCTCAACATAATAAAGGCCATATATCATAAACCCACAGCCAACATTACACTGAACAGCGAGAAGCTGAAAACTTTTCCTCTGACTTCGGGAACTAGACAGGGATACCCACTCTCCCCACTGCTATTTAACATAGTACTAGAGGTCCTAGCCATGGCAATCAGACAAAACAAGGAAATAAAAGGAATCCAGATTGGTAAAGAAGAATTTAAACTGTCACTATTTGCAGATGACATGATATTGTACATAAAAAACCCTAAAGACTCCACCCCAAAACTACTAGAACTGATATCGGAGTACAGCAAAGTTGCAGGATACAAAATTAACACACAGAAATCTGTAGCTTTCCTATACACTAACAATGAAAAATAGAGAAATCAGGAAAACAATTCAATTCACAATTGCATCAAAAAGAATAAAATACTTAGAAATAACCCTAACCAAGGAAGTGAAAGACCTATACCCTGAGAACTATAATACACTCTTAAGAGAAATTAAAGAGGACACTAACAAATGGAAACTCATCCCATGCTCTTGGCTAGGAAGAATTAATATCATCAAAATGGCCATCCTGACCAAGCAATATACAGATTTGATGCAATCCCTATCAAACTACCAGCATCATTCTTCAACGAATTGGAACAAATAGTTCAAAAATTCATATGGAAACACCAAAGACCCCGAATAGCCAAAGCAATCCTTAGAGAGAAGAATAAAGTGGGGGGGGGGATCTCACTCCCCAACTTCAAGCTCTACTACAAAGCCATAGTAATCAAGACAATTTGGTACTGGTACAAGAATAGAGCCACAGACCAGTGGAACAGATTAGAGACTCCAGACATTAACCCAAACATATTGGGCCAATTAATATTTGATAAAGGAGCCATGGACATACAATGGCGAAATGACAGTCTCTTCAACAGATGGTGCTGGCAAAACTGGACAGCTACGTGTAAGAGAATGAAACTGGACCAATGTCTAACCCCATACACAAAAGTAAATTCGAAATGGATCAAAGACCTGAATGTAAGTCATGAAACCATAAAACTCTTAGAAAAAAACATAGGCAAAAACCTCTTAGACATAAACATGAGTGACCTCTTCTTGAACATATCTCCCCGGGCAAGGAAAACAACAGCAAAAATGAGTAAGTGGGACTATATTAAGCTGAAAAGCTTCTATACAGCAAAAGACACCATCAATAGAACAAAAAGGAACCCTACAGTATGGGAGAATATACTTGTAAATGACAGATCTGATAAAGGCTTGACGTCCAAATATATAAAGAGCTCACACACCTCAACAAACAAAAATCAAATAATCCAATTAAAAAATGGGCAGAGGAACTGAACAGACAGTTCTCCAAAAAAGAAATTCAGATGGCCAACAGACACATGCAAAGATGCTCCACATCACTAATTATCAGAGAAATGCAAATTAAAACTACAATGAGGTATCACCTCACACCAGTAAGGATGGCTGCCATCCAAAAGACAAACAACAACAAATGTTGGCAAGGCTGTGGAGAAAGGGGAGCCCTCCTACACTGCTAGTGGGAATGTAAACTAGTTCAACCATTGTGGAAAGCAGTATGGAGGTTCATGAAAATGCTCAGAACAGACTTACCATTTGACCCAGGAATTCCACTCCTAGGAATTTACCCTAAGAACGCAGCAATCAAGTTTGAGAAAGACAGATGCACCCCTATGTTTATCGCAGCACTATTTACAATAGCCAAGAATTGGAAACAACCTAAATGTCCATCGGTAGATGAATGGATAAAGAAGATGTGGTACATATACACAATGGAATACTACTCAGCCATAAGAAGAGGGCAAATCCTACCATATGCAGCAACATGGATGGAGCTGGAGGGTATTATGCTCAGTGAAATAAGACCAGCAGAGAAAGAGAAATACCAAATGATTTCACTCATCTGTGGAGTATAAGAACAAAGAAAAACTGAAGGAACAAAACAGCAGCGGAATCACAAAACACAGGAGTGAACTGACGGGTACCAAAGGGAAAGGGACTGGGGAGGATGGGTGGGTAGGGAGGGATAAGGGGGGGAGGAAGAAGGGGGGTATGAAGGTCACCATGCATGGAGGGGTGGGAGAAAAGGGAGGGCTGTACAACACAGAGAAGACAAGTAGTGATTCTACAACATTTAGATATGCTGATGGAGAGTGACTGTAAAGGGGTTTATAGCGTGGACCTGGTATAGGGGAGAGCCTAGTAAACATAATATTCTTCATGTCAGTGTAGATTAAAGATAACAGAAACAAAAAAAAAGAAAGAAAAGGGGGATTACTCCATGATAGGATAAAACTAACTGTAAATCAATGATTAATGCATGCTTTAAATATCCTTAATTTTGATCACTTAAAGGGTGTCAGATGATCGGCTATGGAGGTACACTTTTCTGATAATATTCCTTTCTCTGGAAAAAAAAAAAGCAGTTCCTGTGTGCTGACCTCCAATGAGTTCTACACAATGGTATAAAGGGCAGATCGAAGTGTGGGCAAAGGGTCTGTTTGTGTTTATACAGAGGATCAAAGCCTAATTTGGCTACCCAGAAAATGAACTAAGATACGATATGAAGAAGAACTTCCAACATCAGCACTCTCTGGAAGACTCATGCCAGAAGATGATCATCAAAAAACCTCAACAAAGACCCAGGTGATGCTGCAGTTGTAGCTGCATTCATCCCACCGGTTCCTGGACTTGCCATGGGAATGAAGAAGGAGATATCAAAGCTGGCCTGTGCATACAGTAAAACAACAATTTCGACTGGATCTATACTGTTGGAACTCAACCAAGAATTACGAGAAGTGCAAATTGTAGCGCTCCAAAATCTTCCAACTACAGACTATCTACTGTTAAAAGAACATATGGGATGTGAACAGTTCCCAGGAATGGGCTGTTTTAATTTGTCTGATTTCTCTCAGACTGTTCAGGTACAATTGGACAATATCCATCATATCATAGACAAATTTTCGGAAATGCCTAAGGTGCCTAACTGGTTTTCTTGGCTTCACTGGAGATGGCTCGTAATTATAGATCTGCTTTGGTTATGTAACTGTATTCCTATTATGTTAATGTGTGTGCGCAATTTAATTAGTAGTTTAAAACCTATACATGCTTAAGTTACTCTACAAGAAGATATGTCAAAGAAATAATCAATCTTCCCATGTTTTCTTCTGTCTGCTACTTCTATAGCTTTTCTTCTTCCTTCCTAATTACAACCCTTAAGTAGAATTTGTGCCTCATATCGAATTTACCGAGTATCATAATTCCTCCAAGTGGTAAAGATACCTCAAGACAAATGCTGGGCATAGAAGCCACAGGGCCTAAATCTGCAAAGAAACCAAAAGCTAACCTTTTCAAAGAATATGGCTTCCCTCTCACTTACCAACTTTACATTTCCCTGTATGGCCCCGGAAGATGACTGGTTAGCCAGAGACGGGTAAGATTCCTCAAGGGAGGAACAACCTAAGACAGGCACAGTCGCAGGGGGGCCATCAGGTGAGAAATTGGGGATCAACAGAGGTGAGGCTTAGAACCTCTCCCCCCGTTTTGAGAGAAATCTTCTGCATCCGTGGATGTTTTATTGCCCTTGTATAGCTTGGATTAACACATAGTCTACAGGCACACACCTGATCATCTACATTTGCTCTCTTACAACACTAAACTAAGTTTTCTCCGTTTATCTTGCATCTACCTACCACTTCAGCATTTCATTAAAAAAATAATAATAATAATAATAATAAAGGGAGAAATGTGGGATCCACATATAAATCAACTATAAAAATCAAACCAATATTCATATTTGACCTGATTGTCTATAGTTCATAATGCGTGATCAAAACCGAAAGTTTCTGTGATGACTGCCCTTATACTGTTCACCATGTAAGAACTTATTCATATGTAAGAATTTGTTCACCATGTAAGAACTTGTTCATTATGCTTCAGGAGATTGGAGACTGACGAGAATTAGGCTTGGGGTGGATTAATGATTGTGCATTGACTCCCCTATACAGAATTTTATTGTTGTTGACAACCATTTGATCAATAAATATGAGAGATGCCCTCTCAAAAAAAAAAAAAAAAAAAAAAACGGAAAAAGCAAAAAATAAAATAGAATAAAATAAAAGGCGACAACAACAAAAAATCTGTTGTTATTTTTATTAGTATTGCAGAAAATTTATTTACTTCCAGTAGTGGAATTAGCAACATTATCATGTTTAATTTTCTTATTCAAAACCAGTAACACAACTTTTCATTTGTTCAAAACTCTTAAAGGTGAAATTTTAAAGGCAAGGGAAACAAGGAGGCACGGTAGCGGTGTTCCAGGTTTGGTTTCCGTGAACCACTGGCTTGCTCCCCATACGGTAAGATCCACTGGATTACCTGTTTGTGGGTTGCTAAGCATTAGTTGTCACAAATTATCCAAACGACACACAGGATGACTGATGAGTAAAGTGGTTTCCAATTCCTGCCCTCCTCAGGAAAGGCAAGGAGCATTGCAACGGCTTCCCATGTCCCCTTTACGTCCAGCCTCTGATGCTCTTGTGGGTCTTATCCTAGAAGTCACACTGAACAAATTCCTGTTGCACAATCAAAGGCTTTTTTGGACATTCCTGGCCCCAGAAAGTGATGAGATTTTGACATTCAGAGCATTACGCAATAATTGAATTTAAGCAGGTAAATAAAGAAAAATATGTTAATGAAGAACATGTCTTATTTTGCCAGTTTTTTTAAACAATAATTTATGCCTAGAGACCTTGTTTTCCAGTTACTAACACATCCCTAAGTGAAATCACTGATGCCGAGCCAGGGATCTTTCTTCCATTCTATCTTTATCTCACAGATAAAAGAAGCAATCACTCAGGTTAAGTGGTTTGTGTTGTAATTATTCTCTTACTCCTTGTCTCCACTGATTACTGACTGTGTCACCACTTTGAAGGTGAATTTTTTTCACTCAAATGGTTCCTTTGATGATGAGCAGATCCTTCTGATGACCCTTGAAATAGCTCACCCTTGGCAGGATGCTGCAGGGCATGAATAATTGCTGAAGTGTTGTAGACTCTGATCTTTATGCAACTACTCAACACTCCTGCAAGCCAAGTGCTACTGAGCTTCCACTCCCTCTCGTCTTTGTTTTCAGTTCATTATGAGAGAAATAATAGAGGTTTGCTTTCAAAAGAATAATGACTTTTAAATACATTCATGGACACAGTTTTCATTGTATATCAATTTAAGTGAAAAATATAACATTATACTCGGTTTTGTAAAGATACTTTAATTTTTAGTTTCTTAGAAAAATTAGAGAGATCCCTTTAGATATTAAGTTCCTTGAGTTCAAGGTCCCTGAGAGGCATGACACAGCTGGTGGGACAGCTGAGCAGGGCTCTGGGTCTGCCTTTCTAGCTACAAAACATTGCCCAAGGTACTTGAGCTCTCCTAATATCATTGCTCTTGTATGTAAAATGAAAATCCTGTCCACTTCTGTATTTGATTTCTACAAAAAAATGGAACCAATGAATACACAGAGAGATATGTGAAAAGGTATTTATTAGGAGGGATTGGCTTGCACAGCTGTGGAGGCTGAAGAGTGATCTGCCATGTATAAGCTGGGGACCCAGGAGAGCCAGGGGCTCAGGTCCACTCCAAACCCAAAGACCTGAGAGGCCAGGGGTCCGTCCCGTGGTGTTAGGTCCCAGTCTGACTCTAAAGGCTCGAGAACCCAGAGCACCAGTGTCCAAGGTCAGAAGATGGACGTCCAGCTCAAGCAGAGATCAAATTCTCCTTTGCTCCTGCCCTTTTGTTCTGCTCAGGCCCTCGAGGATTGAATGATTCTGTCCACACTGGTGAGGACGATCTTCTTTATTTCGTTTGCCAATTCAAGTGCTAATTGCTTCCACAGATGCCACTGCAGACACACCTAGAAATAGTATTTTACTAGCTATCTGGGCATCCCTCAGTCATCAAATTGACCCATAAAATTAACTATCCCAACCTTACAGAATTGTTGTGCAGACTAGCAATCATAAATAAAAGGTGAGTGGCCACTGTAGGTGCTTAATAACTGGGAGATAACATCATAATTATTTAGAGATGTAACAGTGTAGAGAAATAGAGGACAGGGATTTTATAGGCAGTCATAGATGGATTCAAACCTTAGTTCTGACACACATCAGCAATTTAACTCTTCTGAAATTCACTTCCATCTCAGTAGTGTGTGTGGGCTTTGTTAAAAGAGATTCATTTCTAGATCTTCATTAACATTGTGTTGGGTAAAAATGGGAAAGTTCCAATGAAGAGTCCTTAAGTGTTGCTGTTCTGAGTATCTCTTTATCTGTCTAAGTGACGACTCAGAGTGTTTTACAATTTTTATCATCTCTTCTAAACAGGAGTCTTTCTTGTGCCTTTCATAATTTCTGGTCTTGGGTGCTCTTTGAGATCTTATTCCATTAGACACCAGTCACAGATAAACAATAAGTCTTTCAGTTATATCCACCCACAGAAATATGCATTTTGCATCCTCTTTCAAGATTATCAAAATCTCCCCTCTGTCATGGCTGTGATGTTTCCGGCATCCCATCCTCATTGCTTGCAGGTAGGAAGTCAGTGACAGTAATTTGAGATGTGTACTTTCAAGCTAATTTCAAGACAACTTGCAATTTTCTAGATATAAGCCCCAAACCATCCTGACTAGCATTAATTAGCTTTGTGTCATAATAATCATATATCCAACAATTTTTACCAAATACCATGTCTGCTTCGTAGAACAATTAACATTGGCAAAACGCGTTGCCAACAAATGATTTCTGAAACAAATGCAGAAGGACAAGGCATGATTACCTCTGACAATGTTTCAAACAGCCAAGATGGGTGTATAAATTTGCCATTTTTTCTGTGAATGAATTTAATTAAATTCGGGGATTTCAAATTTTAATCCCATTTTGCATTTGAAAATGTTTATAACAGGCACCAACTAACTGTTTCACATTAATTTGAAGTAAATTTTCATGATCTGTTATTGATTATGCTACAGATAAAAGGTGGTAAAATTTGTGTAGAGACCTGTGGTTGTATAGAGGACCACATTGCAAACGAACATATGTAAATGCACCAGAAGGCGGAACTGAGTAAAGGGACCCCTAAACGGGCTGTTACAGGGTCTAAGGTTGCCTTTGTATTGATGACCTCGTTTAAGTAAGTGGGCCTTTTTAGACCTCTCTAAATGTGATTCTTTTTTTTTTGTCACTTCTTTATAATTTATCTTTTGTTGTTTAAGAGTGATATTAAGAGATGGTGCACACATCCTAGAATTTTCATAAAGTGAACACATTTGGTCCATCAGTCACCCTGATCCAAACTATACCAGCACCCAGTGACCTCTCCTGGTTACACACAACCCTGCTAGGGTGACTATGATCCTGACTTCTGTCACCACAGTTTAGTCCGCCTGTTTTTGAACTTTGTGCCTGGCTTTTATTTAGCACTGTGTTCATGAAAGATTCACGTTGTGTGTGGCAGTTATTCCTTCAATGCGATACAGTGCTCCATGGTATGAATTCACCATGACTTATTTATCCAGAATCTGCCGTCAAGGGACATTTGAGTTGTCGAACATCTTTGTACATCTTTTGGTGCACATATTGGGAGTATTTTTACAGGTTAAATATCTTGAGGTGGAATTAGGCAGGTCATTGGGTGGTGTGTATAAATGCAGCTTTAGTAGACATTACCATTCAATAAAGTAGTTGTACATATTTACACTCCCAACAGGGGTTGTGAGAGATTGGTATTGTGGGTCTTTTTCCCTTTAGCTGCTCCGGTGGGAGTGTAGTAGTGTGTAATTTGTTGTAGTGCAATTGCTGGATATATTAAAGACAACCTCCAAGTCCAGCAAGCAGTCAGGAATTAGTCACAGTGTGGTCTGTCTGCCTAGTGTAATACAGTTTGGCCATCCACACTGATTGATGTCTGTGGAAGTGTATTTTCTTAGATGATGCAATTACAAAGGCAAAATATGCTCATACAGAAATGTGATATGGAAGCATATGCTTCCCCAGTTTTTTCCCCACCGCTGACATACATGTTCACACATGGACACAGCCATTCACCCACTATTTCTGCAGCTTGCTATTCTAATTCAACCATATTTCTTGAATATCTTCTTACGTCAGTTTTTTTTTTTTAAGCTTAATCTCTATTACATGACTGCTTATTATTGTATTGAGGTACCATGATCTATTTGGTCCCATCTACTAAGGTGAGCCTTTGGGTTGTAAGAGCACATTTACTGACTCAAGAAGTAGATCACAACATAAGTGAATAATTGAAACATAATTGAAACATCACAACGTAATTGTTAACTGAAAAAGTATGCTGCAAAGCAGTAAATCCAATGTAATCTCATTCTTGTTGGAAAAAAGTCTATATTCAACTACAATGTATGGCCAGATACCAAGGCATCATGTGTCATGATTCATTTTTCTTGGTCTTACTCCACATTCTTTAATAATTACGTATTCCTTTGTAATAATAATAAGAAAACATGGGGTCATTGAATTGCATCTATATTCACTTAGGTTGCTGTTAAGTAAGGAAAACTGCTGCCATGGGTTTGAGTTTGTGGGACTTCCCTTTGCTCTAGAACCTTCCCTTGGTTACTCATGAGCCACCCCTTCTAGACTAGCTTCACCCCGATGGAGGACAGACTCAGTCAGGCGCACAACGAGGTCCAGCAACTGAAGGCATCGGTTAAGTACTACGAGGGGATGATCGACAACTATAAGAGTCAGGTAGGCCTCTCGGGCCGTGGCCCTGCTTCCCAGTAGGCTGGGAGATTAACCCTGTGGCCTCTCCAGGGAAGGGTTGAGTGTGGAGGTGTTTTTCACTAAAATCTGGCTGTGTCCAGGATGGGCTGATGCTTTGTTCGTTCCTAGGTGATGAAGACCAGGTTGGAGGCTGATGAAGTGGCTACCCACCTGGAGCGCTGCGGCAAAGAGAACCAGATCCTTAAAGATGAGATGAACAAAGAGATTGAAGCGGTACTGCTTCCCTTCTCACTTTCTTACCCCCAGTTTCACATCTGTCCATCTGCCCTTCTTGCTGCCTTTGACCCTCCCTGATTTGGACACAGATTAACAAAGTTTCCTTTTGCTGAGCTGGTCCAGCCTGACCATGCATGTGCTCTCTCTCGTCTCTCTGGTCTCCTCCCTTCTCTCATTCATGTTTCTTTATGCCTTTTTCCCTCCTGGTTTTCTTCTTTCTCTAATTTCCTTAAAAAAAACCCACAAATCTCCCCTGCTTGGAGCATCCGAGTGGATTCAAACCCACATAATTACTAGGTCTTAGGCATGCCTGCTTCCATCTGCATAGTGCCTTTATTTTGCAACAGGTAAAAATGTGCCTTCTGTCCCCTTCTCCAAAGATCATGATTCTTCTAGAATGTTTGGCTGTCTAGAAGAGGGATTATCTTCATAGTAACCTTGGAGATGGGCTGAGGTCACGCTCAGCCACTAGCTTGATGTCTAACCTTGGGCAAGCCATTGCTGCTGTCCAGAGCTCATTCTCCTTGTTAACACGGAGGGGGAGTAAAACCGGCTAGTTCTTACCTTTCCCTCTGACCTGTGGCATTGTGAGGGCCTTCCTGAGGGCTTTGGGGTTAAACTAGACTTTGATCCTGACTACCAGTTTCTAGATGAGAGGCCTTGGGCAAGTGACATCTCTCCCTTGCTCCTTAGTGCCCTTGTATGGGGACAATAGTGCCTACTTCATAGGTCACTGAATGACTGAGTGGAGTAACTCAGAGAGCCCTTAGGACAATGCCTGTTTCCTGGTGTTTGCTCTGTGGTTATCTGATGACCGATTTAGTGGCAGGCTCCAGGGGCAAGTCAGGGCTGAGTGTGTTCCCCAGAGAACAGCTGGGCACCCTCAGTGGCCTGTGGTGCGGGCAGGCTGCACTTTAGACAGCAGATCTTGCAGGATCCTCTTCTGGGAACTGAGGGCGGCCCTGCCCTAACTCCAAAGAACTCTACCAGCCCCAGCAGCCAGGTCCTTCCCAGTGGTGGACTTTCTCCCCCACTGGAGGCACGGAGGCAGTTCCAGTCCCAGCTGGCTAACCTGCAGCAGCTGCCTGACATCCTCAAGATCACAGAGGCCAAGCTGGCAGAGTGTCAAGACCAGGTGCGGGGCTATGAGAGGAAGAACGCTGACCTCACCACCATCATATCAGACCTGCGCAGCCGGGTAAGGGGCTGGCAGATAGGGTCCCACGAACTGGCCCGAGCAGGGGCCCGCCCACCAAGATGAGCTGCGTGCCTCCCAAGGGAGGACCACTTCTTTCTCTTGGCTGCCGCTCTCTGACAGGAGTGAGCTCTCATCAGTGCTGTGCAATAGAAGTCTGGTGTGCCACACGTCTCGCGTTTGCACAGTGATTGTGGTCACAGGAGCCGCCGCTGCCCTGCTGTCACCCCGCCCCGGCGCTCCACGTCTCCACCTGCCTCTGCTCTTTGCACGCTGCTGCTGCCCTCAGCCGAGCGCCCACAGACGGCAGGCCCCACGCCTCAGCGTTTCTTTCCAACTTGCTCTTGCTGCCTTTCCCTGCTCTTAACAGACTGTTGCCTGAGATTCTGTCCTGAAAGAGGGCTCCCTCTGGGCTACTGGAGTCATACCTATAGCATCTAAAGAAGTCCTATGTGTCTCTTTTGCAGTGTGACCTTGGGCAAGACCCTTCCCCTCTCTTGACCTGCTTCTTTGTAGTAATAATACAGTAGCTACCCTTTTTTGAGCATGTGCTCTGTGCTCCTGCATTCTCTCAATTAATTCTCCCAGAAGGTTGTGAGGTGGAGGTATTCTCTCTGTTTTAAAGAAAGCCACTGAAGGGGTGAGTAATTTCCTGAGGTCACAGAGCTAATGCTTAGTGAACAGGGCATGGAACCCACCATCTCTATCTGGTTCCCCGAGACCATCTTCTCAGTATTCTTGAATGCCTGCCTTCTATTGAACCTGGGCATTCTCAGAGCCTTTTGAGCCCTGATAGTGGAGGTTCTGCATAGAGCAGCCCTCTGGATGAACTGGCCAACCTGAAAGATTTGACAGATTTCCTATATCCTGGCCCACACTTGTTCCCAGTTAAGGAGAGGATGGAATCGCTGGTACCAACAGCATAATTGGTAAAGCTCTGTGGGGTGTTGTTTGGGCCAGTTAGGCCTGCCATCTGCTTCTGCCTTATGTCCGCCCTGGATCCCACTGAGTGGCCTCCTCTGATCAAGAAAGTATTGTAATGGTTCTGGAGGATCGAAGCTGGCTTCTCCGGGTGTGGGAACACCTTCAGTCACGGGACTGGGGCCTAACCTGTCCCTGCTCCTCTCTCCTCCAGGTTGTGCACTGAGACCTGGACGTCTGCTGAGGGCAGTGTGCCTCTTTCCTGGGTGTGGATGACAGGTCACAGGGAGAATGGAGTGCTGTTCCACAGTTCTTTCACAAACCAGACTGTGTTCCTGTCATTTTAGATCGAACATCAGGGGGACACGCTGGAGATGGTGAGATAGAAACATCAGGCTTCCCAGAAGGAAAATAAACAGCTGAGTCTGAAGGTGAATGAACTGGAGAGCTTAGAGGCACCTGGTCCCATCTCTGTCCTCTTCCTAGGACCTGAGACTTTCGGCCACTTAGCTGCTTTGGGCTTAGTGTGCGGAAATGTCTGAGGGATTCAAAGCCCTGGAAGGTACTAGGCAGACCTCAGAGGAGAGCTGCTTCCATTATGATGGTGAGCATTGTGCGAGGAGGGCAGTCTCTCAGCCAGGGAGACACGCCGTAACAGTGCGATCAAGATCAGACCACCCTGAGGCACCATCGACCAGAAGGGTTCCAGCCAGGCAAACCAGCAGGGCCAGTATGCTGCAGAGGGGGGCATTTACCCCCCATATCTGCTCTCTGTTCCTGATCATCCTTCCCCAAGACCTTTCTGATCTGATTCTTCACTGGTACTTAAGGACTATGGGAAGCTGTCAGAGGTGAAGAATAGACCTTTTGGAATCAGAATCCCTGGCCTTGGGACCCAGCTTGGCCACATGACCTGCATTGTGATGTTGAGCAAACCACTGAACCATTTAATGCTTTTGAATCTGTTTACTCATCTTGGGATGGAGATCAAGGTGGGGATAACAAAAATCTAGCTCATGGGGTTATTGTGCATCTTCAGTGAAATAATCCTGAGAGGAAGTCTGGACTGGACTTTTCCCTCCAGTCCCCTTAACAGTGCTCCTCTTTTTAGGAATTTCTTGGGTTTTCTCTGACCTGAGCCAGCAGAAGCCTCCAACCAGAGGTCCTCACCACCCATCCTGGGCAGGGAGCATGTTGTTCCCTTGCTGTTTATTTCATGGGTTTGTGGTTACCCCAAGGCTCCCTTCCTAAGCCCACTGGGCACCTCGTGCCCAAGTTTCCTTGATGCCACTTGCCCCCTGGCACTTATGCCCAAGGCCTTTTAAAAGTATAATCCCAATCTCAGTGATTTTTGTTTTTCTTTGCCAGGTTTGTATCTATGGACTACATTTATTCTTGTAATATGTGTGTTGTTTTACAAAAAGCTTCTATAATCAATATTTGAGGCTCTGTTGCATGATTTCCTTTACCCACCCCATCCCTTTTCTAGAAATGATTAAGTCAAATGCTGCAGGAGACCAGTAAACATTTTTATGGTACTTGCTACACGGAACATGAGGCTTTTCCTTTATTTTTTGGCCAAAGTCTGTTCTTTCTCTTTGTGCGCCTTCATATCATAATCCTGAGGTGAATGGAGAAAACAGCATTTGGGGGCAGACCACTTTAGCTGTTAGGAGGAGGAAGTCAGGATGTTTATATACTATTGTTTTGAAAATGTTAATTGGTTTCTGAAAAGGCTATAGGGTATTTTTGTTTCCTTCCCATTTTCCTGTACTTAAAAGAACCAACAAATTCCTTAGAGAGGAGAACAGATTTGGAGTTTGAACCCTAACTTTTCCATTCTAGCTGGTATCAGCTTTCTGGGTGATCCAGTCTTGTCCTCTCTAAGCCACTCGAATCAAGTCCAAAACCAAGAAAATTCTTCTCTGTCCTCAAAGGCAAGGGATCCCACCCATGCATCTGCATTTCACGACCAGGAACACCACCCACCCACCCCAAATTTGGGGGACATTTGTAAGTTCCAGCTTTTAATTTTGCCATGGGAGGTCATTGAAAAAACAACCATTTATCAAACCAAAAAACAAGTACTATTGCCACAAAACCTGGCCTGTTTTCACTCCCGTAACGCAAACAGACTTTTTACCAGGTGGTCGTAGTACTTGAACTTAAAATGTATGAGAAACCTTCCCAAAAATGACAGTTGGCAGATTTACACCAACGTGCGTGTGCATCTAGTTTGTTTTCCTTTTGTCGAGCTAATGACACCCTCCTCAGTGCAGAGCTGTGCTGTTTATAACGTGGGTATGGAGAACCTGTCAGAGTCCATTGCCAGGACTCTATCAACAACAATTTGTCTTTGTAAAGTATTTTATTACAGAAAGCCCAGAGAGTTTGTAAACAATTAAAAACTGAAACATGTTTATATTGCTCCAGAGGCTTTTCCTTTCTACCTGAAGCTGAGAACCCATAAAATAGGCCAAAAGTTGAAGGGTCCTACCCAGTTAAATCTCGTTCCTGGCAACGGGGAATTCCCTAATGCAACGGTTGGGGGAGAGGCGTTGTGTATTTTCCTCAGTTCTTGTCCCTGCTCGCGACAGAGAATTGAAGGGGAGAGACACAGTGAAGCAAAATAAAAGTTTTATTTCAAGTTACTGAGAAAGTACAGGTGACCTCAGAGAGAGAAGCGTCCCAAAAGGTTGGAGAGAAACAATTTGAGATTAAAAGGTTACACTCTTAGAAAGTGTGGGCGACTTCAGAGAGAGGAGCGCCCTGAGAGGTTGGGGAATCCCCCTTTTAAGGAATTTTTTTTTTCAGGACTATGACCAAGGGCTAGGGGTGTGGACTTGTTATGTGGTCTCAAGTATCTTTGATGAGAAGTTAAGTTTCTTATCAGTCTTCTAGGTAATTCTGCAAAATGAGCTTAACCCAAGAGATTTACTGCTCTGGTCCTCTCCCAGGATAATAGCTTCCTGGTTTCGGAGCTTGTCGATCAATACCTTCTGCTCTTCCTCCAAAGTGGTCAGTTATTTGTTTGCTAAAGATATGTTAAGAATCTTCTTAAACGTCCTCGATTTTTTTTCAAAATGCAATTTTGGCTTTAAGGTGGGATCTCCCTGTTTTTATTATGCTGTTTACAGGTGTAAGTCCGGGGAGAGGAAATCCCGGGGCAAAATACCTCTAAAAACCATGATCAGTCCAAGGGAGAAATAAAGTTGAAAATCCATTTATTGCATACAAACTGCAGTCTGGGGCCGTTTCTCTATTTCCTGCTCCAGCAGAAGCCAAAAACCCGATGTCCCCCTCACCTCTCAGGTACAGATAAGCCCTCCTAGCCCAGGTAATTACCCACTGATAGGGAAATGAACCTCTCTTCACCCCTGAGGAATGGTGCAAATGCACTAAAGCCATACTCTTTCCACCCCTGAACGCCTATTGATATGCAGATGTACTAAAGCCAGGCGAGCTAGTCTGGAAATGTTACAATTTTATACCCACAATAGGTGGGCGTTTTAGCAGGCTAGAGTAAATCTTACAATGATCTAATTGACACAATGAAGACCTGGGCTGTGCTCAGATACTTATCTGGGGAATATTCAAACAATCAAGGCCAAGTTACTCTTGACCTTTTGAGCTTTAACTGATTAACTTTAACTCTGAGTCTTTTCTGGATTTCTAGTTATAACTGGTTAACTGAGTCCTTTCTAGGGAGCTTTACTGACCTTGTTCTCTTTCCTCCCTGCTCATATCTATTTTCCTGCCTAACACAACTAGCACCTTGATCCAGTTCTAACACATTTACATTAGCCTACAATCAAATATACTCATTAGCAGCCACCACCCATTTCCCCTTCCACCAGCCCGGGGAGACCAGTAATCAAGGCTCTATGGATTTATCGTTTCTGGACATTTAACATAAATGAAATCAAACAATATTGTAACCAGCTTCTTTTCACTTAGAAAAAATTCTCAAGGTTCATTCATGCTGTAGTATGTGTTTGTACTTCATTTTTGTGGCCGTAATATGTTGTATGGATACACCATGTTTTGTTTCCTCATCAACTGATGGACATTTGGGTTTCCACTTCTTAATTATTATGAATAATGCTGCCACGAACATTCTGCAAGTTTTGTGTGGATGCACATTGCATCTCTGTTGGGTATATGCCTAGGAGAAGAGTGACTGGTTCAATGGTAACTCTTTTAACTCTTCCAGGCGCACTGGAAGACTGGCTGGGTAGGGGAAGCGGGCTCTAAGCTGTTAGGGGAGGGGATGCACGTGCATGTCCCGGGGTCGGAAGCGTGCCCAGTTTGGGCGTGGCTGATTCAAGCTTCTGTGTTGTCACAACAGCGTCTGCGAGAAGGGCAGGAGCCTTAGCCATGCCGTGGCAGGGTCGCTGTTGGGAGACCCTGGAGGCGCTGCGCAGTTCGGTCAAAGGTTGTCTCTGCTACGACCGCAACTTGCTGCTGTGGAGCGACGTGAGCGGTGGCGCTGGAGGGGGCGGTGGCTCTTCCGATCCCTCGCCACGGATCCCTGCTGCTACAGAGCCCTGGGCATGTCCTGCCCGAGACCCGGTGCGTTCTTTCTAACGTGCATTTGTTTCTTGACTCCTGTGTGTGCCTCGCCCTTTCTACGGTTTCTGCCCTCTCCTGCCTATTCGAGCCTTTCCAGGGAGCTCTCCATACTTTAGAGGTGTGTTTTTCTTTGAAGGCTTCATTACTGCCCGCAGCCAGACCAATTCTAGCTCACAGGGTCAGTTAATTTGCTGTGCATCTCCTGTACTGGGCGATCCACATTTTTAGCAGCGAACGGTAAACTTGACCTAACTTACTGCTGCCAGTGAAAAGACCAGATTTTTAGAAGACATTAGGCAGACCGGAATTGTTTAATGGTCGCGTGGTCACTGTTCCTAGGATTTGCAAAGCTCTGTATTAGTATTAGACCGTAGGGTTAGGGTGATGTAGAGACAATTAAGGCATAATTCTTGTTCTGGAGTTGCTAATGATTTAGCTACAGATAGGAAGACAAATACCAATGCACCAAGATGTTTATTACAGTGTCATTTATCATGACCAGGAAAAGGAAACTGCCTCACTGTCCCCGTGCAGGAGGACGGCCGAGGACATGCTGGTGACGCCTGAAGATGAAACAGTGGGCAGTCACTGAAAGGCTGTAACGACAGTTTTCACGACACTGGAACATGGTAATGCTAAGTGAAGAATCAGTCACAAAATGGTACGTCTGTGCCTCATGGTCTCAATCACGGTTTAGAAGGAAACGCACTGGCGATAGGGCTTGAGAGAAACACACCGAAGATTAACAGTGCCTCGCTCTCGGTGCTTTTTTTCCTTTTTTTTTTCTGTATCATGCAAAACTTTTTACCATGAGCAATTACTACTTTTACCACTGGGAGGGAACCTTTCAAAAAACTACAAGGTATATTTTTTTCAAAAAGTTAGGAATGTACCACCAAAATATGCCTAGTTTTCACTAATAAAATGAATTTACCATGAATCTGCTTTCAGCCTAGGCTCTCAATCTTTCTTCAAGCTTACTACCCACAATTTAAGACATAAAATACATCTCTGTCCTTCTTATCTCATCTTTGTTTCTGACTTCAGGAACACCCCTCGCTCGGTGTCCGAGCCCTCGGCGAAGTTGGGCGCCTTCTCCCTAGGTGCCGGCGGCGGGATCCGAGCGGCCCGTCCTCCGTCACGCGGGATCTCTCCGTCGGGTTCTTCCTTACGCTTCTCTGGAGGGCGGCCACCAGGACTGAGCTTCACACAAGGAGGAAGAAAATGTCCTGGTGGTGCCAAGTGCTTTGCAGGCTTTTTTTTTTTTTGTCTAACTGAAACCGTATTTGAGGTCAATATTTACAAGGACCAACCTCTAATTACGTTTTACTCCTATTTTGGTTCACAGAATTAGACCAACATTGGAGTTTGAGGGGACTTCAGAAGTCTAGGCCAATTTTGGTCATTTTGAAGATGAGACTGTCGTAACTGAAGGCCTCTAGGTTAGGTAATGATCACCTGGAGGGGGTTAGAACCGCCTTATCTACTTCCCACGTAGGAGGTATTCCAGTGAAAGCCACGTACAGACCCAGGAAGTGATGGTCCTGGCCTGACGTTCATCAGGCCTTCTTAAGGAGACTAGCTCCCATTTGGGGAGGTGAGAGTCCTTGGGGTCCTTACCCAAGCTGGGGATGGGAGGCAGAGACAACGGGGAAAGAGGTTAAGAGCGATACAGGCAATCGATGACGGAGAATGCTGCATAGTCTGGGTCCTTGCAAGTGTTCAAGGTCAGATGGTATCTTCAAGTCCTGTCCAACTGGATTACTCTGCATCAACCAGAAACCACAGGACTGTGAAGAAAGTTTATCCTGGAACTATGAGCCACAGGAGTGTGCTGTGGGGAGAGGAGTGGCAATTTCTGACCCTTTCCTCAGCAGTACAATCTATAGCCTTTGTGGTTTATGGGACATGAGCAAACTTATCTTTGGCCTCTATCTAAAGTTTCCACTGCAGGTCCTATGGGCTGAGCCCTTCTGTACCCTCTTTATTCTCTGGGTTTGTTCCTGCTACATGCACTCTCCCTCCTGCATTTTTGTCATTCTGACATTTAAATTTCTTCTTGGTTCATACAGTATTTGTGTTATTTAGATGCTTTCCCCATGGCCTTTTGCTCTCTGCACTTTAGTGGCACTCCCCCCTGCTTGCTAGATGAGATACTGCCCAAATGATGGGTTAATAAAGCCAATCAGGTCTTTAAATGAGCTCGGTTGAATTTTTGTTATTTAACATAAATGCTCAAACACGCTGCACCAGGCACACAGCTGGCCTGCATAGCAGGTAGCTATATTTAAATTTCTTTTCACTGTCCCACTCTCCCTAGATCTTAACATAGCACTAGACATGAGACACGTTTAATATACACGCTTCCATGATGATGATTCAGAGGGAGCAAGACCAGGAGTAGGGGTGGGAATTAAAATTCTAACTCCCTTTCTATTTAGAAAACTTCCAGCCGCAGCCTTTAAAGCATTCTAATTAGCAAAAACTTACTCTACTCATTAGTCTTAATTTCTCTGTAAGAGAATGAAACTAGAACAGAGTGAAACATACAAAGTCTAAAGCTGGGGTCCTGTCTCTGACACTTACAGACTCTCAGACTGGGCAAGTCATCTTACCCGATGTGGAATTTGGTGCCAGCTACACCTCTGAGTCTTGGCTTTGCCATGTTATTAGCTGCATGAATTTGGGCAATGCTACAAATCACCTGGAGATGTACTTAAAACGCAGGTCCTGATGAAGCTATTCATTTCTAACAAGCTTCAAAGGGATACTGATGTTAATGGCCTACAGGCCACACTTTCAGAAGGGAGCTAAGCGCAGTTTCGTCTGTTATAAAAACTGCAAACAGCAGTGTCTACACCATAGAGATCTTGTGAGGATTAAATGAGGGATCATATACAGGCATACATCACAGAAACTGTGGGTGTGGTTCCAGGCCGCTGGGATCATGTGAGGATCGCGATGAAATGAGTCAAATGAATTCTTTTGTATCCCAGTGCACATGAAGGTTAAATCTATTAGATGTGCAATAAATAGCATTATGTCTAAAATAAAGTGCATACCTTAATTAGAGAACTATTTAGTGCTAAAAATGCTAATCATCTGAGCTTTCAGCGAGTTGTAATCACTGATCACAGTTCACCATTCCAAATATAATAGTGAAACCATTTAAAATAGTCATAGATTTACCAAAATGTGACACAGACACACAAAGTGAGCAAATGCTGTTGGGAAAATTGTGCCCGTAGACTTGTTCCATGTAGGGTTTTCACAAATCTTCAACTTGTACAAGCGCAATTTCTGCAAACCACGATAAAAATTAAGTATGTCTCTAAAGCATTTAGTACACAGCCTTCAAAAGCTATAGGGTGCCCTTTGAGGTACTGTAAGTAAAAGAGGGCTAGTTATTCAATATCAGGACTGAATCTCACGGAGCTTTCATCCCCATCCAGGACGTAAGGACAGGCTTGAATGTGATCCTGTGCACGCAGAAGTGTGCAAACCCTGATTAGATCTGAATAGCAACTATTCTACATATTAAAAAGGACTTTGGCATGTAGGAAACAAAGTTCCCCCATACCCTGGGACTCTTATTTATCTAGCGTTCTGTGTTTTCAGTAAGCTATGCCAAGATATCCTAACTTCTACGGGACTGCAGATATTAAGAGGGGGTAACTTGCCATAAAACAGGTTGATAATTGTCTATGGGAGACTAACACTTTGGTGTCTACCAATGAGGATTAATATGCTCATAAAACACTAGCAGTACCAGTTCTCTTGCTGGCTGGAAAAAAATGCATCCTTATCCCACTGCAGTCTCTTTTGTGTTTTAAATCACACTATATACACACAAAACACTCAAATTTTAAATATTAAGTAGAATACAACTTACAACAGATAATCATGTCTCATTTTTTTAATGCTGAGGTGAAGGACTCACATTCAATAAATATGAATCAGTTCTTCAAACACACATGAAGTTTTATTTGTTAATACATCAAATGAAGCACAAGATAGTGTTTGCTCAAAGGTAAAATGCCACAGCACAAAGTCTGTCAGGTTCATGGAATCTCTATTCCTGAAATGCATCCTAATGATGGTAAGAATGGGGTAATCGAAGCCAAATCATTTATTTCAATTCAGAATGAGAAGAGAGGTGATTTAAGCATTTGTTCTTTCCTTCTTGTCTTTTTTTTTTTTTAATACAAATTACTCAGGACAGGAGAGGCTTCCTGACATGTTTGTTATAAAAAAATTCTGTCCTTCTGCCCTCACCCTTCAAAAACCCAGACAGACACAGTTAAGCTCTGACTCTGGGTAATTTGAGAGGCATTCCTCCAAAGAAGCCCTTTCTAGCGCCCCTCACAGACCTGGGCAGACCCCACCCAGCAGTGGGGCCCACTGTGATCTGCCTTTGAGAACTCTCCTCCAGCTTCTGTGGAGTCCCCCGTGCAGAGCCATAAACGAAAGCAGCCATCAGCACCCAAGAGCAATGCCCTGGGGACAAATGTGCTGTTGTTTGGCCGCCAAGGGCTCTTTTGCCTTTGACCTTGGGTCAGGCAACACCTGGAAGTGACAGAGGTCTTAACAGAATTTACTCTGACACTAAGCCCCTCTATATGGATGGACTTATTTCAACTGTCTGGGTAATCACATTTTCTGAACTGGGTAACCTTTTCCACAGAGCGCTTTCAGGTTGGTCTGCCTGTTTTTCTTCACCAGGCTTCACACATTTATTGAGCACCTACTATATACCAGATACACAAATCAGCCGTGTCCCCTGACGTCGCCAAGCTTACAGCAGAGCAGCCAGAGGTGCACTGCTAGGAACCGTGGCACTGTAAATGCCTAAGAAAATCTTTACGTTTTCTCCTCAATTTACTTTGTAATTTTAACAGTATTTGGAATCCCTATTATAGAGATTTTGGTTTTATTTTTAACTAACCCATTTTAAAATGTCGCATTTGCCCATTCCTCACCCCACAATGTAGACAATATCTGGTGAATTTCACAATGATCTGTTCTGATCATTTGTTTTGATTAAATGCATTCATATGTATCAATTCAAACCATCACCAGTCCTTGGTTGAGCAGCCATGGAAAGCAGGGCTTTGTGCTAAGCCTGAGGATAACAACAAGCCCTCAAGACACTTACAGCCTAGTAGGCAAGGTGGAAACGCTCTCAGTGAGTATGATTCATGTGTAGTGTAATGGGAAATTCAGAAAAGAGATGCCAAGGATAGCTTCACAGAGGAGGAAATACTTAAGTTATTGGTTTCTGCATATATAGCTTGACTAGAAACATAAGGGAGTTCATATAAGCATGTAACATAAGCCTAACACAGTCAACAAAAGAGACAAAGACAAATCTCCTTCGAAGCTAATGAAATATTAATATTATACTTAATATTAATTAATATTAACACATGACTTAATGCCGTTCAAACATCAATTACTTAAAATGAAAGGTGATATTACTGACTTGTTTTTGTTGTTGTTTAATGCTGTCTTGGGTTTGCATGGTGCAGGGTAACACCCATTTCCAATGTGATTTGCACAACATCCAGTTGGAATATTGGATGTTTTTGTATTTCCAGGATGAATATTAACGAAATGTTGGATGGTGGGGAAAATGAGAAAATGAGATGTTTGAGTCTGCAATGATTCGTGGATGTTTTCCAGTTTCATGCACTGCTCCAATTAATGAGCATTAGCTGAGAAGCAATATGGTATTAACTATTACATATTAACAATCCCTGCTTGGGAATGAAGACAGGCCTTTCCCAAGCTTGAGGGCTTCTCCCCTGCCCACTCCTCCTCCAAGCTACTCTTCTCAAAGCTTTCCCACATTAAAACCAAAACTCGCAAAGGGAGACTAAATGGACTCCTCAGAACTTGTTTCCTCTAGCTAAATGATGCCTTAACAGAGATAATTAAAATATATTTACACCATTTGTTTAAAAGTCTTTAGCCCAGAGAACAAAGTTTTCCCACTGAACTTGGCGCGGTCACTGACTCAAAAGTGGTTTGTTTGGTGGGATGATTTCTGTCACGTTGGGGAGTCATCATAAATCAGAGACCAACTCCCACGAGGGAGAACTAACCGACAAGAAGGCTAAAACTCAATCTTCCACAAAGTCAGGTTAAAACCAAGATGCCTCTCAAGTGTAGTGACTCACTTAAGGTAGTTGCCTCCGGTCTTAGTTGCATGCTAAGGTGTGGCCGTGCAAACCCACAGGAGGGGAGCGACACAGGAACCTGAATCCTGCCCTCATCAGAGCTGCATCTGTGTTATGTATGGTGTTTATGCTCAGCTATAGAAACCTTTCATTTAACTGAAGTTGTTGGTCTGAACCAATCCCCAAGCTCTTCACTCCCCTTGATTTGCAGATCCAGTTTTCATAAATAAAGGAAAGGGAATTTTAGGAGCTGACTCCTGATTCAAATGTTAGAGGTGCCAACTGCAGGATAGTCACATCTGCATTAGATGAAGCTGGTTGAGTTCCTCTTTCTAAGCCCCGAAGTCTCAATGAATTGCTGAATGCTTAGGAGCAAGTGTTGGAGAGCAGAATCCATCCAGGGAAAGGAGAGCATAGGAATAAAAATAATGAGAATATATAGGGTGAATTCTGAAAAATTGTGTCACCCATAGTGTAATTTGCACAATTTCCATCAGTGATTACGATTTTCAAACAAATGAAGCCAGTTTTATAGATCTTCTCTATATATTTAATCAAGGCTCTATGGTCGTGCCTAATGATTAGATCCCACCAACTGCATTCCGAGGAACAGGCCAGCCATCTCAGTACAAATGTGTCGAGAGAGCTGAAATGCAGGTCCTAAAAGCAAATATAAATCTACTCACATCTCCACCTAGTCCTGAGTGTTCTTCCTGGGTGTGCTGGAGGGCTGGCCATCTTCCAGCTCCTCCGAGTATGCACTCGATCCCACTCCTCTGCTGACTTCCAGGATGCTCACCTATCCTGCTTGCCTTTCCTTCCCACATACCGCTTCCCAGCTTTCTTATACTGCACCTTCCGGTCAATATCTGAGACGGTATTCAGAGCTCTGCCCCACTCTCTCTCTTCGTCACAAAGGGTAGCTTAGATTCATTATTCCTTGTAACCCAGTCTTTAACTTACTCCATCTAGAATCATTCAGCCAACACAGCCCCTGCCAACACCAGAACGGCTTCCATGATAACAAGGCCAATGGAAATTGTCAGCCCCCAACTTAATCGGCATATCTCTACCACATTTAAAACTCCCTTGTTCTTGAAGTTCTCTTCAAGAGAACTAAAAGTCCCTTGTTCTCACCACTTTACTCTGGTTTGTCTCATCTGAAGGGATACTTTTTCTTGCTTTTCTTCAAGTCTGTCCTTTTCTCAACTATTAAGATGTTGGAACATCCTCCAAGTTCTAGTCTTGGGCTCTTTTATTTTCCTCCTTTCTTTCTTTCTATCCACTCTCAGAGACTCAATTACTATCTGGGGATTACACGGTTCCACCAAATGTCTACAGAGCAACTCAACTTGACATATCCGGAAATCTGACTCATCGTCTCTGCCTTCCTCCTTGCCAATCCTGCCCCTCTTCTGGTGCTAACTCTCTAGCTGAAAGGCCCCACTAGGCTTCACATCACACGGGCAAGCTACAACATGGATGCCCCTCAAATATTTTCCTGAGTAAAAGACCCCAGACAGAAAAGAACACAGATTGTACGTGATCCGTTTATATAATGTGCCCAGAAAAGGCAAATCTATAGAGATCGAAAGTAGATTAGCTGCTACCCAGGGCCAGAGATGGACATGGGGGATGAATGCAAATGGACATGAGGTTTTTTTTCTAGGGTTACCGAACACTGTGATGTTGGCAGCGAAACTGTAAGAAATAGCCTGAAATGTACTGAGTCATATACTTAAAGACGGGTGAATTTTGTGACATGAAAACTGTTATCTCAATAAAACTGTTTTTCCAAAGGACACAGGTAGGAGTCGTGTTTGACTCCCTTTTCTCTCTCGTCTCCATTTTCAACCTGTTTCTAAGTTCCACTGATTAGACTACCCAAATATTTCTTAACTCATTCATGTCCCCCTGCCGAGCCCTGCGTCACATCAGCATCCGCTTTGCCCTGATGGCTGCAACAGCGTCTTCACCAGGGTTTCTCAGTTCCGGTACCCACGACAAACTGCTCTCCACACTTCAGCCAGAAAGATCTTTTCTGCTTAAAAACCCTTATTGGCTTCCAAAAGTCCTTAAAGACCACATTCCTTAAACTGACCTAAAAGACTGAACATGACAGGCCTGCAGACCCCCTGCCCCTGCAGGCCTCCCCTCATCTCCTGGGTCAGCTACATGCCTTCATCTGCAAGGATCTTCCACCCCATCTTCACTTGCTCTATTCCTCCTCCTCCCTGGGTAGCAGCCCAAGAATTGGTAGAGGAGAACTGCCCTAATCCCAAGGTCTACATTAGCCCCACCGGATACTGGTCTCCTAGAACCACATGCTTGCCTTTAGGAAAGGAGTTCCATTTGTAACTAAAGGTTCACCACTGTGAAGATCCGGGTAATATCTGCCCCCTTCCACCCACGCACGTTGCACAAGAGCAAAGAGTACATGTGTTTCTGCCCTTTTGTTCACCACCGCAGCTTCAGCAACTACACTGGTACCTGACTGTAAGTAGTTGTTCAAAGACTAAGTTCTCTGCTAGTAATAGTTATTATCAACACCTTTTGTTCATGAGTAAGAAATCCCTATCTAGATGACAGAATCAAAACATAGGAGATTGCTGCTGTTATTTAGTGTCTCAATAACATTTTCATATATACATACACTATCCTTAATACACCTGTGAAATAATCTGTATTCCTTATGTCCACTAAGCCCAGGTAAACTGAGGACTGAATGAACAAGCTAGCAGGTCTCTGAGAGGCCCAGAGAAGAGTAGCTAGAATATAAATACAAGGGAGCTCCACCTCCTTAAAAATCAGGCAGAAGTTACTTTAAAACTTGTCTCTAAATCATGACTTTTCTCAAATTTAACAGAAAGAGCCTCCGCCAGCCCCAAATAGAAATGTTCACACTCCTCCAAAACTCCAAAATTTGTTCCAAGGAAGAAATGTTTTGACATCCCTTCCTTATCTCTATACACACTGACTTCTCCCAGAGCTTCTATTCACATGCATGACAGCACCTACAGCAAGTCTGGATTCCTCAGTTTCTCTCTCTCTTTCCTGTGATTAAAAATAAGCTTCCTGCCATCACCTGGCAGTAAGGTTAGCTGCCAAGTGCCTCAGTCTCAACTCAGTTTTTATGTTCTGGGCAGAACCCTGAGCCTCAACGGGGTCCATCACTCGCAAACCATCCCCTCATCTAAAACCCAGAGCCCTGCAGACGATATGGAGAAGAGAGCAATCCGCAATGCTTGGAAGGAAAAGGGTCAGATGTGCTTCGAAGATTCTTCTTACCAGAGACTTTGAAATGAAATACTGGGGAAAAAAACCCTACAATTACAACAGGCAAAGGAAAGTCCCTTTTTATGCAACAGAATTAAAATGCACTTGCAAGAGGGAGAACTAAGATCACAAAATTGTAACTGACAGCTTTTGATGTCGTAGATAGGGATAAAATTCTAGTCAGAATTACTCTGGACAACTGCATCTGAATAAATAATCCAAACATTTGACTCAACTTACGCAAGTTAGTCACGCAAGCAAAAATTAGAATTCTGCCTGTGTGTACAAATGGTTGCAGTGGCAAACAGCTGCAAGGAGAGCTTTTCATCCCGGTGGCCATCTACCTGCAAGCTCTAAGAAATCAATGCTTTCTGAGATTATAGATTTCCTACTTGTAAAGTGAGTAATAGTAATACTTGTCTTTCACACAGGGATCTTTGAAGAGTAAACAAATACTGTAGTGTAGATAGTAACTGCACTAGTGGGGCTGAGGATTTAATAATATGAGTAAATGTTGAACCACTGTGTTGTACACGTGAAGCATACAAGATTATATATCAGCTATATTTCAATAAAAAAGAAAATAACAAAAAATAACTGGAAAACAAACAAAAAATATTTTCACATAAGTTAATCTTTCAGATAGATCATCTGAAATACCTGAGTACCATTTCTTCTAATGAATGTACCATTTTTTTATGTAATTCCTTATGGTCAGGCATTTAAGTCTCTTTTTTAATGCTAGAAATTACGTTGCAATGAACACATTCCTGCCTCTTTGTCCACACTTCTGCTATCTCCCAAGATCTATTTTGACAGATAGAATTATTAAACCAACTATTGGAAAATGTGTTGAATTATTAATACATATTAGAAATCTTGATGTATTTGGCCTAAAAATAAAATACTGTAGTATTAAGTAGAGGTTTTAGGAGTTTAGGAAAGATATTAAAATAATATACTTCACTCATTAGGGTAAATAATCCAAACATGTCAGAGAAAGGTTCATTATAATGCAAAATATTGTTAAAGAATAACAGTGTGTTTAATATATTATTTCATTTTCTTTTGAAACATTTTGAACTGAACTTGTAGGAATTATTCTAATGAGATGCCAGAGATTTAATTATGCATTTTGTTATTGGAAACTGCATGGTTTTACATTTAAGCTTACAATACGAAGTGCCAATAATCTCACAGGAAAAGTACTTTGTGTTTTTGCTCCGAGTTCAGGAGAGGGAAAGCTAACTAGAAGAAAACTGTAAATACCAAGAACAAAAAAGATAGTGAAAATGAGAAGAGTCTCTTTGAGAATTTGATTCTTTGATTAGCACCCATTTCATTAAAGGATCCATCTACTAGTATGGTTACTTAAATCCTCTCAATGTATTCAAATGTTAGTTATTGGAAAACAAAACTAAAAATCAAATTAATTTCTATATATTTTCACAGATGTTCTCCTTGCTTAAGAGAATGATTCACCTATCGAGTCCAGTAACTTTTCTCCTAGTAAAACCTAGAAATGCAGGGCTCCTCTTCACAGAAATAAGGCGGACAGTTTGTCAGTCAAAGAAAGAAAACCAAGTCCATTAAAACCCACTATAAAGCATTATACAAGTCAAACTTCATATAGGGAAAACTCAGTAATATTCTGTGAAGTTAAAAAAAATCCCAAATAGCTCAGTATGAGACTTTTTCTTTCCTATTTACAACACCCACTCTCTTTTTGTTTTAATCCTATTTGTGTTTGGATTTCTTTTGTTGGTTTGTTTCCATTTTCATTTTGTGATCGACACAACCTAAAGACACCTTTAAAGTATCTGCCAACGGGAAAAGCAAATCTCGACATTGTAAACATAGGGGCAACAACACAAGGCAATGCTATCGAGTTTGAAACCAATTTCCTTGCAGACCCACTGTGACATAACATTTCAAAATACACACAACACAGACACTGCCTCTCAGTGACATGAATAACACATTTCCCATTTTCCAGACTAGGAACAGATGCTTCACTACAAAGCAAACTGACTTTTGTCACAGGCTTCACTGAAGCAAATCTTAACTGTTAATGAAATTAAAGTAGAATATAAGAGCAAATTTTCGGTGTGATGATGCATATGACAGTTTCTGGGACCAAAGATCTCAAGCACCAAAGGCCAACACCAGCTTTTCCTTGATTAAGGATGAAAATGCTAGTCAGCAACTTCGATTTTTCCCTCTGCACTCTGACAGAAGCAGCGTGCCCCACTAACCAGGTTACTTCTTCTGACTTACAGCATGAAATCATTAAAATAAAAAGAAAATGCGGCAAAGAAAAAAATCTCTAAGCGCTGGGAGCAGAGTATTAACATACTTACTGGTTTCATTTGACCTAAACTTGAAGTCTCCTGCTTAAAGAAATAAAGTCAAGAGAATATAGCCTCACTTTCAGAACACAGGAAAAAAGCAAAAGGAACTTTTTCCTGAAACTTCAGGAAAAACAAAGTGAAGAGCATCAGCTAGAGAATTATCTGGGCTGATTTACAATTTATCAAGTATCTGCTTCATGCAAAGCCATCCACCAAAATGAATTTGAAGGGCATTCTTGTCAGGTTACAAGCATGATAAGAAGGGAATGGGTAGAAAACTAAAGAATGGACCTGATTAATAAATATTCCTACATAAGTTAATGACAGCCATACATGTGGTTAGTGGTCATTTTCTGGCAAATAAAGGCTGGAGTGTATAATAAATAAGAAACTGAAGTTTAAATACTAGAAGCATATGGCAGGGTATGGGAAAAGAAAATCAGACCAAAGGATACATGTGTCACAAAGCATCATTTTGTCGATCCCTAAAGACAACTCCTAGTGGGTCAAAAACAGAATTATTTTGAGTTGTGGATCTTCCCTCACAGGGAAGGAGTATTGCCTTCTTCCTGGAGTTTATTTTTGAGTATGTTATGTGACTAGCTACCAAGAATAGCAATGCTGGGGTTCCCCATTGTATGGAAATGGACACACAAAACACAGTTTTTAACAATTAAAGTTGAAGGACATGGTGACATCATGATCTAGTGTCAGAATATCTTTAAATAATGACATCTCTTGTATAAGTCAAGTGGATTCTAATTTATCAAACACATGCCTACTGCTTAAAGCCAAGTCTGTTATGCTAATAGGCTTATTAGCAGTTAATATCTCCCTAATTCCGTTAATGTTCATTTTGAAAAATTACACATGGTAAAGAAATGAACATGTTTCCTAAAACAGAGCATTTATATTTATTTCCCTTACACAAAGGCTTCACACAACATGGAGAGATGCCTTCCAGAAGGATGTCCTTGTTTGATGATACCGATTATAAAAATACTTTCTTTACCTAAAGTTCACCCAGCAGCCTCAACCACCTATGTACATAAGCAAATGGAAAGCGCTGGTAATCTCTTAAAAATGAGCGTCAATGCTGTAAAGTTAATGCACTAAAAATTAGGCCTATACTCAGCCTGCTGGTGCTTACTCTGCAGATTCCTGCAGCCCATTCAATTATCTAAACAGTGCTGTTGTGTTTTTTTTAAGTAAAGCAAATAAGGCATGGGGGAAAAGGAATACCACAGGTGAGTGGATGAAAAGGAGTGAAAACAAACACCCAGAAATAGTGAGGACAATTTTTGGTTCAAAAAAAGAGAAGTATAAAATTATTCCCAAGAACTCAAGATATAAAGCAACCTGAGTGATCTGGTGAAACGTCAACCAGCCCTGAAGTCTTTAGTATCTCCTGAGCACCTCTTTAGTATCTCCAAGAGGCCATTGGAATAATAATGTTAATAACAGAAGCCCTGAGTCATCAAAAATGGTTAATGCAGGTTCACTCTGGCATACCAACCTAGAGCACCAGCTAATGTGCTTAAAGACGTTTCCATCCAAGATTATTGGGGTGTTTCAGTTGAGTGCATACAAGAAAACTTTGGCTATCTAGATAGTGCTCTGCCATGAGCCTCCCAAGATCCTTAATAACACAAAACAAGTAAGGCATTTCTGTACGTGTGCTTCTGGTGGCTGCCAAAACAGAGAAAATGGAGCAGCAAAATAAGGAAATATCTAGATATAAATAGCTAATTCACAATTTGAAGAAGAAAACACTACAATAATAAACCATCTTTATAATGTATCCTTTTCACTGGGGTTTTATTTAAGGTAAGTCAAAGTTCATGTATAAATAGGGATACGGCTGGCTCTCTTTCAAATGTGCGATGTTTATTAGCCACGGAAATGAAAAACTGATCTTCAACAAAGCACATAAATACAATCAAACCTAATGCAACTGTAATTCAACGTAAGTCCTCGACGGACTTAACTCAGACGGTGTCCCATGAGTCCAGAGAGTAAGTGGAAGATCCTGGGCTACAATGAATGCTTCACTTTGGCAGTAAGTAACCCCAAGCATCTTATCTGTGGAAGCAGACAGCACAAACACAGCTGGCTCTAACAAGTGAACAGTTCAGAATGATGTAATTGGAAAAGCTTGCCAAGTGTAATGGTGTAATTTTAAGTTTGCTAGGGGTTCATAACAAAATGCCATAGACTAGGTGGCTTAATGAACAGAAATGTATTTTCTCATAGTTCTGGAGGCTACAAGTCCAAGATCAAGGTGTGAGCAAGCCTGGTTTCTCCTGGGGCATCTCTCTGCGTCTCCACTCGGGGCCTGTCCTCTATGTCTGTGTGCATCCCTGTTGTGTCCCAACTTCTTATAAGGACACTAGTCAGACTGGATTAGGGCCCAAACTAAGGGCCTCATTTTAACTTCATCACCTCTTTAAAGTTCCTTTCTCTAAATACAGGCACATTCTGAGGTACTGAGGGTTAGGACTTCAGTGTATGAAATTTGAGGGCTCAAAATTCAGCCCACACGACTCCACCACTCTGGTTCTCCAAAATTCATGTTCTTCTCACCTATAAAAACACACTCACCCACAGCCCAACAGCTCCCAAAGCCTTAACTCATTCCAGCTGTCCCCAAACTCATCTATATCAAGTGTGACTGTGATGTGAGGTATGATTTATCCTGACACAAATTCCTCTCCCACTGCAGACCTATCAAGCCAGACACATTCCAAAATATGACGGGACAGGCACAAGACATTTCAAAAGGGAAAAATAGGAAAAGAGGAAGCTTTCATAGATCCCAAGCAGGTCTGAAACCTAGCAGGGCAAACTCCATTAGATCTGGGGTCTCAAGAATAATCTCTGGTTAGAGGCTTTGCTCTCTGGCCCATGAGGGAGGCGGCCCTGCCTTCCCGACTCACTCGTTGGCAGTGCCGATCCCATGGCTCTGTGTGACAGCCCGGCCCACTGGAACTGAGGAGGCGACCCTGCCTTCTGAACTGAGGAGGAGACTGTTTCACTTCCCAGACAGGCGCCCTCCCTTGACAGCAGTGTTAGCTCTGCCAATCTCTGAATCCCGTGCAAGGTCGCTCTTTCCTTTTGTGGAAGAACAAGGCATATTCAGGGCTAGATGGCTCTACTGTTCCATCCTGCAGAAGCCCAGACATGGGACTGCGGCCTTCCTTCCCCCTCTGTCCTCTTTTGTCCAACCTGGCAGTATTTCTGCTGGTACAACCCTCTCTATTCCTGTCTTCTGACATGTGGATTGGATCCCTTAGTAACTCAGGAACCCTTTATCAAGTGACTGCCCAGCCACACCCTTGGTGTTCTCTGAAGAACATACTTTCTCATTTTAATATGGATAGGCTGAGGATGTTACAAATCTTCAAGTTCTGGTTTCTTTCTGCTTAAAAATTCCTTCTCTAGTGTATCTCTCCCTATTGGTATTTTACTCTAAGTAACAAGGAGAACCCAGGCCACACCTTCAACCTGTTGCTCAGACACTTCCTCAAGTAAATATCCAATTTCATCACTTACAAATTCTACCTTCCACAAAACACTGCCACAGAATTCAGCCAAGTTCTCTGTGATTTTATAGCAAGGATCTCCTTCCTTCCAATGCCCAACAACAGCTCCCCATTTCTATCTGAGTCCCCACCAGAAGCACCTTGAATGTCTGTATTTCTACCAACAGACTCTCGAGAAGGTCTGTGCTTTTTCTAACACGTCCTTCAGCTTCTACCCAGTTCCAAAGCCACGTCTACATCTTTACGTATTTGTTATTGCAGCTCCCCTCCTTCCAGTACCAAAAATCTGTATTAATCAGGCTTCTATAAAGAAACAATACGATGTGTGTGATCTCTCCTAAGCTTCGTGAGGTGGACATAAACATGCATACATTTAAAAGAGAAGGGGGTAGGGATTGACAGACTTCTTTTCAGAAACCAGCTCACATGGTTATAGAGTTTTGGGAAGTCCAAAATCTGCAGGGATGGCCAGCAGCCTAGAGACCCAAGGAAGAGTTGCAGTTTGAGTCTTAAGGTCATCTGCTGCAGAATTCTGTCTGCTCAGGGGAGATCAGTCTTTGCTCTATAAAGGCCTTCAACTGATTGAATGAGCCCCCCCCACCCCACCCCCCGCGTACCATGGAGGGTAATCTCCTTTATTCAAAGTCTACCAATTTAAATGTCAATCTCATCCAAGGGCTTAAAAAAAAAAAAAACACCTTTCCAGAAATATCCAGAATAACATTCACCCAAAAACCTGGACACTATGGGCCAGCCATGTGGACACTTAAAATTACTCATGATGCCAAGCATCATTTCAATTTCATAAGGCATAGGCCTCAGGTGGGGTGCTGAGATCCCCTCCCAGCTCAGCAGCAGCAGCCGGGCTTCCACAGACTCTGATTGTCTTTACCTTCTGAGAAGAGTACTGGGCTAAGCCTGGGCACTGAGCATTGTGGAAACCCCCCCACCAAATCTTAGCTGAAACACTGTGACCTGGGGTTTGACACTGTGGCTATCAGTCTGCCACTGTCTAGCTCAAGAGTCCTGTGCTGGGAGTCTTAAAACTGATCTCCAGCCTCATGAACAGTTAGTTTTGGGACCCAGAGAAAGTCACTTCACATCTCTCAGCGCCTGGGTTCCCGCAACAGCCCCATCAAAGGGTGTGTCAGAGGCTAAGGCATCTTTCCTCCGCGCAGTGCTGATACTCAGGCTAGCCTCTCCAGATACTTTGGGGAATCTCCCTTGCACTGGAAATTGGAAATGTGAGATACTTTCATATGTATGATACTGAATTCACTGAAGCAGGTACTCATTTTACATTTTTTCTAGGTTTAAAGACAGGCATATTATTTAATCACATTTCCTGACCTGATTCCCCTGTGACAAATCATAGGTATTCTGACTATGACTGGCTTTTATCTCATGCATCAATGGAGTCAATAATGATTAAAATAAAACCAAGTTAATAATAATAACCATTTGTAATACTTTGACTCTAAGTTTGAGTTGTTTGCAGATACAAATTCGTGTAAGTTTGTGGAGTAGGAAAGGTCAAAGAGCATTTTAATATTTATCAGCAGGAGAGGCTCAGATTTCCACTGTTTCTTAGGCCTCACTTTAAATTGGCATTGGTGCCCAGATTGAACTTCTCTGGCTCCCTGTCCACACTCTGGGCACCTGGTTAGTTGGTTATGTGTTTAGGGGATGGAACCCATTAGATAGCGTGTGCTAGATGAATCACTACTGCAGAAGGAATGTAGCCATACGTAGGCATAACAGCAGTGAGAATGTTATCCTCACAGAGCTCCGCAAATGGCTTTTATAGCTACTCAGGCTAATTAGGAAGTTACTGAAAATATTTCCCATATTTAAAACAGCAGCACTCCTCATTGATATGCCACTCTGTCCTTATATGGCAACCCTGCTATGAATCAAAGCTGAATAATAATCCATCACTGTCAAAGGTAAATCACTGCCTGAAAAAAGCAGCACTATGACATTTAAAGCATTAAGAAACAGTCAGGTAGTCCCCTGTGTGATCCCCAAAGTGCAGAAGGGCCTGAGTGAATGAGTGAAATCAACACCACGGAGAAGCCAGAGTGGGGCGGGGAGGGCATCATGAGCAACTCAGCCCTGAGATGTTGATGCAACAGTGCAGGCCCCCCAGAGCAGGGAGGAAACATCATCCGATCACCTCCCCTCGGTCTATCATGTGACATAGTAATTTCATTTGTTTCTTGGAGCAGCTCCTAGGTTCTGATTATCACCACTTTATACATCAGAAAACTCAACCACAGTAAAATTAAAACTTAGGGTCCCACTGCTAATAGAAGGCAGAACCAAGACTGACAAGCAAAGTGTCTTCAAAGCCTTCGCTGTTTTCCCTGCCCCACTCTGCCAGTGCTACGTGGGAGATCAGAGGTATTCTGGGGGTAGCACCACAGAGCAGAAGGGGGAGTTAACATACTGGATTTTAATGTAAGCTCTGGGAGATAAAGTCCCCTCTAGTCCTCTATGATTCAGACTGTGCCACCATATAATGGAGTCATAATGACATGCCTTATAATGTGATAGCCACACACCATATAATGGAGTCATAATGGCATGCCTTACGTTGAGAGGTGGAAGGAGATACTCCTCGTGGAAAGCCAAAGCAGGTAGGACCTAGGCAAGGTCAGATGAGCCACGGGGTTTCCTCTGCACCTGCACTCTTAATTCTGAAAGTATCGATACACTGAAGAGAAATATACACTGTCATCTTGTCCATCTCTGAGTGAGGTTATCCTGAAAGTATTCTAGACGCAAAGACTGGCCCAGTCCTGGAGATGTAGAAGCGATTATCATTATGATCATCACAGAATAAACTGAGGCGAGAAGCAGACAGTATCCGTCTTTACTGCCTCACTAATTACCCTTCCAGCTCTCCTGGTTTTTCTGTGCACTTTGCTTCTCAGGGTTTATCTCTCATGAACTTATAGATTTCTCTGTTAGAAAGGAGAGGGACCCAGTGATATCATATGAAATACCATGTGGGTGACTTATAGAGTTACTAACAGAACATCCTGGTCAGTAAAAATAAAATAATTTAAAAGAGGCAGCTCTTTATTTAAGACAAATGCATTAGTGTTAAGATATTGAGAACTGGAGTCAGACCACCTGGGTTATAACCCACGCTCTGCTAGCTGCATCAACAATGGGCAGGTCGTCCAACCTCTGACAGTCCAAGCTTTTCCACTAAAGATGCTAATAATAATGATACCATCCCCAAAGGGTTGCTGTATATGTGTGACACAAGGGATACAAGGCCCTTGGTGTGGTGGCAGGCCTAATGCACACATTCAATACATTTTAGTTCCTCTTGCTGGAATGCTCAAACCCATACCAGTTACATCAAGGAGAACTGGGATGATCCTCGCCCAGATGATGCCATACTGGCACTGCCTATCTGTAAAACTGACAGGGGTTAAACATGGAACATGAAGCTTGCTACAGAAGAAGCTCTACTAGGATTCTACCGTAGACTCCGAGGCAGGAAATAAACTGCCCTACTTTCTCAAATAGGGGTGCACCATTAAATACATGCTTCTCTCTGGACCCACTTATAGATCAGGCATAGAAATAGCTACCACTGAAGTAGTTCATCAATAAAAATTACAGACAGATCTCATTTCCCTGTGTCTCACTTTAATGCACTTTGCGGATACTGCATATTTTACAAATTGAAGGTCTGTGGCCATCCTGCCTGGAGCAGGTCTGTCAGCACCACTTCTCCAACAGCATTTGCTCCCTTCATTTTAGTAGTTCTCATAATATTTCAAACTTTTTCATTATTTATATTTATGATGGTGATCTGTGATCAGTGATCTTTGATGTTACAATTGCTACTGTTTTGCGGAGCCGCACACAGCACTTAAATAAAATGGCAAACTTTTAGGTGTTTTGTGTGTTCTGACTGCTCCACTGACTGGCCAATCCCCATCTCTCTCCCCCTCGTCCAGCCTCCCTATTCCCTGAGACACAATGTGGCAATTGTGAACCCTAATAACCAACGAATGACCCACAGTGGTCTCGAAGTGTTCCAGTGAAAGGAAGACTCTCATGTCTCTCACTTTAATACAAAAGCTTGAAATAACGAAGCTGAGTGAGAAAGGCGTGTCGAAAGCTGAGACAGGCCGACAGCTGGGCCTCTTGCACCCAACAGCCAAGCTGTGAAAGCAAAGGAAAAGCTCTTGAAGGAAATTAAAAGTGCTGCTCCAGTGAACATATGGATGATAAGAAGGCAAAACCGTCTTACTGCTGATATGGAACAAGCGTCAGTGTTCTGGATAGAAGATCAAACCAGCCACAGAATTTTCTTAAACCAAAGTTTAATCCAGAGCATGGTCCTAACTCTCTTCAATTCTGTGAAGGCTGAGAGAGGCGAGGAAGCTGCACAGGGAAAGTTGGAAGCTAGCAGCGGTTGGTTCATGAGGTTTAAGGAGAGAGGCCGTCTCTGTAACATCAAAGCGCAGGTGAAGCAGCAGGTGCTGATGGAGAAGCTGCAGCAAGTTACCCAGAGAATTAATAAAGGTGGCCACACTGAGTAACAGACTTTCAATGTAGATAAAACTGCCTTCTATTGGAAGATGCCATCTAGGACTTCCATAGCCAGAGAGATGTCAATGCCTGGCTTCAAAGGATAGGCTGACTCTCTGTAGGGGCGAGTGCTACTGGTGACTTCACACTGAAGCCGGTGTTCACTCACCATTCTGAAAATCCTCAGGACTTTAAGAATTATGTGACATCTATTCTGCCTGTGCCCTATTATTGGAACAACAAAGCCTGGATGACAGCACATCTGTTTGCAATATGATTCACTGAGAATTTTAAGCCCACCGTTGAGATCTACTATTCAAAAAAGATCCCCTGCTAAGATTCCTCAAGGGAGGAACAACCTAAGACAGGCACAGTCGCAGGGGGGCCATCAGGTGAGAAATAGGGGATCAACAGATGTGAGGCTTAGAACCTCACCGCCCCTGTTCTGAGAGAAATCTTCTGCATCCGTGGATGTTTGATTGCCCTTGTCTAGCTTGGATTAACACATAGTCTACAGGCACACACCTGATCATCTACATTCGATCTCTTACAACACTAAACTATGTTTTCTACCTTTATCTTGTATCTACCTACCACTTCAGCATTTTATTAAAAATAATAATAATAGAGAAATGTGGTATCCACATATAAATCAAGTATAAAAATCAAATGAGTATTCATATTTGAACTGTTTATAGTTCATAATGCATGAGCAAAACCAAAAGTTTCTGTGATGACTGCCCTTGTACTGTTCACCATGTAACTTATTCACTATGTAAGAATTTGTTCTCCATGTAAGAACTTGTTTGTTACGCTTCAGAAGATTGGAGACCGACGAAAATTAGGCTTGGGGTGGATTAATGATTGTGAACTGAGCATTGACTCCCCTATACAGAATTTTATTGTTGTTAACAACCATTTGATCAATAAATATGAGAGATGCCCTCACAACAACAACAACAACAACAAAAAAGTACACACTTCCAATTGTAAAATAAATAAGTAACCGGGATATAATGTATAGCATAAGGAATATAGTCAAAATATTGTAACAACTTGGTATGGTGATAGCTGGTACCTAGAATTATTATCTATAAAAAAAAAAAAAAAGATTCCCTGCAAAATATTACTACTTACTGACAATGACTGTGAGTTTAATGTGGTTTTCTTGCCCAGCAACACAGCATCCGTTTTGCAGCCCATGGATCAGGAATGATTTCAACCTTCACGTCTTACTGAAGAAATACCTTTCATAAGGCTATCACTGCCATTGGTAGTGACTCCTCTGATGGATCTGGGAAAAGGCATCTGGAAACCTCTGGAAAGGATCCTAGATGTCATCAAGAACATTCATGATTTATAGGAAGAGGTCAAAACACCAACATGAACTAAAATTTGGAAGAAGTTGATTCCAACCCTCATGGATGACTTTGAGGGGTTCAAGGCTTCAGTGGAGGAGGTAACTATGGATGTGGTGGAAAGAGCAAGAGAAATAGAATTAGAAATGAGCCTGAAGCTGTGACTGAATTACCATAATCTCATGAGATAACTAGAAGAGATGAGGAGTTGCTTCATATGAATGAGCAAAGAAAGCAGTTTCCTGAGATGGAAGCTATTGGTGACGATACTGTGAAGGTTGCTGAAATGACAACTAAAGATTAGAATATTACATAAACTTAGTTGATAAAGCAGTGGCAAGTTTTGAGAGAACTGACTCTGACTTTGGAGGAAGTTCTGTGGGTAAAATGCCAACTAACAGCATCACTTGCTTCAAGGAAATCATTCATCAAAGGATGTGGCAAACTTCACTGATGTTTTAAAAAACTGCCACAGCCACCACGACCTTCAGCACCCACCACCCTGGTCAGTCAGCAGCCATCAGTATGAGGGCAAGACCCTCTACCAGCAAAAAGATTACAATTTGCTGAAAGCTTAGATAATGGCTAGCATTTTTTTAGCAATAAAGTATCTTTAAATTAATATGTATCTATATCTATGTAGATACAAAGTGTTTTATTAGACAAAATGCAACTGGATGCTTAATAAGCTACACAATATTGTAAATATAACTTACATGCACTGGGAAATTTCTGGAAACAGAAAGGATTCATTTGACTCATTATTGCAATATTCACTTTACCACAGTTGTCTGGAACTGAACTCACTATATCTCTGAGGTGTACTTGTATTTTATGAACACAAACTGCTCAGACACTAATCTAGATGCTTGCTGAAGCCACGATGAAGAGTGGCATGGTCCCCGACCTCATGAAATACATATTCTACTATGGAAGACAGGCCAAAGCAAACGGAGATCAACAAAAAAATCATTAGTTGGCGATGAATAGTGTGGAATGAAACAAACAACAGAGAAATATGCAAACAAGGCAAAGAATGTTGGAGGATCTACTTTAAACACAGCAGCCTTTCACCTGAGCCCTGAAAGGGAGACTAATATACATGCCCAGTCAAGGGAAGCATATTCAAAGCAGAGGAAAGACACTGTGGTCCTGAGGTGAGAGAGAGGTAGTAAGGGTGTTCAAGACACTGACAAACTAGAGCAATGAACAAGGAGAAATGATCCAAGAGCCCACGTCAGTTTGAAAGGAGCCGGCCACGCAGGCCCTTGGAGGATATGCATGCATTTCACTGTAAGGTCGGTGGGAAGCCACAAAAGGGTCACGGCCATAAGCAGAGCAGTGAGGCAACCCAATTTTCTTCTAAGCAGATCCCTTTCCCCAGTGATGAATGGCCTTCAAATGTGCCAGTACAGAGTAGGGGCACCAGTTAGGAAGCTGTTTCAGTGACAGGGAAGATGAAATGGTGCCCAGTACAAGAAATTGGTATTGGAGTTGGAGAAAATAAAGGGACTAGAAATGTGTTTTGGAGCCTAAGTGACAAAACTTACGGATGATAGATGGGGATGAAATGGGGAAAAGAGAAAATGAGAATGAGAAGAGGAGACTCTGGCTGGTAGAGCCGGCCACCAGCCCCCGTGCAAGCTGAGGCAGCGGCTGAAGCTTCGCCCTGCTTTGGCTCCTCCGGGAGGGTTCGGACAAGCACAGAACAGAGAGGTTCTGTGGGGCTGCAGTTTTCCTTTATTTATTTATTTTCTTTTCTTTTCCTCGTTAACAAGCTTTGGACAAGGAGCTTGACACTGATGTCCCAGTGATTAAATATAAATACGCTTAATTCATTACAGGCAGAGATAAAGGAAGTCAGCTCCCTTAAGGATCATTATCGACATGATTATATTACAAATTGAAGCCAGGTCTCTGGAGGCAGCCGATCGATTGGCTAGCTCACAAGCCCCTGCCCATCTCCCCACATCTGGACGAGCACAGATTTCCTCCTAGAATCTCTACTCTGGCAGCTCCGTGCTCACCACACTCTGAGCCTCAGATGTCAGAAAAGCAGTCTAAGTGGCTGCCTGCCCCCTCCCCCGCAAAAAAAAAAAAGTTAAAATGTTTTTATCTGTTCATGAGACTCATCCCAACCTAACACGTTGATTTAACTACAGCTCCTGTGAATGGTGTTTTTGAGTCGATACCTCCTAGGACCCAGGCAGGTTGGGGGTGAATGAAGAAACACCCTCAGTTTTCTTTGTGCCTGGACACCTATTTGTTACAGTAAATACACAGATATGAATATTTGGGTTGTCCTGCCAGCAGGGAGCTCAGCATCGAAGGAAGAACCATACGACTCTCAAGGGCTGAAACAACACCCTTTAGCTCTGAGATCAGTCCCACCCACCTTTCACGCCAAACGCCCTCCACAGAGGCCACCCTTTCCAGTGGCCCAATCTAATCTGCGCCTCAGGATGGGTCTGGTGGCAGTGCCTGAAACAGACCAGGAACCACCCCTCCCATAGCCCTCAGCTGGTGACTGGGGATGTAGGAAGACTGACTATCTGTAACCCTTTGTGGCAAGTGAACTTAGTAGATACCAAATTCATCTCATTTGGCCATAGGGGAGGAATAATTTTCCTTCTACCCTTCTAGATTCTTGGCTGACACACCCCTGTAGTAAAAAGACCAACAGGAGGAAAACCGGAAGTTGAATATGTCTACCTCCTGGATACATGGGAGAGACCCAGGAGGACTGAGTAACTCAGGAAACAGGCCAAACTCCCACCCTAAAAAACATTTCCAGCTGAAGAAAAAAGATGTTGGGGATCCTGGAAGCCAGCTTGGGAGGTGACCAGAGTAAAGAAGGGAAAGGTGGCTGTGCAGATTTAAGGCAGTGCCTTCTCCACTGTTACAAGGTTGTAGGGATTTAGGGTCATCCTTCTGGGTCCAGAAAGGGAGACACCCTTACAAATGGAGATTTACCTTATTAGTGTGAATGTCTCTTACAAAAGGATGACTTCTCAGATTTCAGACCTTTACATGTATCTGCTGTTTCTTAAGAATAATCAGCCTAAAATAATCCTGAAGCCGAAGGGGCTTACTTTGGAGTGGCTAATTTGCTCCCCTTCCCTACCGTCAGTAGACCACACCAGTAGTTGGTGGTGAGATGTCATTCTGAACTTAAGGGAAGGTCGCTTGGAACCTAATTAAGCTCACCAAGCTTGGAGGGCTCTGGGTCACCTGTTGTACCACAGCACAGCTCAGGCTGGAGACCTGTCCACCCAGATGGAAAGCTCCGGAGGAGCAGTGTTTCCCTAATTCATGTGGGACTGAACAGCAGCACTGAAAAAAAAAAAGGAGGAAGAGGATGTCTTTACTGACACTTGTGGGTACTTTGAAAATTACATTCATTTTGGGATCTCATGTTCCTATTTGTGGTCTCTCCTAAGTTTCATGTGGTTAGTACCTGTGTCTGGTTTATTCTAGCATATATCACTAAATCTGCACAAAGTAAGCACTGTTAAATATGAGACAACAGGCTCACAATGGAGTCACTAATGCTAATTCCCACTTGGCCAAACGGAAACTTAATTACAGTTTTGGCTAGCAGGAACGGAATCTCAAACTAGTCCATCAGAAATGACCGGATCAGCACTAGCGAATTTGCCTAACAGACCTCTGCCATCCCTACAGGAAAGTGACCTTACAATGACCAACCAGATTTTCTGTCTCACATAACTTCCTTGTTCTCGATCCCTTCTAATAAAAATCTGTCAACTCGGCAGAGCTCCTTTCTCTGGGTCACACTGGATGATGCCCAATTCATGAATCACTGAATAAGGCCAGTAAGATCTTTAATGTTTACTCAGTTGGATTTTTTTTTTTTAAGAGTACTGAAACAGATACTGGTGAGTTAATGAATTCTTCTTTGTCAGGTCTCATTTAGACAACTGATTTCAATTCTAAGGTCCATATTTAAAGAGGATATTTAGTTTTCCCAGACTGGCTGACCAAGATGGCAAAGGAACTAGGAAGTTTGCTATGTGTGCAACATCCGAGTCAGCAGCTGCATTCAGGAATGGGCTGGGGCTCCAGGAAGAAAGACTCGTTAGAGATTCGAAAATTATGTTTTAGAGAAATTAGACTTGATTTGAAACTTCAAAAGGTAAAAATTAAGAGAAATGTGTGGGAAGCAATGAAAAGCATATTTAACTGAAGTTTAGGAAGAACATGCCCCTAACCTGAGTTATCTAAAAATTGAACATCTCCTTTGGGAGGAAGTGCAGATGCCACTGTAGATGTAGCCAAACTGCCGCTCAGTGAGCACAGCCACCTGAAATGCTAGAGAGGATGCCTTCAAGTACACCCACCCTCCTTCCTCCGACAGTGCCGTGACTCAGACCTCCAATCTACAGATCAAAAGGTGTATTTTGATTTATTTTTGATAGAAAGTGACACATTAACACATGTTCTAACAGCTCACTTTGGTATATGGTAGGACACATTTGATAGGATAAAAACAAAAGTACGCTGAACTCGTATTTTACTGAGAATAAAAACGATGATAAATGGAAAAAAAATGTATTGAGGGACATGGGAAGGATCTGATCCACTTTTCTGTTGTGGGTATGTTCTGAGACCCACTGTAGATGCCTGAATCCTAGGACAGTACTGAATCCTATATATACTGGCTATTTCCTCAACATAAAATTCCATGATGGGTTTAATTTATAAATTAGGTATTGTAAGAGATTAACAATAATAAAATAGAAAAATTTTAATAATGTACTGTAATAAGAGTGAGGTGAATATGGTCTCTCACTCTCAAAAATCTTACTGTACTGGACTCACCCTGCTTCTTGTGATGTGAGATGATAAAATCTCTACCTGATGAGACAAAATGAGGACAATGACCTGTGCATGGTGAGACAGCATTTGCCACCTACTAACCTTCTGACAGTATGTCAAAAGGAGGATCATCTGTGTCCAGACTATAGTTGACTGTGGGTAACTGAAACCGTGGAAAGAAAATTAGATAAGGAGGGCCTTGTGATTAACTGGATATGAAGATGAAGGCACTGAAAAAGAACAGGATGATCAAGTTCTAGGCACAAACAAGTAAGGAAATATTGGTAACTCTGATAGGATTTTTAAATATAGGAGGAGCAACTCGTTTTGGAGAAAAGACCCAAATGACTTTCAAATCAAAAGTTCAGTAAGAGAGGAGACAGGAAAAAAAATATGGTGGTGTACAAAGGCAAGGCGGAACAACACGATGAAAACAGTCCATCAAATATTCCATGGGTATTTCACACGTAACATGATCAAAAACTGAACTCAGAAGCTTGCTCCCCACACTGGTGTCTTCTAATCTTAATCTCAATTGGTTTATGTGTGCATCTAAAGCCCAGGATCAGCAGCAGACATACAGAACTGAGAGTCATTGGCAAATGGGTTGAAGTTGGGACAGTCAATCTCCATCGAGAGGATGGGAGTAACAGAGTTTCATCAGAATTGATAAAGATGGTTTCCATAGACCGCATTCTCCGTCTACTCCCCAGCACCACAACTGCTGGTGAGGAGAGAGCGAGCAGCGGGAATCATACCATCAATTCAGTCACTTAAACCAGAAACCAAGGAAGTCCCCAAACTCGAGGAATCCCTAAACTCCTACCTTACTTCCCCCCTCAGAGCTACATCCAAACAGCCACAGACTCTTGGTAATCTCACCTTCCTGGAACCTCAAATTTGTCCCTTCCTCTTTAATCTATGCCATTGCTGTCAAAAATCCAGGCCTTATTTATAGTCTCAGGGATTAGCACAAGCTTCTGTGCCTGAGTCTTGTTCCCCTTAAATCGTTCTGCTTGGAACGAATGGGAGTGTCAGGGGCTAAGGAAACACGACTCCATCGCTGCTCTGCATGCAGTTCAGTCACCCCAGACCACATCCTGGAGGAATCCTCACTCCCAGCAGAGGATTCAAATGCCCTCCATAATCTGACCAACTCCTCCCTGGTGGCCCCATATCTTTGTTTTCTCAGATAGTTTTAGTACTGTTGGATCTTTCTGTGCTTTCACTCAAGTTCTTCCCTGAAGCTGATCATGTGTTCTTTAAATCGTTAACTATCTTCCTTCCTTAGGAATTAGCTCAGGTATTAACTCACGAAGTGTGTCTTAGATATCTTAATCTTAGGTCTTGAGGATCAGCAAATTGTCCCTCTTACGGGCTCCAAAAACACATTTTGCTTACCATCAAACATGCTCCCATTGAAGATACTTATTTATAAGTATATACCCTCACTAGACCATAAACACTTCAAAGGATGATATGGAGTTTTATTTATCATGTTACTTAGAACACAACAGATACTTAATTATTCATGTACTGCTAACCATTTCACACTTTAGTTAGCATTCCTTTGCCCACTTAGCAAATTTCTAGAATGCACTCTTTGGCCTTTTCCTGGAAGAGGAATGTGAAACCAATTTAAGAATAATATTACCAGGCTGAAAGAGTCCTCACACATTAACTAAGCTTAAGTTTTGTTTTAGTTCTTTTTTTAGCTTAACAACTGTTTGCATTATCTGTCCTAAGGTTTCTTTAGTTGAGAAAAGGAGAGAAGAAATGAAATCTGGATCCTCTTCCCTGATAAACTCTCACGGAGGTTTTTATGGACATGGCCCTTTTCCAGCAAGTTTAAGGTTTATTTTTACCACAAGAACGACAGATTGAATTAAGCTGTCATTTCCTAAAAAGATGGTGGCCGTATTTCTGCAAATTCTCCTTGGTGAAATAACAGTTGGCAATAAATAGCACGAAGGAATATTATTTGGGGAAATTATTTTCATCATCCACGGTAGGATTCATCACAAAGTAATATGCTTCTAACCTAGTAGCTCTCACCTTTGGGGTTGATATACTCAATTGTGCATGTTAAGCTAGAGTAGCACAATTTATACCAATTCTGTACAAATCATTCTGCTCTGTTCAGAGAATCATAATCTCTTTAATTCAGTGTTTCCCACACTTGGTGCTGAGGTACCCCTACAGGCTGAGGAGAGTGAATCCATATCCCCACTGTGTTAGCGGGGCAGAGCCTAAAACGATGTGGCACACAAACGTGGCTTTAAAGTTTCAAGTGGCATCTTTACAATTTTGGAAAATTGCTCATTGTACTCCACAACATATTCATGCTTGTACTTCGCCGACGTATAGGGGGAATATAACTGACGCCGCAGAATCATGTACCATGTCTATCTCGCGGCTTCTTCTGTCTCCAGAGCAGCCCAGCAGTACACCACACGAGCCTGCATTTCAAGAGATGTGTGTAGTTAAAAATGACCTGTTATGTAAAATGTTCCTCAATTTAGGTTCACACAGTATTTCCCTATAGTTAAATATAGGTTAGATATTTCTGGGAGGCCTATCGCTAAAGTGACACCGTCTACTGAGGCCATCACAACAGGAGGCACGCACAGAGCCTTGGTCTAGTACTGGTGGCGCCAGGACTGACCACTTGAGGAAAGGGTGCCAGGCAGGATTTTCCCCTTTGTGATTCATTATTAAGTATCTTGTGGAGAGATGCTTTGGAGTATGTAAATATAAATATCCTGTTTACTTAACACCTGAAACCTTCGTGCACTAGTTTCAGCATCCAAATTAATACTAAGGTAGGGGCTAAAGAATGATTTTCTGTTTTCATCAGCCCTACATTTATTCTTTTATTCTACTGTAAGGAAAAGCTCTCCCTTTGACCCTTTTTTTACAGATTCCTTCTTTCCACTGCCTCCAGGGTCCCCATTTTTCCCAGATTCTGGGGAGAGGCCCACTCCTCCAGGAGGCACTTTCCCGCAGACACCATCCCCTCTGTGGGATCTCCAGGTGAAGCCTCGCCATCCACAGGGGAATCCCCTGGTGAATCCCTGCCACCCCTAGGGGGGTCCCCAGATGTATCCCCACCACCTCTAGGGGACTAAGTATCTCCATACCATCTAAACAAGCAGTCCGCACCAACAGGGAACCATGAGGACCGATTTCAGTTTCACCAGATCCTGCCAACTATGCCAGATATAGCCTTGGAGGGAGAGATGTTCCCAGGCCAAGGCAAGTTACCCTATGAGACTGCAAAACCGCAATCAGTCAAGGGAAAGGGCAGGTAGGGAGAAAGGCTTTTATCTCTTACAGTCGCTAGCCAGGCTCAGCACCATCAGACTTCTCCAGCCACAGCTGATGCTCTCCTTCCCCTACCCACCCCTTCTAGCAGGAACTTTGGCAGATGCCAGACCAGTTACATACCAGGAATGGAGGGGAGGAGAAAATGGCCATTTCCTCTCTACCCCTGGTCCTGGAGGTTGCAAGGCCCTGCATTGGTTACAACCATTGATCTGTAAAAGGACTGCTGGATTCCTTAAGGGAAGAGACAACCACACGGAGAAGCGGATATCCAACCAAGAGATGTATTTAGCGGCGGCAAGGTGGCTGCCCGTGAGAGTGAGAGGGCAGCAGCGCGGGCTGGGGAGCTTTGGCTTATATACTCTATTAAGGCACTGGCACCAGCTAATTGGCTATGGAGTCATTAGGGTTAGCTGGTGGGACTTTACTGGTCTGAGTCACGGGTGTTCAGTTGTCATGAGTGGGAAGCTGAACTTAATTCTGGGAAACTGAAACTTAACAGTCGCCATCTTAGATCAGAGTCTGGGGGTTGGGCACCAATTTTACTAACAGGACTAAGGCTAGGGGAGGTTCTGGAAATTCTGCATTGACCCCTTGGCTCTGTGCCCTCTGGAGCTTACACACAGGTTAGAGGAATGCAGCAATAGATTTATACTAACTAGATGAAGCACTTGTGATGTGCCAGGCCTTCCAAGCCTTCTTCCCAGGGTAACTCCTTCAATGCTCTCTGTGACCTCATGTAATCGAGATCCTATGATAATGGTCAAGAGACAGGTGGAGAAACTGAGGTCCATGCTAACAAGGTCAGTGACTCACCCACAGTCAAATGCCTACTAAGTGGTTAAAGCTGGATGTTGAACATGAGCTAGTAGCTCCGACCCTATTCTGCGATCTTTACTATCCCATTTGTTCCCTAAATAAGCCAAACCATGAACAAAACGGATGAACGTATCCATTTTCTCAGTGTACCCAAACCTCACTCCCTTATGTCAGAAACAGAATACGTGTGTAGAAGCCGTAACACATACACGCTGATAAGGGCTCCCAAGTTCACTGCCCTGGGCTGCATCAGGACCCTTTTGGACGGAGAGCATGAAAAGTGGGGAAATGACTGACTGGTTGTCGTGAAATGTGGCTGTGACAGCACATCCCCTTGGCTGTGCTGTTCACGCCGCACAGTGGTCACAGGGTAGGTGCTTTCTAGGAGGAGGGATTACTGGGTTCACCACACAGGCTGCCCACCACATATGCCAACAGGAGGCACTGGGGTATGGTCCTCAGATAACGGAGACCTCTGGAAGATGGATGCCTTGGAAGTAGATGACAACAACTTCATCTCCTCTCACTGCCACCCCTTCAAGGTGCACACCTGAAAATGGCCTAGAGGGGAGGTGACTTGCCCAAGTTCACATGGCCTGAACCTGGGCCATACTTGCGTGGTGTTCCACACTCCATGCCAAGCCTGGTTGGCATTCGTCCATCTCTGAGTCTGTGCGTCAGACACACGTGACACCAGCCCCCAGGAGTTGGAGGTGTCATCCATATATCCCTGAGATGTCCCTAGGGAAGAATGTCTGGCAAGACCATACAGTCTTGTTGTGTGGAGTCTTCTGAAGGCATGGAAGTCAGGGAAGCAAAGAGGGACAGTCTTCCTGCTCGCTGTGGGCGTTGGCTCAGTGACCACCTCTTTCCGTGTCATCTGAGGAACCCCGAGGTAACACAGGGCAGCCCAGAGCGGCCACTCCAGGTCCAGGCCCCAAGTGTGACCCATCCCGGGATGACATTCCCCCCGGCCCCTTTGGTGTGTGTGTGGTGGGCATGGGGTATGGGCAGGACTGAAGGCTGGGCAGGAGGGGGGCCATTCCTGGGTGGCGGCACGTTGTGAGGTGGTGGCCCCCTGGTGGGGCAGTCAGTGTCACGCCTCTGGTCCCATCATCCGGGACATGGAGGTGAGTGTTGGGACCAGGTACTTCCACCCACGTGTTAGTCCTGAGCCCAGGGGGTGTCCTCTCCTTCCCTCAGGGACGAGTCCTATGCAGATGGCCCTGTGTGCCTGATGTCAGGGGCAGGGTTTGAGGCCCACATTTCCCCGAGGGGAGGTCCAGGCAGTCCCGGGTGGTGCCTACCAAGCTACTAGGCACTAGCTTTTCGGAGCTCCACCCTGGGGAGCGTGGAGCTGGTGGATGGATTCACCTCCTCCATCTCCCTAGACCTGGGGCAGGCTGTCTACACCCAGGACCCCGTTCCAAACCTGGTAACCTGCCAGGGCCCTCCCAGGGCTTCGCCACGAGAGTGGTCGACAGTCCCACTCCAGAGGGCCTGGAATCTCATTCCCTGGGGGCACCCCTTCCCTCTCCTTGATTGCACCCCAGAGGGCTGGGGACTCTCGGGTGAGTTGCAAGCCTCCCTCGTCCTGGTGGTTGCTGGGTTTCCCGCTGAAGATATGCCCCCTGCCCCCTTCAGCATGAAGAGGAGTCAACTCTCCATGGGAATAAGGTCCGCAGGTGAAGGACTCCCTGGACTGGTGTGAGGAAGAAATGGAGAATGAGGATGGCACGAGTGGAGCCAGCCAGAAACATCAGCTGGAGCACTCCTGAGTCCACTCTCCCTCCCGAAGACACAGACCAGTCCACCACAGGTCAGCAGGCCACCAGGTGATCATCCACCCCCTCCTCGGCCCAGTCGGGCCTCTGCCCACAGCCCGCTGTGTGTCTTGAGTGTCCCCACATGTGTCTGAGCTGCAGCGTGCTCCTCTGACAGGCAGGGTGGCTGGTGATCAGCCTGTTAGGGTACCCATGGGGAACACAGGAGGAGCCTTAAAGGGGCTCTCCTTTGTGCCTGGCGGTGCAGAAAGTACTGCCGGCCAAGCTGGGCCACTTTTGGGCTATTACTTCTCTGTACCCGATGAAAAGCCTTTGGCTTCAACCGTCAGGGGCCTCAGTTTGGGAAAGCACATGGAAAACAGCCTTTGGAATGGAGACTTGCAATTCCCTGTGGCTGGGACCGGTCCCTGTCCTCACCGTGGCCACATGAGGGACCTCTGGGGGCAGCAGAGGGGTACCTGGGAAGGTTCTGGTAGGACTTCCTTCAACAACAATAGGTATGAAGCACTCACTTTGTGCAGGCCCTTTGGGGACTATTAGCATAACTGAGTGATGGAAACAGACACAATACTGGGACCCCGTCCTGGGTGGAGTTGGACAGTCACTTCAGGTGTCAACAACAGGTCACGGCCGGGGAGCATCACGGGAGATGCTCTCACGGCCTCCTCGTGTAACACAGGGGATGACAAGGGGCCAGAGGAGGAACTGGAAATGTGAGCACTCACTGGGCCCAGAGGGGGCACTACCCATCTGCACAGAATGCAGGGGAGGAGTTTGGTGCTTGGGGGAGGGGGAGCACAGCAGAACCCAGCAGGTCACTGATCTCTGGATTCCCACAGGCAGGCTGATGACTGGGGACTTCCTATTTGGGAGGATGGGAAAGGATGGGGTCCCAGGAGAGACATACAGGGTCAGGAAGGGGGAGGGGCAGATGCCTGGACAGGCAGGAGTCTACAGAGCGGCCAGGCCCACACAAGGGTGGGCCGGGAGGGCAGTGTGGCTGCGAAGACCAGGCTTCTCACTCTTCCACCCCAGGCCTTCCCCCAGCCCCGGGATGGGCCGGGCTAGGCGCCATGCCTGGGAGCCCGATGATGTGACCAGCGTCATACATGGCACCCAGCTTTCATCCATCCCAGAGGGCCAAGCCCTCCACCACTTGGTCCAGGAAGAGTATCTGGGGCCCACTGTGGCAGAGCTGGAAGGTGAGGGGCTGCAGCCAGAGAACCGTCTAGGGTGGGCTTCCTGGACTGGGACTGCCTTCAAGGCAGAGAGGGCTTTTCTGTCATTGTAAGGTGCGGGGAAACAGCCCCGGGGTGACCCTTTCTCTGTGTCCTGCCTGCTCCAGAACCACGACAGATGTAGCTGGTTCCAGATACGCAGGGAGGGCCAGCTTCATGGCTAGAGCCAGTTCAGGAGCTCCCTGACACCCCTGTGCTGGAGCTACGGCTGGTGTCACCTGCTTCAGCCCCTGCAGAGCAGGGGGATGTCCCAGCAGTGGCCTCAGCCCTGGTGACAGACCCGGAGCTGGAGCCCCATGAGCCCTCGGGCATGGGGCCCAGGGCATCTGCTGGAATGGCACCGGGCCAGGCAGAGCCAGAGTCAGCTTCAGAGCCCACTAGCCCCTGTGCTGTGAGCATGCGGGTCATGCCGAGGAAGGAGGAACCCACCATCCTGGCATTCCCCCCACACCTGGTGGCCGAGCAGCTGACCCTGATGTATGCGGTGAGTGGAGCGGGCTCAAAGTTGGGGTGGGCCTTCCCTGTGCCATGGGCTGCCCCAGACCTGCTATACACTGATGTGCACTCCTGTGACCTGGGCCCACATCCCAGCTTCCTACCATGTGCCCTGAGAAACTCTCCGCACCCCCAAGCCTTCACTGACCACAGGGACAGTAGGGCTGGCATATAGGGATCCTTGCAGACCAATGAGGAATAGGAGAGGGAAGGTGGGCAGGGCCTGGCAGGGGTAGGAGGGGCAGGGTAGTGGAGGGGTGCTCAGGGAAGTGCTGCCAGGGCCTTAGGTCCTCGGGCCACTGGCCTGGCAGGCTATACAGCCTCCGCACTTCAGAGGCCCCTGCCATGTACCTGACTACATGGGAGACACAGACACAACAAAGGCCTGGTTGGAGTTATTTTGGGGGAATCTGCACCTGAGTGGGTAGTGGGATCCACGGGGTAACAGAATGGGAGGCAGATGCCCCAGAACAGGCAGGTGTGAGCTGCCTTGTGCTGCAGGGAGGAGGTGAGTGAGGATGCCTGTGCGCAAAGCCCCTCTGTTCCCCACCACTGTGGGGTCCAGTGCACCCGGTCCTGGGTGCCTCGGTGGACGGGGTCCAAAGCCTAGACTACCACAAGGCTCACACCACATCCTCATTGGCCTGGGCTCCAGATCTGACCGGTACCTGCCTGGGGCCAGCGGCAACACGGACACAGCTGAATGACCCTCCTTGCCATCCCCAGGAGCAGCTCACCAAGGGGGCAGTGACCGACTGCATTACCTACTTCGGGTGCCAGTCACACAACGGAAACATTCTGCACCTGGCCCCCACCGTCTATAGGATCTTCAGAAAATTTGATGACGTGGCTAACTTCGTCATCTCCTCCTGCCTCGGGGCCCCGAGCATGACGGCCCAGGACAGGGCCCAAGTGGTGGAGTTCTGGATCCGGGTGGCCAAGGTGTGCCATGGAACAGCCCCCAGGGTCCTTCCTACATCTTGGGACCTGCTCCCCTCCTTGGCCAACTCTCAGGATGGATTCCTGAGTTCTGACCCTGCGCGGTCCCTGGGCCCCTCCTGCCAGGGGCGTGCTGACCTGGACTCAAAGGTCACAGGGGAGGGACAGCCGTACCTGGCCCCTTCCTTGGGTTGAGCTACAGTCCTCCACCCTGGAGGGCTGCTCAACAGGTCCTGAGTGTGCTGGGCTCCCTGGGTGTTTGTCTCCTTAAGGACAGGGGTTCATAGGGGGACATAAGCACAGAAGCAGGCTGCATTCTCAGCTCAGTCTTCCCACCCAGGAGTGTCTGGACCTCAAGACTTCTGCATCCCTCCATGCCATTCTCTTGGCCCTGCAGAGCCCTGCTGTGGATCGGCTGAAATGCACCTGGGGACATGTTTCCTGGTAGGTAGTCCTGTCCCAGGGATCAGGGGACCTGAGTGGACCAGAGACACCACCCCTAGGTCTGGCAGTGTCCCCTCAGTCGGCTGGGGCTCCTGGGAGGCAGCAGACCCTGGGGACAAGGGCTTACAGGATGGAGGGCTCTCAGAGCCCCCGTGGGTTAAGCCAGCGGTTCCTCCTCAGGAATCGGGTTTCTTCGTCAGGTGTGGGTTGAAGCCAAGGGGAGATGTGCAGCATGTGTTCTGCAGCAGGAGGTCTCTGTCCCAAGGACAGCCACCTGTCCCAAAGCAGATCCACCCCCAGGAGAACTGCAGGCCTCAGATTCCCCAGGGCTAAGAGCCATGGAGGAAAGCCTCATGCAGGCTAGTGGAAAAGGGGTCCAACACCCACAAATCCTCCACCTGTTGGCCACATGTCTCCCTCTCTCCTCCCCTTAGGAAGAGCTCCAGGATGCATAAGAGGCTTGAAAGAGAGAAGTGGCTCCACCAGAAGTGGCTCCTCAAGGTAAATGGAGGCTAGAGGTCTGAACGGAGGGGATCCTTGGGGCAAGTCCTTTGCTGAGGAGTGGCCAGGCCTTGGGGATGACTCGAGGTGTGCATGGTGAGATGGGAGAAGTAGGCTCCCCCTGGCCCCCAAGGTGTCCTGTTTGTCTCCCTCTCTGGCTCCATTTGACTGGGGGCCTGACATCCAGTGAGGACTCAGAGGACAGGCCCCTGTTCAGGGCTGGGGCAGGCGTTGGGTCGGCAGCAGGGGTGTAGCCTATGGCTGAGCAAGGTTGGCCCCTCCCCAGGGTCCCCTGAGCCCGTCACTGCCCCTCTGAGGTCTGAGGCTCTTCATCTGGTTACGGAGGGCTGTCACCCTGGGGTGCGGACCTCCCAGCTGAGCAGGTTCCAGGGAGCACAAGATGGCCTTCAGCTTTGTGCCCATCCCACCTGGTCGTGTGAGGGGAGCTGTGGTGATAGCCAGGTGACAGTTGAGTGCTCAGGGCACCCTGGGAGGCAGAGGGAACTCCCCTGACACTCTGCAGGTGAGGAAGCCTCTCAGGGCAAGCCGGCTGCGGCCCAAGGACACCTGTGAGTATGAGTGTGTGCTGGAGCTGCGATCGCCCTCAGCTGAGCGCCTGCTGGAGGAGGGGACAGCATAGCACCAGGAGACTTGGGCGAGGCATCCACCAACCAAGGTCTGGTTGTGGGAGGCCATGTGGGAGGCGAGCATGAGCACCTGAGTGTCCTGGACCTTGCAGGCGGTGACCTCCATGTTGAGGCAATGGCTGAGGGACCCCTGGGGACTCTGGCCTACGCAGGAGCAGGTGAGAATGACCTGCCCAGGGTTGCGGGCGGTGGGGCGATGCTGCACTTGCTCCTGGTGCCACCAGCCGTGAACTGCCAGCACTGGGGTGACCAAGAGGGCGAGAGCAGTTGGCTACAGGGACGAGTTGGAGGACAGGTGCAGGGACCACAGTTCTTGGGATTGGCCAAAATCCAGGCCTTGGAGGGACAGGAGGGGAGAGCAGGGCGAAGGGAGGGGTGGGAGGCAGCACAGGGTGGTCTAAGCGGAGCTAGGGGCTCCGAGTGAGGGGTTCAGGGGAGGCTCTATGGGAGCCCACCCCTGAAACAGGCGGGGACTCATCACCTCCCCACCCCAGTGGCACAAGGCATGGTCCCCTTCTTCAGATTTCTCATGGCCGGCCTGCTGGTTTTAGATAAACCCCTGGAACAAAATGATGTGAGTGAGCCCAGAGGGGCACAGGGGTCAGCATGGTGAGCTTTGAAGAGGAGAGAGACCCTAGTGAGCCGGAGCTCTCAGCACCAGGCATTCCTGCCTCCTGGGGGTCTCCCCTACAGCCCAGGAGGTGGGCTGTTTGGAGAGGACTGCCAGAGGGACCCCCCTAAGCCCCGGTCCTGGCCCCAGGGCAGGTAGGGCTGAGGGCTACAGGGGGCAGCCTCTGAGCAGGACTGGCCTCTCCCTCAGGCCCTGCCCGGGAGAGGGATGTTTCTCCTTCAAGGCAGGAAGCACATGGGGGTGCTGGCCTTGCCTTCCTGCCTGAGGCCTCAGTCTCCCTGTGTCATCAGAGAGAGCTGAGTGGGATGCTTGGCCTCAGCAACCCAGTCTAGTCCCTCCTCCTCGGTACCCCAGATCCTGGCCTAGGTCTGGGTGCTGTTTCTGGCAGGCCTGCTGCTTGGAGGGCCTCAGTGGTCACAAACTTGAAAATGGGTGGGGAGGTTTGAGCCTTGTTCTGGGTGCAGGGGGCTGTTTCTGATGCACTTTGGCTGCCTTGGTGCCTTCCAGGGTGATGGGATGAGAGAGGCAGAGTTGAGCTACTGTACCACCCCGCCACAGAAAGTGAGGTGTGGTGCGGAGACCCTGGGCACGACCCTGTGCAGCCCAACCTCTGGGTCTAACACGTCTTGAGAAAGTTAACACACCCAGGGCTGAGGACACTCAAGGCTTTGTCAGGTGGGGGGTGGCGGTGGCAGCAAGATGGCCTTCCTGGAGGAGCAGCTAGAGACCCAACAGTGGGAACAGGCAGGGCTGGATGGCATTGGAGGGAAGGTGGGTTTCCACATGATCAAAGCTCCGGGACCATCCCACTGCCCCACTCCTTACGCCCCTCCTTGTCTGCATCCTGTCCTTCCCCTGCCCCAGTAAAGTTCCATTGTACGTGAGATCATGATATACGAGTACATGGCCAAGATGTATCGTCTGGAACCTGAGCAGCACTTCCGGTCCTTCTTCCAGGCCGTGGAGCCCCTGGATGAGCAGGAGAGGTGAGGCTGGGCAGGAGTCACATGTGAGTTCCAGCTGCTGGCAGGCTCTGGGAGAAGGGCCCCTGACATGTGGCTCCAGGGGCTCACAGGTGCCCCTCTGTGCTGCAGCTACACCCTGTCCTGCCAGGTGGAGCCCCCAGGCCAGAGGGCCGGCAGAAAGGGACTCTTGTTCTTGTTCTTCAGGTCCCACAACATTTACACTTAGTGGCCAGAGCCAGGTAAGCTTCTGGCCTGGGGCCATTGGCAAGGGGTGGGCTGCTCCCCAGCCTCAGGGAAGCTTCGGGCCATGTTGGGTGTGGGGGAGGACTAAAGACAGGTTGGGCTGGGATTCTGCTCCACTGCCGAACAGTCCTGTCAGGCTCAAGGGTGATTCCCCTCCCTCTCTGGGACCCAGTTTCCTCCTCTGTGAGTGGGTGATGCTCATGAGCCTCCCCGTGACAGGGACCCCATGGGTGACGGTGATTGACAGGACCCGACCCTCTGCACAGGGCCAGGAGCACAGAGGGTAGTGAGGACAGGGTGGAAGCAGGATAACGGGGGGAACCTGGGATAACCTGCCTCTTCTGTTCACCTGCGTGGCCCTGTAGCTGCTGTCATCCGGCCCACGACCCAGCTGGTACCCTGGCTGTGTGTGGAGGAGAGCTTCCCCTTTGGACAGGAGGCACCTGGCGCCCCAGGACCCTAGTCTGCTTCCTGCTCCTCTTGCTCCCGCTGCTCATCCTGAGCCTCTGCTGGGGCAGGCGCTCTTGCACCTCTTCCATCAGCCGACTTGGGCAGCTTCCCAGGCTGCTGCTGCAGGCTCAAGGACCCGTACGTAGCTGTAGCCAATGGAACAGACTGGAGAGCCCAGATATACATTCAAGTATATATATGGTCAATTAATACATGATAAAGGAGCCATGGACATACAATGGAGAAATGACAGCCTCTTCAACAGCTGGTGTCCGTAAATTGGACAGCTACGTGCAAGAGAATGAAACTGAATCATTGTCTATCCCCATACACAAAAGTAAACCTGAAATAGATTAAAAACCTGAATGTAAGTCACGAAACTATAGAACTCTTAGAAGACAACATAGGCAAAAATCTCCTGAATATCAGCATGAGCAACTTTCTTCTGAATGCATCTCCTCGAGCAAGGGAAACAAAAGCAAAAATGAACCGATGGGACTACATCAAACTTAAAAGCTTCTGTACAGCAAAGGACACCATCAACAGAACAAAAAGGCATCCTACAGTATTGGAGTATATATTTGTAAACGACATATTCGACAATGGGTAAACATCCAAAATATATAAAGAACTCACACGTCTCAACACCCTAAAAGCAAATAACCGGATTAAAAAAATGGGTGGAGGATATGAACAGATAATTCTCCAAAGAAGAAATTCAGATGGCCAACAGGCACATGAAAACATACTCCACATCACTAATTATCAGGGAAATGCAAATAAAAACCACAATGAGATATCACCTCACACCAGCTAGGATGGCCAGTATCGAAAAGAGTAAGAGCAACAAATGTTCGCGACGAAGTGGAGAAAGGAGAACCCTCCTACACTGCTGACCAGCATGTAAGTTAATTCAGCCATTGTGGAAAGCAATATGGAGGTTACTCAAAAAACTAAAAATAGAAATATCATTTGACCCGGGTATTCCACTCCTAGGAATTTACCCCAAGAATGTAATTTCTCAGACTCAAAAAGACATACCCACCCCTTTGTTTATTACAGCACTATTTACGATAGCTAAGATATGGAAGCAACATAAGTGTCCAACAGTAGATGAATGGATAAAGAAGATGTGGTACATATACACAATCGAATACAACTCAGCCATAAGAAAGGAACAAATTCTACCATTTGCAACAAAATGGATGGAACTGGAGGATATTATGCTCGGTGAAATAAGCCAGGCGAAGAAAGACAAGTACCAAATGATTTCACTCATTTGCGGAGTATAACAACGAAGGAAAACTGAAGGAATAAAACAGCAACAGACTCACAGACTTCAAGAAGGGACTGGTAGTTACCAAAGGGGAGGGGTGAGGGAGGGCCGGTGGGGAGAGAGGGAGAAGGAGATTCAGGGAAATTATGATTGGCACACATGGTATGGCGGGGAGCTGGGGGACAGACAGTGTAGCACAGAGAAGGCAAATAGTGACTCTGGCATCTTACTACACTGATGGGCAGTGACTGCAATGGGGTATGGAGGGGACACGATAACAGGGGTGAATGTAGTAACCACATTGTTTTTCATGTGAAACCTTCATAGGGGTGTATATCAATAATACCTTAATAATAGTAATAATAAAGAATCTTACTTCTTAACTTCCTGGGTGTTAAAATGCAATCTTATCTTTAAGATGGGATCCTTCCTGCCTTTCACTATGTTGCCTGTGACTGGGTTTATTTGCCATATTAATTGCCCAGGTTATGTATTCCTTGATTAGGGGCTCGAGGAGGAAAAGCAGCATCTGGGCAAAGTTAAAGATAAACTGGGCCTTTGAGCAGGCTAAAGTAAATTTCACAATAGCCTCATTTAATTGACACAATGAAGACATGGGCCATGCTTAGGTATTTTCTTAACTGGGGGATGTTCAAACATTCCAGGCCAGGTTACTCCTGGCTTCTTAGTTTTAACTAATCTTCACTAAAGAATGCTTATACTCCTAGTTTAATATTTTACTTTGGAGAATTAACGTGACTCTGATTTTGCTTAATTGTTTAATACGGAGTTTTGGTAGTGGTCTTTTTCCAGAGGCCGTCACGCTACTCTGACTACACCCACGGTCCCTGTCTCAGAATCTCTGTGGCTAGTTATAAATTACTCAGCGCAGATTACAAACCGAAATGAAAGAAAGATATAAACTTTTAAACACAAGAAAATGCACTGTCAGTTCCCAGACCAAAGTAAAGAAACTTCGTTTCCAAATAAAAAATACGAGATACCTCATGAAACACTTTTTAATTTTATACGCGCTTCCGCCGCCCTGCCGCGGGTCACACTTGAACTTCAGCTCGCACGGCCCTCGCCGAAAAATCCACACAACGTAAAAGCCCCGCCGGCCTTCCCGTCCGCACGGCCTGGTCCGTCCCCTCCGCCTGCGACCCCGTCCAGGGCGGCGGTAGCAGGTCGGCGGCGCGGACACAGGCCGGGAGGACGCGCGCCGCGGGGCGGAGAGCAGTCGCGCTCATCACCCGAGCCCGGACGGAGGAGCAGCGGCTCCGGCGAGCCCCTCCCCCGCTGCCCCGGAGAACTTCGTCGGCCGCTCGGACGTCCGCTCTCAGCGCACCCGCGACGCTCCCTCCCTTCCCGGGCAGCCCCTCCGGCAGAGCGCGCCGACTCCCGACCCCCGGCCCGGCCCCGCGCGCCCATCACCCGCGTCGGCCGCTTCCCGGCCCCAGGGGCCAAGAGCTGCCCGCCGAGCCACCTGCACGGCAGCCCCCTCACCGGCTCCACCGCGACCTCAGGCGGGGTTAGGGCAGGGGTCCTCGCGCCCGGGCCGCGTCCCGCGCCCCCCTACCTTCCAGCCCGTAGGGCCGTCGCTGTCGCCTTCATCTCGGAAGCGGGTCCCGCTCTGGACCCTCCACCGCAGATGTGACGCAGCGGGAGCCGCTTCTCCGCCGAGCTCTCGACGGCCTTGGCGATGCTGTCGGCGTGGGGCAGGTTGCCCCACGCGTTGCGCGGATGTCCCTCAGCGGCCGCCGAGGCCGAAGGCAGGCCCGCGGCGGCGTCGGGGTTCCCGGTCGCGCCGCCCGACGGCGCCGGCTGGAGGTGCCAGAGCTCAAGTCCGGCCGGGGCAGCGGCTTGAAGTCCGGGTCGATCTCCACCACCTGGAACGCTTCGGCATGGTGACCGCTGCCCTCCGCCCGCCTCGGGAGGGTCGAGATGGGGCGACTGCCGCACCCGCAGGGCCGCTCCTGCGGATAGGGCCGGCGGACGGAAGCACGGAAGGTGCCGTAGGAATTGCCTCTCCTACCGGCGCTCCCGACGCTACTAACTCGAATTAGGCGACGGCAGCGCCTGCAGCTACTACACAGCCGCCGGGCTCACGTGACCTGAGCGATCGCCCAATGGCTGCCTTCGCCGCGGCGCCGGCTCGCCTCTGACTGACAGGCCCCGCGGCCATTGATCCCGCGGGGCCGCGGGGCCATCAGCCACTGGTAGCGCGGTTGGGTGAGGCCGGGGCGGAGGTTGCGCGGCGCAGTGTTTTTCTTTTTCTCTCTCTGGCCCTTCGTCCTGCAGCCCGGGTTCTGGGAAAGCCGCGGAAGGGGCTAGCGAGTTCTGGAGTCTTCGGGGGCCTCCCGCGTGTAGACGAGGGGGTCCGAACGGGTTTCCTCCCAAGCACGTCCCTCCTCTCTTCCCCGGCCTGGGCGCGCCAAACCTCGCCGCTATTTGGCGCTTAGTCGTTAGGAAGAGGCGCACCCCCGCGGGTGCGCTGCCCAGAACCCCGCGCCTAGCGCCCTGCCCGAGGCCGGAGCTCTTCCCCAGGTCCCCAGAGTTCGCGGCTGCCCAGAACGGCTCTGATGAGGCTTGGATTGGGCTTCTCAAACTCTGAAAAGACAGGCGTGCATCTCAGGCGCCCACCTGAGTCCGTGTCCTACAGCTGCCCTTCTGAATGCCAAAAATAGTTTCCACTTTCTTGGCTGAGCCCGGGGACTTTTAGCACCGCCGAAGAACCCTTATTGCGATGATGTGAGATGATAAAATGCCTGTAGGATGAGATGAAGTGAGATGGATTCTGTAGATTACTACTGACCTTCTGGCAATATGTCAAAAGCAGGATCATCTGCTACCAGGCCACAGCCGAACATGGATAATTGAAACTGAAAATAGAAACTGTTCTCCTTCCGGCTACCGGGATAAAGTTGATTTAGCTCTGCTGCTTCCCAGGGCCTCTTAGTTCCTTTTCTGACGGGTGGCTCTTTTTTTTTTTTTATAACAACAACAAGCATTTTATGTTTTCATTAGGCTTCTTCGTTTCTAGTATCACAATGGAATGATGAGAAAACAAGAACAAAAAAATCACGAGTCTGCAAATCTCTGTCTGACAAAGAGCAGAGACCTCAAGGCAATTGGGGGAGGGAGGGAGAGGCCTGACAGAAGTGCCAAAGTGTCTGTAAGTCTGCGTGTCTGCGTGTGTGAAGTACGCTGTGATAACCCTCTGTTTTCATGAACTTCCAGCACTATCCTGTTTTACTGCATTAACGGCACTGGGGAATGAGAGCCAGAGTTGCCCCACTGGAAAATTAAAGAGATTTTGAAAGAAAAAGCACAGTGTTAGTGTTAGGGATGAATACCCACTTGGTAGTGTCAGGTTTCTGCATTTTTTCAGTTCCGCTGGGTGTGCAAATGTGTATGAGAAAGAATAGCTTGAACTAATTCATTTTAATTTGGAGAATGACATGTGGTCGCTGGGACTTTAAAGAATGAATTATTTTAATGTGATTAGGGGAAAAAAAAACTAATCTCTTCTTTCAGACACAGCAGATACCAAGCTTTTCCTGCCACCTACTGGCTATTGGCTGCAATTAAAAAAAAATTTCTGGGTGAGACATACCAAAATTAAAAAACACCACTGCAATCAGTATGTCAACTTAGGAAATAAAATATTATGAGTAAAGTTTGAAATCGCCTGTGAAAAGACAAGTATCAAATGATTTCACTCATCTGTGGAGTATAAAAACAAAGAAAAAAACTGAAGAAACAAAACAACACAGGCACAGAACCCAAAAATGGACCAAAGGGAAAGGGACTGGGGCGTGTGGGTGGGAGGGGGAGAAGGGGAATCGGGGGCATTACGATTAGCACACAGCGTACGTGGGGGGCACAGGGAAGGCAGTATAGCACAGAGAAGACAAGTAGTGACTCTATAGCATCTTACTACGCTGATGGACAATGACTGTAATGGGGTATGTGGTGGCGGCTTGATGATGGGGGGAGTCTAGTAACCATAATGTTGCTCATGTGATTGTAGATTAATGATACCAAAAACAAACAAAAAGAAATCGCCTGTGTATCCTTCCCGGACAGCATCTCCCTCCTCTTCAGCAGTATTAGTTATCTAGAATTATATGTTTATTATCCCAACACATTTCTTTATAATTTTTCTGAGAAAGTTTGTATCTCTAAGCTATGCTGGTATTGTTTTGCATGTTTTTGAAGTTCTTGTAAATATCATTTTGTATGGGATTGTCTGTATGAAATCTGCAGATGACTTTTTAAACCCTCATCATGTTTATGAGATTCATCCATGTCGAACAGCACAATGACTATGGAATTTTTAACTGCCAAAAAGAAATCTATTTAACGGGTATGCCATATTTATTTGACTGTATTCCTTTGGATGAGCATTTAGTTTCCAATTTTTTGTTAATACAAATATTGCTTCTCTGAACGTTCTAGAATATGTCCACATGTGTAAATGCTGAGTTTCTTAGTGAGATAGCAGTAATGTAATTGTTTTATCACAATGCTTACACATTTCATCTCTTATCACTGCCGAATTGTTTCTCCAGATGGTTGTATGAATTTATAGATAAGGGTCCTCATTGCTCCACATGGTCATCTCATCTTGATATTGTGAGATTTCTGAATTTCTGCAGTTCTGGACAGTATGCAGGGATCTCTCTTTTGTTATTTTAGTTTTATCTCCTCTATGGACGTCTGCACAGGATTTATGAATCAACTTGGAAAGAACCTTTGCTACTCAGTTTTTGTATTCACAAATATGTTTTATTTAGGACATCTTGAATAAAATTTATAATCTCCATAAAGATCTTACATTTCATTTATTATATCCTTGCTTAGGTATTTCATGTTTTTATTTGTGAATGTTTTATTTTTAAATGACATTTCCTAACTTATTTTTTGGTACTGAGATATATTAATACAACCGATTTTTTAATATTGACTTTGTGTCCAGTAACATTGTCCAATTCTTCCATCACCCCACAAGACTTTAATTACAGATTATTTTGGATTTTCTATGAAGGCAGTTATATTTTCTGTGAATTTAAATGATTTTCTTAAAATTTTTATTCCTGTTACCTATTTTTCTGATCTTATTACACTGTCCTGAGATGTAGTACGGTGTTGAATAAAAATAATGAAAAACAACACCTTAGTACAGCCTTTGATCTGATTAGGAAATACTCTTTTGTCTTGTTTTCTAAGAGTTTGCTTTTTTTAATTAAATTATGAATGTGCATCAAAATTTATCTTTTTGGCACTGCATATATTGATCATTGTATTTGGCTTGTCTACTTTATCTGTTAATCTAGTAAATTACATTAATAGATTTTTTTTCCAGATTTAAAACATCCTCGCATTTGGGAGATAAACTTACTTTGAGTTTATCTCACAGTGAGCTAGCTCAGTCTATAATTTTCTTCTCTTGTGTTGTTTTTTCTGGTTATGATATATTGGTCACAAAAAATAAATAAATTGGGGTATATTCTTCTCCTTATCTATTATCTGTCATAAGAATTAAAAGACTCGGTAGAAATGTTTGTTCCTGAATTCTGAGGGGTCAGCGAGAACATTTAAAGAATGTCTCATTTCACTTTACAAATGTATGGTCTGCTAAATTATGTGCTACAGAAACCTACACAAGGAAGAAAGAGAACAGGTTTCCTTATACGCCCATGACATAATAGAACATTGTTGAACCAGGCTGGTTTATCCAAGTATTCACATGGATTATGTGAACGTGGCTTCTGATAAAAAATTTCTTCTGAGCTAGCAATTTCTGCGAGAAGGGTTTTTCTTGAAAGGCTATTACATTTGACATATTAGAAGTTCTGTTTATTTTCTGGGAATTCTGGAAGCACAAGCTCTATGAAAGTGCTAAATTAGTCTCTGCAAACAAATCAGAACAGAGCATGTATTTTAAGAGACTATCATCTAAATTATGAGCACCTTCCAGGAAAAAGGACATATTTCACACTAAAAGAAAAGGCTTTTCTCAATTGTAACTTCAATTTTATAGCACCAGTCATTAGTCAAAAGTAAACAAGGAAGACGAGATCTTCCTAACTGATTTGGACCCACAAAGAGACAAACAGATTCTCTGTTATCTGTCACTTAAGGGAGAATAGATCCCCATTATCTCGATAGAGATCACCAAATATTTGGGGCATAAAATCAGATTCCCAAATATTGCTGCTACCAGTGAGGAATAACTTGTTGGTCATGTACAAACCACAGTCACATATACACTGGATGTCTTCTTGCCGTTCTCAGAGGCTGACTTAGGGTCCACCGCACACCAGTTCCTGACCCCGGTTATGGAAAGAGGCAGAGCCCAAACCATGAAAGACCTAACAGATGAGCAACAACTGGAAACTAAAAAACATAGAATCAGAAGAAAAAAGAGGAAGAATCAAAGAGTCAATGAATGAAAAGTTCTTTCTACTTGGGATTTATTCTGGGAACCAGGAAAAGATGTGCCTGCAGTTAAACAGTCCAGGAGGGGACCTTTTGGGTAGCACGGTTTCATTAGCTCTGCCAGGTTGAATCACATGGGCATCCTGGTGGGGCCTCCAAACTGTCCACATATAATTTTTTCAATTAAAAGCATGACTTGTCACACAAATGTAAAGTGAGCATATGGCAAAGGTTGATTTAACTCCTTCACGAGGGAACCAGCAGAACGATAAAGCAGCTGGTTCAGAATACCTGAAAGTCTGAATACATAGAGGTAACTGAAGCCAGGTGCTGGAATACAGTGGCTACCTCAGATTGAAAACAGGTTCATGTCTGTGCAGGGCAATAAAACAGCAACTTCTGGGGTTATCTCTTCTACCAGACAGAAATCTCATGCATCCCTGTGGGAAAAAAATGCTACAAGTTAGCATTGACTTCAAAGGATCTTGGTCTAATCAATAGTAAATAGTAAACCAAAGAAAGGTACAGCATCTTAGAGAATGAAATAGTCTTCGTGGACAATGCCCTGGTATGACATGGAAGGGACCTGCAGTCAGCGTTTACTTTATTTCCATTATGTGCTGAGGAGCCTACTGGGGACTAAGGTGAGTGACCTGAACCTTGCTTTCAAGTGTACTATAGTCTCACAGAGATAGACAGCCATGTAAACAGCTAAGTCCAAGACTGCATTCTAGATACTATGAAAAAAAGTCTCCAGAGAGTACAGGAGAGACCCGAGGGAGGGAGAGGCCAGAAACTACTAGGAGATCAAGACAGCCAGGAGCGTTTCCCATGTGCTGGAGAGAGGAGGCCGTTCAGGGAGGGAGAACAATCAAAGGCAAGGAGGTATAAAAACCCAGTCATTTCACTTGTCACAAACACAGTTTATGACCTTTAATTACATACTGTCCTGAACTGTCACTTCGCTGATGTGTGTTATAGCAGCATTTCAGCAGCAGCATCTGCTTGGAGTGGGGAACTGCTGGGCAGAGATGGTCTTATACATTTTTGGAAAAAGTAAGAGCGGGCAGCAGATGGGTTGTAAAAATCAGGCAAATTGACTTTTGGAACCCAAGCTCAAATCCCAGTATGACCGTTTGGAAGCTGGAGACCTTGGGTAAATTAATGAGCAACTGGCTGAAACTGCTTTGTGCAGAAGGGTCCTGAATCCACTTGTTACTAGAATTGTAATTTATCAATAAAGGAGAGGTTTGGGGGTTTTTTTGGAAGCTTGCAGGCAGAAAGGCAGCAAAGTCCAAAGGCCCCCCGTGAGTCACTGGGCTGGGCTGGGCTGGGCAGAGGCAGACCCACAAGGCAGTGCCCAAGAGAAGGACCCTGCTCCCCACTCTGGCTGTGGTAGGGGCGGGGGAGGCCTGGAGGGGGAGGGGGGAGGCCGTGCAGGAAACGGCCTCTTCAGGAGGGCCGATGTCCACAGAGGTCTCTGCTTTCAGCCTGTCAAACCCATGTCATAAAATTACACCTGCAGAGTATTAATTCATGGAGGTGACTGCATGCCAACAGGAACAGCCAGGGCCATTGAATGAATAATTTATTCCTTACCTTAAGATAACAGACACTCCCTGCCACAGGGGAAAAGCCAGGTTTGCTGAGGAGGCAGAAGACAGGAGCCCGGAGAAAGGGAACCTGGAGGTTTTTTTTTACTGAAGTATAGTTGCTATAGAATATTATATTGGTTTCAAGTACGCAACATAATGGTTCTACAGTTATCTACGTTATTAAATCCTCACCCCTACTAGTGTGGTTAATATCTGTCAACATGTATTACAGCATTTCTGACTCTATTCTCTATGCCATATTTTATCCCCTTCACCTATTCGTCCCCCATAGTAACCACCAGTCTCTTCTCAGTGTCTGTGAGTTTATTTCTGTTTTGTTCATTTGTTAGGTTTGTTTTTCTAGATTCCACGTATAAGTCATATGGTATTTGTCTTTTTCTGCCTGGTTTATTTCACTGAGCATAATAACCTCTAAGTCCATCCGTGTTGTTGCAAATGGCAAGATTTCTGTCTTTTTTATGGTTGAATAACATTCCTTTGTGTATATGTACCACATCTTCTTTATCCATTCATCTACTGATGAATACTTAGGTTGCTTCCATATCTTGGCTATTGTAAATAATCCAGCAATACATATAGGAATGCATAAGTCTATTTTGAATCAGGAATTTTGTTTCCTCCAGGTAAATTCCCAGAAGTAGAATTACTGGGTCATATGGTAGTTCTATTTTTAGTTTTTTGAAGAACCATCTTACAGCTTTCCACAGTGGCTGCACCAATTTACATTCTCAGCAACACTGTAGGACGGTTCCCTTTTAGGGGAGCCCAGAGTTTTTATTAGGGTTTCTTTGGGAAAGGCAAGACAGGGCAGAGTACATAGTTCAGGATTGGCTAATCTGAATGATTCTGGCGGGCTTTGGGCTCCAGGGCAGTCTCCAGTTGTCCCATTCCTGGCCCTGGGGTGATTTAGGGCAGGGGAAATATTGAGCGGGACTATGGTTAGAGACGGGGTGGGCTGGACATGGCCTTGCGTCTTGCCAGTCTGCACAGGAAAGGTGTGTTCCAGGCAAGCTTGTCCCCTGGGCCCAGGAATTAGCTAGCCCTGGGAGAGGCAGTGTCTCCCTGGGTGTGAAAAGCCTGAGAAATGTCAAAATATCATAAGACACAGAAAATAAAAAGCATAATGAATACAACCTGCTAGGTCAGCTTCTTACTAAGCTGCTGAGGCACCTCCCCCACCACCAGGGCTTTTGTCTCCCCACCTCATCCGTGATGTTGGAGCAGGAGTGATAAGTCTGTCCACCAGGTCACTGAGACCTCGGTGTGGTAGCACACACTTCATAAATGGCATCGTGGGACCTCTTTCACCAGCCTGAGCTTCAGTAATCCCACATCACTTTTTCTTTTATTTTAATAAAATACACTTAAAATGTTCTGTCTTCACCATTTTTAAGTGTACATTAAATGCATTCATAATGTGTCACTATTACCACCACACATCTCCCTCACTCCCTTCCTCTTGTGAAACCCCCATTTGGCAACGACTCCCCAGGCTCCTCTCCGCCCAGGCCCTGACAAACACCCTTCTTTCTGACTCTATGAGTCTGACTACTCTAGGTGCCTCATATAGGTGGGATCACATAGTATTCATCTTTTGTAACTGCTTTATTTCACTCACCATAATATCTTCAAGGTCCATGCATATTGTAGCATGTGTCAGAATTTCCTTCCTTTTTAGGCTGGATAAGAATCCACATATACACAGAGTTCAAATCCTAGCTCTGCCTCTTTCTACCTGTGAGATTTCTCTGTCCCTCAATGGTCCCAGTTGTAACATGAGGATAATAGTACCTTCCTGACTCATCGAAATGTCCTGAGGATCAAATGTCATGAAGTGTTTGGCAAGGTGTCTAATGTACATTAACTGCTAGTAGATAAACTATTTTTTATTACTTCCCTTTTCCTGTATTTGGAACCTCAGGCAGACAAAATTATATAAATTACAATCCTTGCTGCATAGCCCATTGTCATCATTGTCCTCTTTTGTTGTATTCATTTTATATAATTTGTGCTTATTTTTAATTTTTGTATGTTAACTTGTTTTAATAATATATCAAACACATAACCCCACTCAATGAATTAGATGATTACCAATAACTTAATCTATTTAAAGGCTCTTATCTTGCTCTATTCTTTAGCCTCTCCCAACCAGAGATCATCGTCTTGAATTTTGTGTTAATCCTAAATACCTTAAAAAAAATAACTTATACAATGTAAACCTGTATGGCTAAATAATGTTATTTAATCTTGTTGGTTTTGTACTTTAGAAAAAGCTTATTTCATGAGCTCTAATAATTTGTTTTCACTGTTGTGTAATATTCTACTATATGACAAAACTACAATTTATCCAGTCTCCTATCAATGGGGATTAGGATCATTTCCTTTTCTCTTTTTTCTAATAGTGTTTCTAGGAACATTTTCGCACATGTCTCAGGTACATATGTGCAGCAATTTCTCTTGGGCATGTAAATATAAATATATAATATGTAATAAATATATGCTAATTTATAGCTCAAGTGAATAAAATGAGTGTAGCAATTTATACTCACACTAATATATAAAGTATCACATTTGTCTATGTTTTTCCTAATTCTCAGTATTGTCAGACTTTTTTCAGTAACACATTCATTTTACGGCATCATTAGATAATTATATAATAAGCAACTGATTTGATGTTAATCTATTAAAAATGAAGATGGATAATTGGAAAAATTGTGGTATGTATTTCAATTGCTGAGGATCAAAGCTGATTTTGTGCTTGATGGAAAAAATATAGAATGGACATTATCAATCTTATCTCAATATACTTTATTTACTCATGTACATATTGTGATAAAAATGCTAGGCTAAAATATGAAATAATATTTATTGAATGAAAGTTGAATGAGTAAATGTTATATTCTTATTTTTTATGAGACGATCAGATTGTATCAGATTATATTTCAGTCAACATATTCATTAATAGATATTTTTTGTTTTTTTCTTTTGACTTCTTAATTCTTAACTGTTGAATGAGTATGTAATTGTATATTATGGTCTCCATTTCCATTTCTGTAATTATTAACAGGATTTAAAATGTCCTTATATTTTTATTAGCCAAATGCATTTTCATTTTTTTGAAATTCATGTAAGCAGGCAGCTATATTGGAATTTAATTACTTTTAGTCTAGCTAAAAGTTTGTCCAGTTTGTCTCCTGTGGTTGGGTGCAGTGTTTTATAGATGGCTGTTAGGTCTAGTTTGTTGAAAGTGTTGTTAAAGTTTTCCAAATTCTTGTCGATCTTCTATTTCGTTGTTCTATTAGTTGTTGAAAGTGGGGTATTGAAATCTTCCAGTGTTATTATTGAATTGTCTATTCCTCCCTTAATTTCTGTCAGTTTTTATTTCATGTATTTTGAGGCTCTATTGTTCAGCACATGTATAATGGTTATAGCTTCCTGATGGACTGACCCCTTTATCATTACAAAATATCCCCCTACCTCTAGTAATGTTTTATTTTTCTTTTAAAATATATTTTTTCTGACATTAGTATAGTCACTTTAGCTGTTTTGGTTGTTGTTTACTTGGAAGGTCATTTCCATCCTTTTACTTTCAACCTATTTTTATCTTTAATATAAAGTGTGTCTTCTATAGACATCATATACAGCTGATCTTTGAACATGGAGTTGGGGCACCAACTCTGCCACCCACTCAGTCAAAAATCCACATATGACTTATGACTCTCCAAAAACTTAACTACTAATAGCCTACTGTTGACCACAAGCTTTACTAATAACATAAAGTTTATTTTTTGTATGTCTATTTGTATAATATACTGTATTCTTAAAATAAAGCAAGATAGAGAAAAAAAAATGATTTTTAAAATTGTTGCAAATCTCCAAAAACTTTTCCAATATACTTGTTGAGAAAAATACACAGATGAGTAGAACCATGCATGCTGTTCATGGGTCTACTGAAGCGGGAACTTATTTTTCTTATCCTATCTGACCATCACTGCCTTGTGATTGGATCGTTTAACAATCCATTCACATTAAATACTATTATTGATATAGCTGGCTTTATGTCTAGCATTTTGCTTTTTATTTTCTGTATGTTTCATGTCTTGTTTTTGTATCCCCCCTTTAATGTTTTCTTTAGCATTAATGAATGTTTCTAACTTAATATTTTAATTCCTATAATGATTCTTTTCACTACACTTTGGAGTTATTTTCTTAGTGGTTGTTATAGGGCTTACCACATACATCTAAACTTATCACTTACTTCAGAGGTAAGCCAACTTAACTTTGAGTTACAGAAATATTACTTTTATGTACCACTACTACCTCTTCTGCCATTTATCCTATTATAATTATTATACATATTAAATCTATATATTACAAAACCACGATACATTGTTATAATTAATACAATGTTTTTTATATTTTTTTGTATATTTTATAAATTGCATATCTTCTAAGGAAGCTGAGAGAAGAAAGAAGTATATATTTATAGTTACATTAACCTTAATTTATCATTTTTAACCTATCATTTCTTCTTATGATAGGATTCAAGTTACCATCTGGTGGTATTTCCTTATTTCATACAACTTTCTTCCCATCCATTTGTTATTGTCAAATAGATTACATTTCTATATGTAACAGGGCTAATGATAAAGTTATATACACATTTTTATGCAATTGCTTCTCACATCACTGAAGAAGAAAAAATGCAATTACACTGCCTTTTATAATTACCAACACAATTACCTTTAGGGACAATCTGGTTTTTTTTTAAAATTCAAATTACTGTGGGGTGTAAATTCAAATTACGTGTTTTCAGCCTGAAAAGCTTCCTTTAGCCTACTTAAGGTTGGGTTGGTTAGCACAGATTCTCTCAATTTTTGTTTATCTGAGAATTTCTACTTCACTTTCATTTTCATAGAACTGCCTATTTCTCTTTTCAATTCTGTCAAATTTTGTCTCAAATATTTTGATGATCTGTTGTGTGTAAATTATGTATTTTCACTATAAGAAAAACCATGAAACACAAATGAAAACAATAGTGCAAGCAATGGGAAAAAGCTATAAAGCATATTGAAATTAAATATCCAAAAGACAGAAGTCCCTCTTTATCGATAATTACTCTAAGTGTAAATGGAATAATGTTTCAATCAAAGCACAAAGATTGGCAGAATGGACTTTTAAAAAATGGTCTAACTAGGCTGTCTCTAAGAGACCCACTGTAGACCTAAAGACACAGATTAGAAGTGAAAGAATGAAAAAAGATATTCCATGTAAATAGTAACAAAAATGTGGCTATACTAATATCAGACAAAATAGACGTAGATCAAAAGCATTTACAAGAGACAAAGAAGGACATTTTATATTAATAAAAGGTTCAATATAGCAATAAGGTATAACAACTATAAACCTTGGATGTCAAGCCTTCATCGGATCTGTTGTTTATGAATATATTCTCCCATAGGGTACCTTTTTGTTCTATTGATGATGATCTTTGCTGTACAGAAGCTTTTCAGCTTGATGTAGTCCTACTTGTTCATTTTTGCTTTTGTTTCCCTTGCCTGGGGAGATACGTTCATGAAGAAGTCGCTCATGTTTATGTCCAAGAGATTTTTGCCTATGTTTTTTTCTAAGAGTTTTATGATTTCATGACTTACATTGAGGTCCTTGATCCATTTAGAATTTACTTTTGTGTATGGGGTTAGACAGTGATCCAGTTTCATTTTCTTACATGTAGCTGTCCAGTTTTGCCAGCACCATCTGTTGAAGAAGAGACTGTCATATCCCCATTGTATGTCCATGGCTCCTTCATCGTATATTAATTAATGATATATGTTTGGGTTAAAGTCTGGAGTCTCTATTCTGTTCCACTGCACTGGTCTGTGGCTCTGTTCTTGTGCCAGTACCAAATTGTCTTGATTACTGTGGCTTTGTAGTAGAGCTTGAAGTTGGGGAGCAAGATCTCTCCCCACTTTATTCTTCCTTCTCAGGATTGCTTTGGCTATTCGGGGTCTTTGGTGTTTCCATTTGAATTTTTGAACTATTTGTTCCAGTTCGTTGAAGAATGCTTTTGGTAATTTGATAGGGATTGCAATCAAAGCTGCTTTCTGCGGTCGGTCCAGAATTGCTTAACCCTGGCTGCGCCTTATCACCTGGAGAGTTTTCACAGCATTCCAGACACTGAGCCCCATCCCCAGATATGCTAATTTCATTGGTCTAGGGTGAGGCCTTGGTATATTTTAGATTAAGTCAGGAAATTCTAACGTGCAGCCCAGACTGAGAGTCGGTGCTCTCCTGCGTCGGGATGGAGAGCCTACTCCTTTCCTTCCCAGGGAAACTCAGATGCCTCTCCATGGGGGGGGAGGCCCGGGCAGGGTGGACTAGCAACCAGGTGGTTGTGTCAAGTATAGAAATCAACCAATCAATAAAAAACTTAAAAATACATTACACTTTATTATATAAACTAAATTACAATGTGCATGTGAATACAACTACTTGTCAAGTGATAGAATTTGTACTGTAAATTGTCAACTGTTAATAGCTTTATTGGGGTGTATTTTACATATCACAAAATTCAGTGCTTTCATGTGTATATTCGTCAGCAATTTTTTTTTTTTTTTTAGCAATTACTGATATAGGCTTTTTGTTGGTGTAACTGTCTCAAGATAAAGGAAGCTCCCAACTTGATGGCACTCTTCTAGAGATTTTCCCATAAGCTTGATAGTACTAGGTGCCTGGGCATCATGTTAAAATGCCTGGGCTTTCAGCTTCCCCCAGTGCTCCCAAGGCTTCAACATTCTCCCTCTCTGCCACAGTCAGGGAGGATGGTACCTTCAGGACCCTGGCTGCACCGAGAGAGAGAGAAAGAAGGGGTGGGGAGGGCAGAGGGGGTAAAGGAGATGAAGACTGGTTAATCCCGGTTGCCAGAACTAGGAGCTGTGTCTGTCATTTAGCTGCCTTGTTTCATCACCAAGAAGCACTTGTGTCTGTGTCTGTGCCTGGACAGTCATACAAGACCAGGGAGGAAAAGACAGTCTTTCCAAAAACTGGTGTTGGGAAAACTGGACAGCTACATGCAAAAGAATGAAATTGGATCAATGTCTTATACCATGCACACAAATAAACTTGAAATGGATTAAACACGTAAATATAAGACCTGAAACCCTAAAACTCCTAGAAGAAAACATAGGCAGTACACTCATAAACATTGGCATTAGTAATTTTTTTCTGGATATCTCCCCAGGCAAGGGAAAGAAAAGCAAAAATAAAAAGTGGGACTACATCAAACTAAAAAAGAAAAAACAACTTAGCGAATGGGAGAATAAATTTGCAAATGATATATGTGATTAGGGGTTAACACTCAAAGTACATGAAGAACTCATGTAAGTCAACACCACCCCCCTGGCCCCACAAATCCAATTATAAAATAGGTAGAGGACCTGAAAAGACATTTTTCTAATGAAGACATAGAGATAGTCAACAGGCACACGAAGAGATGCTCAATATCACTAATCATCAGGGAAATGCAAATTAAAGCCACAAGGAGATGTCATGTCACACCAGTCAGAATGGCTAGTATCAAAACAAGAAATAACAAGTGTTGGCGAGGATGTGGAGAAAAGGGGACCCTCCTGCACTGTTGGTGGGAATGTAAATTGGTGCAGTCACTATGGAAAACAGTATGCAGGTTCCTCAAAAAATTAAAAATAAAAATTCCATGACTCAGTTATCCCACTACTGGGAATTTACCCAAAGAAAACAAAATCATTAATCTGAAAAGATATGCACTCCTATTTTTATCACAACATTTACAATGGCCAAATATGTAAACAACCTAAATGTTTATCAATAGATGAATGAATACAGATATGGTACATATATACAACAGAGTATTAGCCATAAAACGGAATGAAATCTTACCATTTGTGACAACATGGACAGACCTAGAGGGTCTTATGCTAAGTGAAATAAATCAGAGAAAGACAAATATGATTTCACTTGTATGTGGAATCTAAAAAAACTAAAATAGAAATAGACTCATAGACACAGAGGAGACTAGTGGTTGCCATAGGGAAGGGGATGGGGGGATGGGTGAAATAGGTAAATGGGGAAAAATTAGTGAGAGTGTTTGATATCTGGACTTGGGTGATGGTTATATGAGTATTACAAGTGTCAAAATTCATCAAGCTGTACACTAAGATTTGGGCATTTTATTGTATGCACCTCAATATAAGGTTTTTCTTTTTAAAAGAAAAAAGGCAATTGGTTAAAAGTAAGAGTTATTTCTGGACTCACTGGTATTCCAGTGATCTCTGTGTATATCCTTACTAACTATCACAGCAGCTTGATCACCACAGATTTGTAGCAAGTTATGGAATCAGCAAGTATGAGTCCACTATATTTATTACTTATAACGGAAACTTCCAAATATATGGAAAATAATTCAGTGAAGGACTTACCTATCAGCCAGTTTATGGATACTCATTTCATGAATCCCTCTCATTTGATCTGCCCTACTGGGAACAAATCCAAAGCACTGTATAATTTCATTATAATATGAAGAATGTAACTGTAATGCCATTATCCTGTCTATATTTTAACAATATAGATTTCTGCTCCTGCCAACATGGAGGATCAGGGACTGCACCAAAAAAATAAGACAATAGTTCTCAAATTATTGGCCCTCAGGAAAATGACAGTGATACTAGTGAGTGATGGGAAATAAGCAAGGTGAATCCTGATTGTCCCAGCTTATAGCCTATGGAAAATTCCCAGGCCGTGATGCCATGAGAGGGAACACAGTGGGAGCACAATGGTTTTCCTGAGATAGGAAGCAGAGCTGGAAGTCTGAGGAAGCCAGAGTGGCTACATTTTACAGGGCAGAGCAACCTTACTGCAATTCTATGTATGTGTACTTAAGATTTTGTTCACGTTTAAGTTAACACCACTTGGCACAGGAATTAAGAGATGAGGAAAGATTTTGACTTCTTAAGAATGATCTTTAGAGCAGAAATCTTCCTTTTTGAACCCAAACAATGGTAGCCATGGTAACTTGCTCATTCCCCCACTGAGAATTTGAGTGTATGGTTAGTCTCTTGAACCTGGTCTTGTCTGGCAATTTTGACAAATAAAAGAGAAGTGGTGCCGTGTAGTTTCCAAGGCTAGGTCCTCAGAAGCTCTGAAGCTTTCACTAGGGTCTCTCAGGACTCCTGTTCTGGGGGAAGCTGGCTGCGTGTACTAAGTTCATCTACCCTGAGACTCAAGTACTACTCATGGCAGAGGTTGTGTGGAAGGCAGCCTGATCAGCACCCCCCACATCGGTCTGGGTACTAGGCATGGGAGGGCAAAGCCTTCAGATGCCCATAGCCTCAGCTATCATGTAACTGCAACAGAATGAGGGACCCCAACTGACAGCAGCTGAGCCTTGTCCAGATTGGAGAGATTATACATTGTTTGGAGCTGTTCCAGGTTAGTGATTTGCGATGCAGCAACACCCACAACAGCAGCATAAATGTACTCACCGCAAACTGGTAGCGTCCAGTTGAGTGAAACTTGTATTTGGGAACTTTTCTGTGTTGTGCTCCATTTGATGAAACAAATCTTTGAAGGCAAAAGTATTTTTTGGTTTAATTTTTATGACTCAACCTACTGTTAGCAGCTGCAATGCTGTTTTTCCCAGGATGGTGTCTCTTAGACAACAAAGAGTGAAGCCGGCAGACAAGAGCAGGGAGCAACCAGGGAAGCTCTTTTAATGAGTGAAGAGAAAAGTTGCACCACTCAGAAGGTACTCCAAGAGGGAATGCTCTCAGGGCTGTGGTATATATTGCCTTCTGAGAAGTCCCACCCTCCCGGGACCAAATAGAGAACTGAGCTAATGACATCACAACTCACTATTGATTGGCTGAGAGTACATACTTCATTTGCATAGGGCATAACCTGAGCTGAAATCTACCTAATTGTACTTTTGAATGGCTGAGTTGGAACCTTTTGAAACTTACAAGGGCCGTGAAGCATCTTTAAACTTACAAGGGCCCTGAAACTTACAGGGGTCCTGAAGTCTATCTGAGTACCTCCCTCTATTACCTGCCTCACTACCTTCTCATCCCCTTCTCTTTTGCTTTAATATGAAATACCCAGGACAGACACTCAAGAAAACGCTAAATTAATGTAGCTATTTCCATGTTAATGAGTGAAGAAAACTTACATTTATCTTTCTGACAGTAAAATGGGCAGTACTTTGGCTATGTATCTACTAGTTGTTATCCTGGTGCTAATTTCACTTTGCAATTACCCGGATATTTTAATGTAAACAAAATCAACTTCCACACTGCTATTTTACTTTACGTAACACTGGAAATGCTTAATTTTGATAATGTTTAGGATGGAGATGGGGAAAGGGTGAATTGTAAGGGTCTACAAGGCAGGGTAAGGGGCACACCATTTAGAGAGGATGTTTCAACACCAATGCTTTATATTATTTAAAAAAAGTAAATACCATGATTCATGGTTCATGCCATTCTGTCTGTGGTAAAATTGACCATGTTAAACATGGAAACGCTAATAGAGGAGAAGCCATGCTTAACTTTTATCCTAAAAAATTTGGACAATCAGCTTACAACATGAAATAACAGCCTAAGTCAAAATAAAATCTATCAGAAAGGCACTGAGGAACAAAATCAAGGAATAGTCCTGATGTACAACAGATTAGTGGTATCATCTTTAAAATGGTAGGACACCATGGTAAGTGCCAAAGACAAGGGTTATGTACACCATTAGACAATTACTAAATACTGTTGATGCCGGGGTTCTTGTTCACAAAGTGGAAGAATGAGCTTCACAAACACTCAAGGTAGGAGAGCCAGGTACAGGCTTTTATTTAGAGATAAAGTGAGAGGACAGAGCTCCCTGCTCACGCCAGGAGGGGACGAGAGCCCACAGTTAGTTCATTGTCTAGGGGTTTTATGAGCGGTTGAGGATTTTCAGGAATGAGGGTAAAGGGTTAGGGGTGCAGACTTGTCAGACCTCCTGCCCTGCCCCCAAGGTGGGCTGGGTTGTTGTCTGTTTGCTTGGGTTGTTTGTAGTTGAGATTGCTTACCAGAGTAGTCTTTTGCCTAGGTTGCAGATTACTTGATTATGATTAGAGAAGGGAAAATAGCACATAGTTACAATTAAAATAAACTGGGCCTTTTAGCAGGGTAAGGTAAATTTTACATTGTCATGATGTAGTTGATACAATAAAGTGATGGTTTATGCTGATATACTTTTCTTTATCTGCAGAACACTCAAACATTCCAGGTCGAGTTGCTCCTGGCCTTGAGCTTTAAGCGATTTCACTGAAGAATGTCTATATTCCTAGTCATGTATACAAATCTTTACCCTAGAGAATTAGTGTGACTCTGACTTTGCATAATGCTTAACACAGAGTTTTGATAGGGACTTCTTTGCATATTGTTACATTGTTCTGACTATAATTATCTTGCTCTGCTTTTTCTCTGGAGGCCCTCACCCTACTCTGCCTAATCCCATGGTCCCTGTCACATTGTTTGTCATGGTTTAAGAGCCAAAAACATTAAAAAAAAAAAATCAAAGCTTACTTTTTATACAAGTCTTTATTTACAACTTGTTTAACAACGGTACACTTTTTGCAGCCTTGAAAACTTTTTTGTACTTGAATGGGAAAATATAGTTTGACCAAATCTTAACTTTATTCTTCATATACATATATTATATGCATATATATAAACATATACATATAATTAATACCATAACAAGTTGGCAGTCATAAAATTAATAAAATGATCAAGTGATTTCAAAAGGAAATAAAATATAAGATTTCAAAAAAATAAAAAATCTGTCTTCTGGTGGTTTCTTGGAATTTATGTTCTTATGGTTTTTAGTGAAAACTTCTTACTGAGACTCTCTAACAAGTCATTCCACTCAGAAAAACTGAGAAAATCCACCAATCTAACACATAGTAAATGGCTGGTATACTTGGTAAACAGGTAGGCAAAATTTTGTGGACGCCATTAGGTACAAAGTTGCTAAATTGGTACTGGTTCCATTTGTGAAGTGAGAAATTAGAGTCCTGTGTGTATTTCATTTTTGGATTATGACAAAGGCTGAAATGTGACATTATAAATTCAATAGTCAACCATAAATAAGAATATACCTAGCAATATCCTTTTTGCAAAGGCTAGACTGCATGGTGGATAACTATGATGTCAAGTATGAAACTACAATTCAATGAACAATCAATAATACTTAAGACAGGAGTATAAGGCTTTAGAGCTGGGGCTGTAATCAATACAACTCCAACTCCAATGGACTAAGGTGTTTTCCAGCTCATCTGAAAAGTTAAGAAAATACTATAGAAAAAAAAAGCCTCTTTCTATCCCCAAATCTTTGAATTTATTAAAGTAAGGCAAATCATTAAATTATTAGGTATGTTTGAATTTCACCATTCATTACACAACCAAAAATTGGGTGTTATAAATGGTGGGGCAATGGTCAAAACATGAAAATTGCAAAACAAGATAAACCTGGAAATTCTACTTCTGAGAACACCGCCTTCTGACTTATATACAACCTGTGAACAGTAAAGTCAGCAACAGCAATGACTTTAGTGCATTCAAATTTTAAGTAACTGAGGCTATACAAAAAAAAAAAACTACTTAAAAAAGGTGACAAGGACTCAAATAATTGATTGGCATTTGTATAGTCCCTTCCTGTGTTTATACTAAAATGCTCTTTCTTATTTCAAGCATATTAAAAACTTCCCATAACCAATATGAATCTCTGCAGAATACATTAAATTAGGCCACCAAGAAAATAACAAAACAAACCTCAGTTGCACCATTTACTCATCTGTACTGAACAACAACAGGAATTTCATCACAATTTGCTTGGAATTCGATACTACTAAATCAAGTGTGCTTCTTGATTTAAAAGCTATAAAAAGTAAGAGGAAAGCATCGTGATTTCCTAACAGGACTGTTTTAACTAAGTACCATGCTGACCCAAAAGAATTATGACTAGTCTCGTATTTTCACCAAGAAACGCAGAGGCATCTGTATAGGTCATTTCAGTTATGTTTAGTAATATGCCAAATAAATTAATAAATACTTTTTAATGTTTTAAATGAATTCTTAATCACTGGAATTGAATGTCTGCTTCATACATGAAACTTGACTTGGTTCATAACCTAAGTTATTAAGAGCAAGAAACTATGAAGAAAACCAAAGAAATTATTTGGATCTTTCAAGGTGTAAGATAATCAAATGTGATTTTAGGGATAATTGCTTAAAGGGACAGACACAAAAGAACTGTTGGCAACTTCCATTAGATCTGTAGAGATTTTAAAAGTAACAGAATAAGAGTATATAATGTTTACCAATCTTACTTGTAAATAAATTAAGGATTTATCAGTTTCTGCTTGGTGTTAGAAACTACGTATCATTAATTTTTAAAGACTACATAAAAAGGGAAAAAACACTGAAGATACTAAGTTATGAATGATGAAATGATTTACCTAAACCACTTGAAAAGTAAAGTGCTGAGAATGTTTTTAAAAATAGATTGAAATTAGTTTCAAAGAATGGGGTTTTGACTTTTGCAGTCTTCAGAAAGGACTAGTATTAATTTTCGCAAGAAAAGTAGCTTTCTTCAACTATGGCAGTAAAATCTAAAATTGTTTGTTGTAAGTTGACTGAACACCTTTATTTTTGTCCTTATCTCCTCTCTGGGCCTTACAGCACTGTCAGAAAGCACTTCCTACTCTGATGGAAATGCTCTGTGCTCTGCTGCCCAACAGGGGACCCACTAGGCACCTGTGGCTACTGATCCCTTGAAATGTGGCTGGGTGACTGGGGAATCAAATTCTTAATTGTATTTAATTTTAATTAATTTGAATTTAGATGGCCCCAGGTGTCTAATGGATAATGAACTAGACAATCCTGTTCTAGGATCTATTCTTCCTTAGATTGACAAGAAGCCAGTGGATGACAAAGGCATTTAGAAGGGGACATAGCCATTCAACAACTAAATGGCAGACATTCAAGACATTGTATTTTGTCCTCGTGTGTGTGTGTGTGTGTGTGTGTATGTATGTGTATGTGTGTGTGTGTTTCATTTTTCATTTTGGGAGGAAAAAGCAACTCTTCTCTCAAAGGTTCCACCTCTTCTACTAAGCAGGTCACGTCTGGCAGCAGGGGGTAATGCAGAGGAGAACACCACAGAAACTTTTTGTACTATCAAAGCATTTCTCCTATGAAGAAACACAAAGCAAAAGTCTATGAGCAAATTTCTCTGTTCTTTGGCAGTAACTGTATGTGCTGATGTTTATGTAACAACAAATATTTCAGTCGTTTTGACTATGAGTTAAATATGAATGTATTGAGTTACACATCGAAGAGTCCTAACTCCTAAAACCATCTCTCAATAGAGCAAGTTGGAAACTTAGCTATATTCAAACTTCAGAAAATGGCCAGCTTCACAAAACAGATGTTACAGTGGAACTAGGAGTGTTTTTGTAGCATTCTGCCATCTTCAGTGCCTGCCTTTTCCTGTCGCCTCACCCCCATCATTTTCCAGACCTGACTTCACAGCTCCCGGGACTGGGCCTTCTGTCTTTTGGTATATACAGTGATGAAGAAACTAGGAAAGCTAAGGACAGTTTGTAGATTTGTATTTTAGGAGACAGGCAAATTAAAGGCAAAACCATCTTCTGATTAACCAGAAGATTGCTTACTTTTTATTACTGAAGCTCCAAAAAACAAGTTTCAAGTGTGTTTTGCATTTGATAGAACTTGGCTTCATCAGTATTAACTTTTATAAGAGTTCTTAATGTGAAATATTAAATGTAATTCATGCCTAGTAGCTGCAACCCAGCTTCAAATAGGTTTCCAGACTTAGAACTTTAGATTCAACTTTAAAAATTTTAGGAAGAGCACAAAACCCTTATTTGGGTGATCTTTTACATTTTTCTTAATGTGTTCTCCAAAATAAGAACAAGAACCTCGGTGGAAAAGATATAAACAGAATATGCCCCTGAAAGGTAGAAGCCAAAAAACTACCCAGTATTAGTGCAGTAGTGTAAAGCTTGGGGTGGAGTATAAAGAATAGATAAGTGAGGAGGAGGGGCGGAAGATGGCGGCGTGAGTAGAGCAGCGGAAATCTCCTCCCAAAACAACATATATCTATGAAAATATAACAAAGACAACCCTTCCTAGAATAAAGACCAGAGGACACAGGACAATATCCAGACCACATCCGCACCTGAGAGAACCCAGCAACTCGCGAAGGGGGTAAGATACAAGCCCTGGCCCGGCGGGAGCCGAGCGCCCCTCCCCCCAACTCCCGGCGGGAGGAGAATAGGCAGAGCGGGACGGAGCTGGAGCACAGGGCTGCCGAACACCCAGCCCCAGCCATCTGGGCCAGAGTGCAGGGCCCTCGATACTGGGAAAACAGGGCAGCAAGAACAGTGAGCGGGCACTGGAGGCCGGGTGTCGGAGGACATAACATAAGAAAATCGCGTGATCATTTTTTTTTTTTTTTGCTTTTTTGCTCTTTTGTTTTGGCGAGCGCTTTTTAGAAGTCTTAAAGGGATAGGGACCCCAATACTAGGGAAACAGGGCAGCAAGACCGGTGAGCAGAGGCCTGAGGCTGGCACCGGAGAAAAATGAAAAAACGAGCGACCACCTTTTGTTTAATTAAAAAAATCTTTTTTTTTTTTGGTGGTCGTTGTTTTGTTTTGGCGAGTGCTTTTTGGAAGTCTTAAAGGGGCAGGGCGGGACACTTAATCCAGAGGTAGGGAATACTGGGATATCTGGGCACCCTAACCCCTGGGCTCCAGGGAGCAGGGAGGCCCCTTACGGAGATAAATAGCCTCCCAGCCGCTCCTGCTCCAACGCGACTCCACCACTTTGGAGCAGCTGCCCGAGCCAGGCCACGCCCACAGCAACAGCGGAGAATAACTCCATAGCAGCCAGGCAGGAAGCAGAAACCCTGTCTGCGTGCAGCTGCGCAGCACAAGCCACTAGAGGTCGCTGTTCTCCCAGGAGAGGAGGGCCACAAACCAACAAGAAAGGAAGTTCTTCGAGCCGTCACTCGTCCCAGCTCCGCAAACTATTCCTATCACCATGAAAAGGCAAAGCTACAGGCAGACAAAGATCACAGAGACAACACCAGAGAAGGAGACAGACCTATCCAGTCTTCCTGAAAAAGAATTCAAAATAAGAATCATAAACATGCTGACAGAGATGCAGAGAAATACGCAAGAGAAATGGGATGAAGTCCGGAGGGAGATCACAGATTCCAGAAAGGAGATCGCAGAAATAAAACAAACTCTGGTAGGGTTTATAAGCAGAATGGATAGAATGCAAGAGGCCATTGATGGAATTGAAACCAGAGAACAGGAACGCATAGAAGCCGACATAGAGAGAGACAAAAGGATCTCCAGGAATGAAACAATATTAAGAGAACTGTGTGACCAATCCAAAAGGAACAATATCCGTATTATAGGGGTCCCAGAAGAAGAAGAGAGAGGAAAAGAGATGGAAAGTATCTTAGAAGAAATAATTGCTGAAAACTTCCCCAAACTGGGGGAGGAAATAATCGAACAGAACACGGAAATACACAGAACCCCAACAGAAAGGATCCAAGAAGGACAACACCAAGACACATAATAATTAAAATGGCAAAGATCAAGGACAAGGAAAGAGTGTTAAAGGCAGCTAGAGAGAAAAAGGTCACCTATAAAGGAAAACCCATCAGGCTAACATCAGATTTCCAACAGAAACCCTACAGGCCAGAAGAGAATGGCATGATATATTAAATGCAATGAAACAGAAGGGCCTTGAACCAAGGATACTGTATCCAGCACGACTATCATTCAAATATGACGGTGGGATTAAACAATTCCCAGACAAACAAAAGCTGAGGGAATTTGCTTTCCACAAACCACCTCTACAGAACATCTTACAGGGACTGATCTAGATGGGAGCACTCCTAGAAAGAGCACAGCACAAAACACCCAACATATGAAGAATGGAGGAGGAGGAACAAGAAGGGAGAGAAGAAAAGAATCTCCAGACAGTGTATATAACAGCTCAATAAGTGAGCTAAGTTAGGCAGTAACATACTAAAGAGGCTAACCTTGAACCTTTCGTAACCACGAATTTAAAGCCTGCAATGGCAGTAAGTACATATCTTTCAATAGTCACCCTAAATGTTAATGGGTTGAATGCACCAATCAAAAGACACAGAGTAACAGAATGGATAAAAAAGCAAGACCCATCTATATGCTGCTTACAAGAAACTCACCTCAAACTCAGACATGTACAGATTAAAAGTCAAGGGATGGAAAAACATATTTCAAGCAAACAACACTGAGAAGAAAGCAGGGTTTGCAGTACTAATATCAGACAAAATAGACTTCAAAACAAAGAAAGTAACAAGAGATAAAGAAGGACACTACATAATGATAAAGGGCTCAGTCAAACAAGAGGATATAACCATTCTAAATATATATGCACCCAACACAGGAGCACCAGCGTATGTGAAACAAATACTAACAGAACTAAAGGGGGATATAGACTGCAATGCATTCATTCTAGGAGACTTCAACACACCACTCACCCCAAAGGATAGATCCACTGGGCAGAAAATAAGTAAGGACACGGAAGCACTGAAAAACACAGTAGAGCAGATGGACCTAATAGACATCTACAGAACTCTACATCCAAAAGTAACAGGATATACATTCTTCTCAAGTGCACATGAAACATTCTCCAGAATAGACCACATACTAGGCCACAAAAAGAGCCTCAGAAAATTCCAAAAGATTGAAATCCTACCAACCAACTTTTCAGACCACAAAGGCATAAAACTAGAAATAAACTGTACAAAGAAAGCAAAGAATCTCACAAACTCATGGAGGATTAACAACATGCTCCTAAATAATCAATGGATCAATGACCAAATCAAAATGGAGATCCAGCAATATATGGAAACAAATGACAACAACAACACTAAGCCCCAACTTCTGTGGGACACAGCAAAAGCAGTCTTAAGAGGAAAGTATATAGCAATCCAAGCATATTTGAAAAAGGAAGAGCAATCCCAAATGAATGGTCTAATGTCACAATTATCAAAATTGGAAAAAGAACAGATGAGGCCTAAGGTCAGCAGAAGGAGGGACATAATAAAGATCAGAGAAGAAATAAATAAAATTGAGAAGAATAAAACAATAGCAAAAATCAATGAAACCAAGGGCTGGTTCTTCGAGAAAATAAACAAAATAGATAAGCCTCTAGCCAGACTTATTAAGAAGAAAAGAGAGTCAACACAAAACAACAGTATCAGAAACAAGAAAGGAAAAATTACGATGGACCCCACAGAAATACAAAGAATTATTAGAGAATACTATGAAAACCTATATGCAAACAAGCTGGGAAACCTAGGAGAAATGGACAACTTCCTAGAAAAATACAACCTTCCAAGATTGACCCAGGAAGAAACAGAAAATCTGAACAGACCAACTACCAGCAACGAAATTGAAGAGGTAATCAAAAAACTAACAAAGAACAAAACCCCCGGGCCAGATGGATTTACCTCGGAATTTTCTCAGACATACAGGGAAGACATAATACCCATTCTCCTTAAAGTTTTCCAAAAAATAGAGGAGGAAGGGATACTCCCAAACTCATTCTATGAAGCTAACATCACCCTAATACCAAAACCAGGCAAAGACCCCACCAAAAAAGAAAACTACAGACCAATATGCCTGATGAACGTAGATGCAAAACTACTCAACAAAATATTAGCAAACCGAATTCAAACATACATCAAAAGGATCATACACCATGACCAAGTGGGATTCATCCCAGGGATGCAAGGATGGTACAACATTCGAAAGTCCATCAACATCATCCACCACATCAACAAAAAGAGAGACAAAAACCACATGATCATCTCCATAGATGCTGAAAAAGCATTTGACAAAGTTCAACATCCATTCATGATAAAAACTCTCAGCAAAATGGGAATATAGGGCAAGTACCTCAACATAATAAAGTCCATCTATGAAAAACCCACAGCCAACACTATATTGAACAGCAAGAAGCTGAAAGCATTTCTTCTGAGATCGGGAACTAGACAGGGATGCCCACTCTCTCCACTGTTATTTAACATAGTACTGGAGGTCCTAGCCACGGCAATCAGACTAAACAAAGAAATACAAGGAATCTAGATTGGTAAAGAAGAAGTTAAAATGTCAATATTTGCAGATGACATGATACTGTACATAAAAAACCCTAAAGACTCCACCCCAAAACTACTAGAACTGATATCGGAATACAGCAAAGTTGCAGGATACAAAATCAACACACAGAAATCTGTGGCTTTCCTATATACTAACAATGAACCAACAGAAAGAGAAATCAGGAAAACAACTCCATTCACAATTGCATCAAAAAAAATAAAATACCTAGGAATAAACCTAACCAAAGAAGTGAAAGACTTATACTCTGAAAACTACTAGTCACTCTTAAGAGAAATTAAAGGGGACACTAACAGATGGAAACTCATCCCATGCTCATGGCTAGGAAGAATTAATATCGTCAAAATGGCCATCCTGCCCAAAGCAATATACAGATTTGATGCAATCCCTATGAAACTACCAGCAACATTCTTCAATGAACTGGAACAAATAATTCAAAAATTCATATGGAAACACCAAAGACCCCGAATAGCCAAAGCAATCATGAGAAAGAAGAATAAAGTAGGGGGGATCTCACTCCCCAACTTCAAGCTCTACTATAAAGCCATAGTAATCAAGACAATTTGGTACTGGCACAAGAGCAGAGCCACAGACCAATGGAACAGACTAGAGAATCCAGACATTAACCCAGACATATATGGTCAATTAATATTTGATAAAGGAGCCATGGACATACAATGGCGAAATGACAGTCCCTTCAACAGATGGTGCTGGCAAAACTGGACAGCTACATGTAGGAGAATGAAACTGGACCATTGTCTAACCCCATATACAAAAGTAAACTCAAAATGGATCAAAGACCTGAATGTAAGTCATGAAACCATTAAACTCTTGGAAGAAAACATAGGCAAAAACCTCTTAGACATAAACATGAGTGACCTCTTCTTGAACATATCTCCCTGGGCAAGGAAAACAACAGCAAAAATTAACAAGTGGGACTATATTAAGCTGAAAAGCTTCTGTACAGCAAAAGACACCATCAATAGAACAAAAAGGATCCCTACAGTATGGGAGAATATATTTGAAAATGACACATCCGATAAAGGCTTGACGTCCAGAATATATAAAGAGCTCACATGCCTCAACAAACAAGAAACAAATAACCCAATTAAAAAATGGGCAGAGGAACTGAACAGACAGTTCTCCAAAACAGAAATACAGATGGCCAACAGACACATGAAAAGATGATCCACATCGCTAATTATCAGAGAAATGCAAATTAAAACTACAATGAGGTATCACCTCACACCAGTAAGGATGGCTGCCATCCAAAAGACAAACAACAACAAATGTTGGCGAGGCTGTGGAGAAAGGGGAACCCTCCTACACTGCTGGTGGGAATGTAAGTTATTTCAACCATTGTGGAAAGCAGTATGGAGGTACATCAAAATGCTCAAAACAGACTTACCATTTGACCCAGGAATTGCACTCCTAGGAATTTACTCTAAGAATGCAGCAATCAAGTATGAGAAAGATCAGTGCACCCCTATGTTTATCGCAGCACTATTTACAATAGACAAGAATTGGAAGCAACCTAAATGTCCATCGATAGATGAATGGATAAAGAAGGTGTGGTACATATACACAATGGAATACTACTCAGCCATAAGAAAAGGGCAAATCCAACCATTTGCAGCAACATGGATGGAGCTGGAGGGTATTATGCTCAGTGAAACAAGCCAAGCGGAGAAAGAGAAATACCAAATGATTTCACTTATCTGTGGAATATAAGAACAAAGGAAAAACTGAAGGAACAAAACAGCAGCAGAATCACAGAACTCAAGAATGGACTAACAGGTACCAAAGGGAAAGGGACTGGGGAGGGTGGGTGGGTAGGGAGGGATAAGGGCGGGGGAGAAGTAGGGGGTTATTAAGATTAGCATGCATGGGGGGGTAGGAGAAAAGGGAGGGCTGTACAACACAGAGAAGGCAAGTAGTGATTCTACAACATTTTGCTATGCTGATGGACAGTGACTGTAAAGGGGTTTATAGGGGAGACCTGGTATAAGGGAGAGCCTAGTAAACATAATATTCGTCATGTAAGTGTAGATTAGTGATACCAAAAACAAAACAAAACAAAAAAAAAAAGGGCTGTTCCTGTGTGGTAACCTCCAATGAGTTCTACACAAGGGTATAAAGGGCATATAAAAGTGTAGGCCAAGGGTCTGTTTGTGTTTATACAGAGGATCAAAGCCTAATTGGGCTACCCCGAAAATGAACTAAGATACGATATGAAAGAGAACTTCCAACATCAGCACTCTCTGGAAGACTCATGCCAGAAGATGATCATCAAAAAACCCCAACAAATATCCACGCACTGCTACAGCTGTAGATGCACTCATCCCACCAGCTCCTGGACTTGCCATGGGAATGAAGGAGATATCTAAGCTGGCCTGTGTATATAGTAAAACAACAAATTTGACTGGATCTATACTGTTGGAACTCAACCAAGAATTAGGAGAAGTGCAAATTGTAGCGCTCCAAAATCTTACAACTACAGACTATTCACTGTTAAAAGAACATATGGGATGTGAACATTCCCCAGGAATGGGTTGTTTTAATTTGTCTGATTTCTCTCAGACTGTTCAAGTTCAGTTCGACAATATCCACCATATCATAGATAAGTTTTCACAAATGCCTAAGGTGCCTAACTGGTTCTCTTGGTTTTACTGGAGATGGCTGGTAATTACAGGTATGCTTTGGTTATGTAACTATATTCCTATTATGTTAATGTGTGTGCGCAATTTAAGTAGTAGCTTAAAACCTATACATGCTGAAGTTACTCTACAAGAAGATATGTCAAAGAAATAATCTTCCCAATATTTTCTTCCGCCTGCTACTTCTATAGCTTTTCTTCTCCCTTCCTAATTACAACCCTTAAATAGAATTTGTGCCTCATATCAAATTTACCGAGTATCATAATTCTTCCAAGTGGTAAAGATACCTCAAGACAAATGCTGGGCATAGCAGACACAGGGCATAAATATGCAAAGAAATAAAAAGCTAACCATTTCAAACAATAAGGCTTCTCTCTCACTTACCAACTTTACATTTCCCTGTATGGCCCCGGAGGATGACTGGTTAGCCAGAGACGGGTAAGATTCCTCAAGGGAGGAACAACCTAAGACAGGCACAGTCACAGGGGGCTCATCAGGTGAGAAATTGGAGATCAACAGAGGTGAGGCTTAGAACCTCACCCCCCGTTCTGAGAGAAATCTTCTGCATACGTGGATGTTTTATTGCCCTTGTCTAGCTTGGATTAACACATAGTCTACAGGCACACATCTGAACATCTACATTTGCTCTCTTACAACAATAAACTATGTTTTCTACCTTTATCTTGTATCTACCTACCACTTCAGCACTTTATTAAAAATAATAATAATAAAGAGAGAAATGTGGTATCCACATATAAATCAAGTATAAAAACCAAATGAGTATTCATATTTGAACTGACTGTTTAGAGTTCATAATGCATGAGCAAAACCGAAAGTTTCTGTGATGACTGCCCTTGTACTGTTCACTATGTAACTTATTCATTATGTAAGAATTTGTTCTACATGTAAAAACTTGTTTGTTATGCCTCAGAAGATTGGAGACTGACAAAAATTAGGCTTGGGGTGGATTAATGATTGTGCATTGAGCATTGACTCCCCTATACAGAATTTTATTGTCGTTAACAACCATTTGATCAATAAATATGAGAGATGCCCTCACACGCACACACACACAAAAAAAAGGACAGACTTCCAATGGTAAAATAAATAAGTAACTGGGATGTAACGTATAGCATAAGGAATATAGTCAAGATATTGTAACAGCTTGGTAGGGTGATAGCTGGAACCTAGAATTATGTATATAAATGTTTTATCACTGTGTTGTACACTTGAAACTAATGTAATGTAATACTGTGCGTCAACTACCCTTCAATAAAAAATAATTATCTAAAAAAAAAAATTAGGTAAGTGATAATAATAGTAAGCCACTTATCTTTACTAGTGACACATGTAAAATAAACGCACTATAGAAAGTACACGCACTATCACTGCCCAGAGTTTGGCAAATACACGAAGAATAAACACGGTTCCCTTTGACTAATTTTACAATATAATCACTAAACTAATTACTTTCTCTTGTCAGTTTAGGGACCCCTGAAATGGCGGAGCCTGCTCAGAAGTCTCCCACACACATTAAAGCCTCAGTGTGCTTTGGCAGTTGCCTTTTTCTCCCTTTAAGGTCATTCTTCTCATGATATTTTATTCTTCCTTTAAGCTCTGAGTAGATATAATTCAGAATATTTGAAGCTCCATGGGCCTGAAATTGTGAGGCTATGGACCCCCTCTCCCTAAACATCTAATTCAGAGCCTGGGGGAAATGCCTCTGGTACAAGGGCTCTCCTTGAATATGTTAAAAAAGAAAGTCTACTCTTGCCTTCATTTTAAGCAACATCTTCCGTGGAGCTACTTTTACAGTGAAGGGGGACACGACATTGAGGCAATGGTTTATAAACTAGATGCAGCAGAAGACCTAGGTAACTGTCAAGTCAGTTGGTAGTGATTTTCCACCACCAGATTTCTCCCCAGTTCATCAAGTCATAGTATGCTTAATGGCCTTGACTCACCATCAAGATTTAGTAATGGGTTAACAGTTTCAGAATGGGAATAGATGCTTTCCCCTCCAGCGACAATACAGTGAATATTGTATGCTCAGTTAATGACCACTGTAGGGAAGGATGATTAGAAAGTAAATTATATTTTTGTCTACTTTTCTTTTACTGAATGATCATGTAATAAATTTAGAAGATTTTATGTAAACTACAGGAACAGTTATTAAGAGAGTGTAAGTTTTAATTGTATTTGTACTTCTATCTGCCTGGATATTTAGCATTAGGGCATTTCTTACCCCAAGAATCCACTTTATTCTGTAGGAATGGATTTGCCTTAACAGCCTTCTGGTACTTTCTCCGATTTCTAGGCTCCCATATATACAGCATACCAACCTATCTTAGAGAATATTATTGGGAGATATTAGAAAACAGGAAAACACTAAAGGACATCATGTAATTGCCAAAACTCACATACTTGCCATAATTAGGTTCAGGTCTTTTGTTTCTCAAATAAACTCATGTCCCTTCTCTATCATTTTAGGTGCAATCCAAGTGTTATCTGCAAAGCATACTTGTAAATAATCCACGTAAATTTCAAGATAACATTTTGTCTCAATTCTTTATATTCATAAAGATAATATGTGTGAATTAGATTGACTAAAGGCTGTTTAAAAACAAAATAATGAGTATGTACTTCCCAAGAACATAATCAGTGATTTAAAAGAGATGGAAGTCATCACATTTTTGCTGCCCTTCACTTTATAAAAAGGAAGCTAAGTATTAATACTTCCATGATTTGGGGGAGAAGGGAGGGGTAAAATTAGCTGTGTCAGTAGTAAATTATTTTATGTAATTTAGGTTTCTGAGTAAATGAACGCCATTTACTGCAAAACTTTAGAACAATAAAATTATTGTGCTTAAACTGGACAATAAATCATTTTCAAAACTCAATAAAAGGAACTTACACCAATTGTTATTTAAATATGCTTTATAGAAAGTAAAAAACTAGATGATAGATACATGGAGAATAGCCTTCCTCACATAAAAACTTAATGGTATAAAATATTTGAATCATTAGAGTTACAAAGAATAAGCTCTGAAACTGCTTTCTAAATGTAAGGAAACTGGGTTGTAAAACCATTGACCTCGGCTGCCATTTTGACAGCTGGGATTGTAGGAAAAAGTTTATCACTACTGAATGGAAAACCCTTTTAACTTGTAAAAAGGGAAGAATAGAAAACATGTTAAAATTATTTTCAAGGATTCTGATACCCCATTTTCTTGGTTCAGGACATGCCTTCATCTGACTCTGGGGTACCGGGGTGGCTTCACTGCTAAGTACAGTCCTACATCAATTCAACAGCCACCTCTTGGCAAAGACTCCCTTCAAAATAAATGGATAATAACTTAAAATATTCTTCCATAGTTTAATGGATAGACAATAAAAAGCATTTTTTCCTAATGCTGTTATTTTGCCTTTAGCGAAAAGCAAGATACCAAACAAGCACTTTCTGACTTTAGGATCAGAAGCATTTTCATCCGTGGGGCTGTAAACTAGCTAGGTGTGCACCAGCTGGGGGGTGGGTGCTTTCTCAGATAAATCTCAGGTTCTGGTGGGGATAATTCCAACATTCCTGAAGTCTTGAGATCTGGACAGTTGAAGATTAAACACTGAGTTAAAGTAATTTTTAAAATTTAGATTTTTGTTTCAAGACAATTCTTACATTAGGAAATGACTTTCAGGTTTTTAGCATGGTGTTACTTTCAAAAGATGAATGCCTGTCCAAGAACAAGAGACACTTAATATTTCATATCATTAGTTACAAAACTGCTACTGAAAAGGAGCAGTGAGTAAAGTAGCTTGTAAACGAAATGCACCTATTCTTCAGCCTAACTCATCTCCCTCACTTGACTATCACCTACTGCTGACCAATTTCCACAGCACGGATTTTCACGCCTTTGTGAAGACTAATGAAATAGATAGGCTTAGGTTTCTGACTGGACAACATTCAGTTTAATTTTGTGCAAATGAGCTTTTCATTATATGAACAAAACAATTAAACCTCAACAAAATTACAGATGACAATATTATCCTTAATATAATTCAGCCTTCTTGTTAAGCCAGTTTTACCAGACTAGGGCTATCAAGTAGAAACAATTCGATCTTGATTAATTTTGGAACTTGAGTCCTTCATTTAGGGACTTTTTTCTCTTGGTTATTATCAAGTAATTAGACAAATGATAGAAAGATATGATTGAGTTGTGGCACGTTCTTTTAAGATATTTACAATTGTGGTATTTATTCTCTTTTGAGATGTGATAAACTACAATATCTGGTTTTCCCCATTACAAACTTCTTAAATACACAGCATGAAACATAAATGTTATACTTGAATATTCTTTAGTTACTTACTTTGTATTTTCTTTCTCTGGTGAGAAGGAAAGCAGAAAATAAGCTTCTTGTTTGTAAGAATCTGGATGCCAGGACACCAGCTTACCCCAGCCTAAGGACACTAACAGCAAGGCCAGGACTAGCTGCACCTTTCTGGAGAATTGTGTCTCCAGGAAACCACTGTGTACAAGGAGCTGGTGAATATGCATCACAGCACAATTCACACCTCCATAAAGCACGCAGTGTATTTTAACTTCCGGACAGACTATACATCATAATAAACCTCATGAGAGATTACTAATCATTACTGGAGAAATAGAAACGTATAAATTCTATCCAAAGCTGTGTTAAGGGAAACAAGAGTTGTCACTGTTATAGTGAAGTTTTATTCCTGCTTAAAAAAAAAAAAAATCATAGAATATTTAGAAATGTAATTTCTTCTGTGCAATCGAAGTAATATATCTAAATTTTGAAGGTACAGCAGAGTAAAAGTTACTATTTTTGTAAACAAAAAATAATAGAATGCAACAGATGCTGAAGAGAAGTAAGAAGTAAAACTTTCTCTAAACGCTTGGCACCCTCCCCTCCTATTCCAAGAAACATGTGTCTAGGTAGGGGTTGGGGTCGGGGTAGGAGGGCAGCCCCGGGGCAGTATACAGTGAGCTGCAAGTCAAACCTCTCATCTCATGGGGTTGATTCATTTAACGAATAGTTCACAGGCTTTTGCTTTCATCTATCTTATTCTGTGGGTTTAATTTTCCAGTATTAATTTGACCAAGGTTAGCGTTCACATCCTGTTTTAAAACAGTTGAATCTTTATGCTATTTGTGAAATAATGGGGTAGGGGGAAGAACTATCTTAAATAGTTTACTCTCTTATTACCAAAACTTCCTGTGTTGATTAGGTCTGCTTAGCCTCCTGAAACCCCACAACACGTTCTACTATGTGGTTCTCTCCATCACAACTAATTCTTCCCGCTCTACAGTCTTACCAGGCAGAAGCATTCACACTGCGCTCAGACTTCTGAACTTAATGTAAAAAATTGGCACAATGCATGGAGTCTTTTCTGTGTATATTCTTTTACCTTTCTTCAAGTACAGTTTCTGAGGACAAATGACACTAATTTTTAGGTCAATTTTCTTATAAAAAAGGTAGTAATGATTTAAAATCAAACACTTGGAAATGGTCTCTGAAAATTCTTAATTGCATTTAGCTTGATTTAAAGTTCCTCGTTTGTGTTTAATATACAGAACTAAATGAAACCTGAACTTCCAAATAGCAAGTACATGAAATAAAATCTTACTAGGTGACCTACCTACAGCCAAAACCAACCAATCAATCTAATTACAGTAACTTTTTGCTTTAAAAAAAATAGGACATGGTGTTATGAAAAAGGCTGGAGAGGAACTTAAATAGAATTTGGGACCAAACACTTCAGTCAGTATGGAAAGTCAGGCAGAGGCATTTCATTTTCAAATGAGTATTTTGCACTTAAATAGCACCTCATGTAGTCAAAGTGCTTTACAATTATTATTAGCCATTCATTAATGTAAATAAACATGGTTTACAATCTATCAACAAGTCTTAAGCACTTTGAGTCAACCAAATACTCAAGAGAATCTATTCAGTAGCAAATTATTGGACTAGCACACAGAATTAAGAAAAAAACTAACATCACATACAAGAAGTCACTTACTGATCTTAATACCTGATATGAAGCAATTATTGAGAAAGAAGAGTTTATGCTGAGGAATAAGTAAAACAGAAGAGTAGCAATCAACATGGAAACTGCCCCCAACGTAAGGCTACCTGTGACTTGTAAGCATATGAAAAATAAATCTCTGAGTTGTGGAAGGCAACTGAAACTATAAATGTCAGCCGCATTGCTAGAATTTGATCTGCAGTTACTGTGATATAAAAAAAACAAGAAAAATTACTGCACGGCCTGATTTTTTTTCTTCTGTAATTCCCCCCAAGTAACTCAACCAATGCATTCACTTCTGCCAGCAAACAAGATAGCAGGAAATAATGAAATTTTGTGTATATAATGTTTTAAAAATAGTTTCCAAATCTTTGGACAAATTTAATTTCCTATAAAAGAATGTGAAAACTCATTTTTCCTTTTAAATACTTTGACGTGGTGCCTTAGGTGAGACCTGATGAGCACCTCTGCCACCATTGTCACCTTGGCAAAAAGTGCACTTGCCAACCATTTTATATAGTAAATATGCAAGTTATTTGAAGTGCATTTGGAAAATAATCAAAAACACAGATTAATACATCATAAAAAGATTAATTCCCTTTAAACAAAGACATTCTTATAAAGCATGATGACACAGAGGCACAATAAAGAACATAAACTGTATCAATTATTGGCAGAAAATCTAATTCATTACAAAGCCTACAGCATTGAAGAAAGGACATTTTCATACAAAGAAAAGTACTACACTAGTATACAACACTTTTAATTGGGCATTTAGAAAATTTTTGGCACACTAAAAGGAACTGAAAGGACTACAATATAAAGGACCAAGAAACTAAAACATAGATACAGGAGAGAGAAAGTCCTCAACTGAGAAACAACTAAATATTAACATAAAATAGAGACAAAAAATAAGCTGGCTGAATTTCCTGAAATGTTGTTATATGTAACAGAAGTATGTTTTGAATGCAGGGTGTGTTTATTCTGACGGCAAGACCGTCTACCTTGCTGTGGCTGGCTGGACATGGCCGGGGTAAGACCTTCTCGTGCTGGTGGCTTGTCTCTGCCTGGCCAGAAATGACTGCCCTGACCCTGTACTAGCAAGTCTGTCTTCAGCCACCTTTTTATGCAGATTCATTCCCTATATAACAGAAAAAAAAGTCACCAGTGAAATAGTAGTGGAACATACTCTTACAAAAGAAAATTTCATCATGCAGCATTCATTATATTGCATCATAAGACACAATTGGAAATGTTAATTCTGCTCATTATAGGTTAAAATCTCTTAAGAGACATTTTAGTTTCAACAGTTAGGTACAAATCTTCATTTGAAGAAATTAAGGCTTAATTTTCTGAATTTCCAACAGTCAAAACAACAGGTAATGGAGACAGAATTTTGGAATACATGATCCATAAGCAATCACACATACTTCCCTTCAAATCAAATATACAAAGTGATTTTCCAACAATGGAAATCCCAGGCTGTGGAAATCTCAGGGCTTATTGAGAAGGGAAAACACAAATGCACTTGCTTCGCAAGGTGGAAAGCCACACTAGGTGTCATACGTACCAACAGGCTGTTTTCCTTCACTTCAGGCAGACTTGTACTCTCAAACTAAGGAAAGTTCCTGACAGTCCACAACAGAGGGCCCACCTGAGAGCAGGGGTTTTCTTGAAGATGGGAGTAGATGGCCTGCAAGCTCAGCAGGCAGAAGAGCAATTGCTGGGCCTGGAGCACCTTCCCACGAGGGAGGACACCTCTCGGGGCACGCTCCCTACACATGGAGGAATAGCAGCAGTGACAAGTCTATGAGTGAGTCAGGAAAGTGGTGCCGCATCCTGGCCAGAGAAGCATCATCACCAGTTTAACCTCACCAGTGATGTAGAAATAGGAGTAAACTGATGGGAGGACGTGGAATCCGGCAACAAGGGAAAAAGGAAGGAATGGGCAACTGGGAGACGGGAGAGTCAGGTAGATCAGCCAAGCCAAGTGAAAAGACACACAGCTTTGCCAGAATGAGCTGGACAAGCTGGCACAGAGGACAGAAGACTAAGAGAGAATTTCCTATCACTAGGTAGCTTCTAGGGTAAATGCTGGTCATAGTTTCAGATTTTTAATAGAATTTCAGTCTATCATATATACCCAATGATTCAAATCCCTCCATTTTCCCAATGAGAAAATGCAGAGCATGTTTTTTACTCACTTTGAAATCAAAGCATTTAAGGATTTGAATAAAACTGACAGATATCTATTGGTAATCTTTAATTTGGCTACATTTATTAACAACTATATCTTATTTAAAATCTACTATTTTTCATTTTCACATTCTAAGCAACTTACTCAAACTCTTCACACACATTTAAGACCGCAGCATCCATCACAAGGCCATTCTCTGGGATACGCAATACTTCCCCAGTTCTCGTACTTCCCCAGTTCTCATACTTCCCCAGTTCTCGTCATCTCCACTTTCATTTCAGTGGCCGGAGATGCAGAACTTTCTGAATATATGTATGAGGCTGCTGCTGGCTATCTTACTGGAACTTAACTTGTGTGAATCTACTTGGAGTTATTCCTTCTCTCCCTGAAATTAGACCTGAAAATTAGGACTCTTCTTTAATAGCACATCACAGAATATGTAAATTTGGTTCCTTAAGAAACACGGTATGTGAAGGTGTAAAAATCCACCAAGAATATGAAATCACTAATAAGGACTGAGGGGCAGAGCTCCCAGATCACTACCAAGAATCTGTAAGGAGAACAAAAAGAAGACAGAATAGGTGGAGTCAGGACTAGTTCCCAGAGAACTATGAAATACATAGTTTTGTCCTGTTTAAAAAATTTTAATTTTCAAGAAACCTGTATTTATTAACAACAATAGTATTCTAAACCCATTATGATACCCTTCTGTTGTTTTTTTAAATTGTGATAAAATCTTAAATTTGTAGTTTTAACTAAGGCAAATATAAATGTGGACATGTTGAAAAATCATATCAATTTTTCACAAAAATCAAATCACATTAGGAGACAGAACACTAACCTTTAAGACACAGTATTAATTATAAATGTGAAAGAGAAACACTGGCATTGTGCCAATAACACAATTACAGGGTCAGAGGGAGATGGTGGAAGGAATCTGGTCCAATTTGCTGTTTCAGGCAACTAACATCTTGAAAAGGTAGAAATGCAAAGAAGTACATGAAAAGAAGAAAAATGCAAAGGAAGAAGAGCAAAGAAGAAAAGACAACAAAAAGCCTAAGAAAAAATACTGAAAAAAGTACAGCATCCTTTAAAATCCACAGCTGTTCACACCCAGAATGTCTCACTAAAGCCCAGAATGTTGATGAACATCTTTTTTCCCCTGCAATACACTTAGGGTATTTTTTGTATTGGAAAGCTCAATTAAAAACTTGTTTGTTCTAGGTCAAACAATGTGAGCATTTTCCAAGCCCTGTGAGATAGTTAAACCACCTCCTTATAAGTACCACTCCTGTAAACCAATGGAAACAGTTCCACAGAACAAAAGCTACCACATCTGTGATTAGATAGGACGAAAGTCCTTCTCCTCTACAATAAAATGGTTCTAAACTGTTCCTTATTTTTCTATCCTCTAGGGATAATGATGGGCTGAAAATGTCCTAACCCTGTTTATAGCGGTTCTCATATCCGCTTCTCAGTCCTAAGATCAGCATTTAGGTTTTGTAAATGCTGCACAAATGTTAATTTGTGTGTTAGAATTACTTTCAGATTCATCTGGTAGAACTACTTCTATAGTAAAGGCAGCATAACAAATATGACACACTCACGGAACTTCGCAGTATGTTTTAAAGTGCTGTTTTCTTACCATATTGTACCAGGCACTAACAACACACTTCTCCTCCATCTCTCTTTGACTCTTCATTTTCTCATATTCTTTCTAAAAAACAAGCACATGTAAACAAGTAAAGACAGAAACCAATTCAGTATCAATAAAAGACTCGCAATTAACTATCTAAATTCATGGAATGTATTTCTTTCTAGAAAACAATAAAAAAAACCAGTGTCATCATACTGTAAAGTGAACTACCTCTAATGAATGGAACAGTCAGTCCCGTTCCTGGAGCTGATTTTTAAGAGCCTGTATTTCTGGTGCTGCTCCTTGATTCTGTTTAGGATCTAAAGTGCGGATAACCTGCAAAAACAATAAAAGAAAAAATTTACAAGCCTCAAAACTTAAAGAATGTAACCTTTAAGGCAGCAGTTATTAAAAAAGAAAAAAATCAAAGGATAAGCCTTACAAGAATCAAAAACTATCTTATAGGGACATTTAAAATTTTAAATGTGTGAAATAATATTGAATTTTTGTAACTTTGGGTAAAACTTTTTGAAAATCATGTATAAGAATCAATTGTCAAAGTAGCTCTGGCTTAAAATTAATAAGTAATACTGAAGCCGGCATGACTGACAGCTGCCTCCCTTTCCCTGTCCTCTGGCTTGGGTCAGCGAGCTCTCCGCCTCTGGCCAGCTGTCGCTCCAGGAGCACAGCTGGTTTCAAGGCCTATGTGTGCGGCCCACCTCACTCTCTCCCAGTGGCTCAGTCAGGCGTGGGCATGTGATGTATTTCTAGTGGCCAACTAGAGGTCTTCTGAGAAAGGGTTTGTTTTTAGGCCCGTAACTTGTCCTGTCAAAAACAATCAAACCTATAGAAAGCCTGAAAGACAAGCAGTGACTCTAGAGCATCTCACTACGCTGACGGACAGTGACTGTAATGGGGTATGTGGTGGGGACCTGATAATGGGGAGAATCTAGCATATGCAATGCTGCTCATGTGATTGTATATCAATGATACCTTAAAAAAAAAAAAGCTTGAAAGAGCAGAACAGTAAAAGCCATTTCCTTTCATCCCAGATTCAGCAATTGCTGCACTGCCACATGTGAATGCTGTCCACACACACCCACTTGCTTCTTTGGCAAACTATTTTAAAGCGATCTGCAGAACTTATAAACATGTGACCTTTAAGTATTTCAATGTACATCTCCTAGACTAAGGGCATTCTCCTACATAATCACAATATCGCTATCGTGTATAAGAAAACAGGCCATTCTAAAATCATCACTATTCAGTTCAAATCCACATCTCGAAAATGTCTTTCATAACTGCCCCTTCTACCCCCAATCCAGGACCCAAAGATTAATGTACTGCATTTGGTTCTTAGGTCTCTTTGGACTCTTTTAAACTAGAACAGCTTCTTGGGCTCCCCCACATTCCAATGCCTATTTTTATTTTTTTCTAACAGTGACTTTTATACCAAATTCTGGATTTATCTGATGATCTATTTTTTTATTTTTTTATTTTGGTATCATTAATCTACAATTACAGAAAGAACATTGTGTTTACTAGGTTCCCCCCTTCACCAAGTCCCCCCCACATACCCCTTCACAGTCACTGTCCATCTGCATAGTATATCTGATGATTTCTTGAAGGTGTTTTTTTAACTTTGTTCCAGTAACCTCATTTTCTGTGGGAACTGAAAGTTAGGTCTAAAAGATTTATTGACAATATATTCCATTAGAAGGCACAAGATGTTGGCTGTTCTACCATTACTGTAGCTAATTTTGATTATTAGTTAAGGTGCTGACAGCCACTTACTTCCTACATAAAAAACATTTTCCTCTTGGTAATTCATCGGGTAATTAGTGGTAATCTGTGGGGTGACCTATTTTGATCACCCATTTCCTGCTCGGGTTCTTTGCCTAAAGTTTTCTTTTCCCCTTTTCCTAAAAGCAGTGTGTGTGAGAAGTCACTGCACATGCACTCTATTTTGAGATGTCAGTGAAACATGATCAGAAAGTGGACTAAATGCCCAAATGTACACTCACACTTTTGGCTTTCTCTAAGTATTTTTTATATCGTTCTTCCATTTGCTTCATTTTCTCTTCTTTCTTCCATAAAGATTCCTGTAATTCTTCAATTTTTAAGGATACAGATGAGATAGAGAAAAAAGTTTTTTTTAGATTGTATCAACTTTGAAAATATTTCAACTGCTAAAATAATAGTTAATAGCCTTGAGAGATTTGTCTGTTCTTCTATATAATTTTATTTTCAAAAAGTATATTTGTATATATGTTATAAAAAAAGTTTTCTTATATGTAAACAAAACTCCAGTGTGGGTGTACACAAATTAAAAAGTATCCAGTGACAGATGAACAGATAAACAAAATGTGGTATATGTATCGTTCAGCCTCAGTTCTGATACATGCTACAACAGGAGACATCATACTACGTGAAAACGAAAGACTTTATGCAGGTGAAATAAGCTAGACATGGAAGGACAGATACTGTATGATTCCATTTACATGAGTTACTCAGAATAGTTCAATTCACAGAGAAATAAAGTAGTATAGTGGTTACCATGGGCTGTGGGGGACAGGAGAAAATGGGGAGTTTCAATTTGGGAAAAGGAGAAGCTCTGGAGGTGGCTGGTGGTGGTACAGCAGTGTGAACATGCTCACTGTCACAGAACTGCACACTCACACATGGCTGAAGTGGTCATTTTATGGTTTGGGTATTTTACTACAATAAAAAAAGTACAAGCCAGGTCCTACTCCTACCTCCACACAGGGGTCAGTGAAGTCAAGCTGCCTACATGTGTAAATATCAACAGAAGTTAAAAGGTTCGCTGACTCACAGGCAGCAATGAAAGTAATTTTGTAAAATAAGCATTAGCATCTACAGTTAAGGAAACATTCACAACTATAATTAGAACTATCATAAAGATGATTATATATTCTTCCTGTAAATAAGGCAAATTCTTTAATTTTCAGAATATGTAATAGGGCTTATTTCTAAAAGAAACAATTTTATACAAATTATCACTGGAGTAATACATGGCTAACCCATTTAAAATTATGATAATTAGGAAAACACAGCTGATACTAAATCTTGGTTCGAGATCTTCAATAATGGCTCTCTTCTTCTGCAATTCATTATTGGCTTCATGAAGCCTCTCTCTATAACAACATCTATAACACTGTGTTACATACTATTTTTTCTACTTGAAAGATCTAAGTTCACTATTTTTGGAATACACTTGCATAGCACACAAGTGCTATGAAACAAAGATGAAAAGACTAATCCAACATGAATTTAATATATTTCTAAAATAAGTAAAAAACAGACAAAAATCTCAGTTTGAAACACTCATTTCCCTTACATAAACATGCACAACAGGGTACAAGGAACTTCATATGATCTTAATTTTTTTGTAGGAAGAGGATATTGTAAAAATTAAATTTAAAACTTTGCAGCAGTTTAACAATGCAAACTCTTATTGCAAAGAGAATGAAGTTCTAAAAATAAGAATTAATAGGAAGAACACAACACACTAATAAAAAGTATAAACTGATGATACATGCACCCACATGGATGCGCACCATAATGTTGAACGATGGAAGTCAGACACAAAAGGGAAATACTGCATGCTTCCTTTTCTATGAGGTTCAGGAAGTTTGAATACTAATGAAAGGTGTTATGAGATCAGCATTGTGGCTTGCTTGGGTATGTAATCAGTCATTTAGAAGGGGGAACAAAGAATCCTTCCTGGTGGGTTGCTGGAAATACTATGTTGATGTGGGTTACCTATGTATGCAGGAAAGCATTCATCAAGCTGTACACCTAGGGACTTTGGATTTGAGTACTTTACTGTATGTTAGTTATATTCTAATACAAAAGTAAGAAAAAACAGCATGAACAGCCAGTTTTTCCTGGTATTTGCATAGTATGTATAATTCTCTATAGTATTTAGTGAGACACTGCAATCTGAGAGCAGGAAAAAGGCAGCAAAAACTGGGAAATACAGAAAAAACTAAAAGGAAAACAGAGAACTTAAGGCTATTTCTGTCTGGTCTTTTCTACGCATAATACTTCAATAAATTTCTTTCTAGTTTGACAAATTCTTTTTTTGAGGGTGTAACAAATATATACATAGATACACAGTAAATATATAGACTTCAAAGAGTAAGAAAAACTAATTCAATGAATAGGTTATAAAACAGAAATTATCTTAGGACCTTAGAAGCCCCATGTGTCCCTATCCTCTTCTCAGAGTTAACAAAATCCAGAATTTTAACCATTCTTGTGATTTTTGTGACAGGCCTTTGTGTGTATTGCTAATAATACATTGTTTAATTTGCCCAATTTTTATTGCTGGATAATGTTTTATTGTTTGATATACCTCTACTATCTATCATTTTATAATCGGTGGTAATTGTATTGTTTCTACTTTTCCATGATCAAAAACCATGTTCTTTTGTACTTTCTCTTATGTGTCCCCTGGTTCACATAGACAACAGCACCTCTAGGAATGCAGTGTATACACAGGGGAATGGAGCTGATGGGTCACATTACTAACTAAACTGAGGTATATGGCAACGAGCAATGGATGAGAATTTCTACTGCTGAACATCTTTGACACTTAGCATGTCTGATTCTTAAATTTTACCAATTTAGTGTGTATAAAAGTTCTCCATTGTAATTTCACATCTGCATAAGAATGCATCTTTTGACATGTCCATGAATTCAGTTATAGGTTAAATTGTCTTCTCCAAAAATATGTTAGATTTAGAGGAGCCAAGATGGCAGCATGAGTAGGACAGCGGAAATCTCCTCCCCAAAACATATAGTTTTGAAAATACAACAAATACAATTATTCCTAAAAGAGAGACCAGAGGATACAGGACAACAGCCAGGCTACATCAACACCTACGAGAACCCAGCACCTCATAAAGGGGGTAAGATACAAGCCACGGCCTGGCAGGACGCGAGCGCCCCCAACCCCAGCTTCCCGGCGGAAGGAGAGGACTCGGAGCGGGGAGGGAGAGGGACCCAGGACTGCTAAACACCCAGCCCTGGTCATCCACACTGGGAGCGCAGACACACAGTGCATGGGATGCTGGATACTAGGGAAATGGGACAGTAAAACCTGCGAGCGGGATCCCGCAGCCAGCGCCCCTGGGACAAAAGAAAAGTGAGTGCCCTTTGAAAGTCTTAAAGGGACAGGGACCCCATAGTTGGATGGAATTGCCCCAGCACCCTTAGCCCAGCAGCTGGGAATCACCGGGAGCTCCAGGCGCCCTAAGCCCCTGGGCGCCAGTGCAGCTTGGAGGGCCCTCAGGGTGATAAAAAGCCTCCTGCCCTTTCCCCCTCCAGCGCGGCCCCACCATAGTGCAGCAGAAGCCTGAGGCCAGCCACGCCCACAGCAGCTGCGTGCAGAACGTCCTTCACAGTGGGCGGGCAAGAATCACAGATCCCATCTGCGTGCAACTGCCCAGCACAAGCCGCTAGGGGTCACTGTTCTCCCAGGAAAGGAAGGCCAGGAGCAAGTAGAACTGGACGTGGTTCTCCCAGCTGACACACATACACACACACGTGCCAACTGCCCACGACTACCTCTATCACCATAAAAAGGCAGAAGAATTTGAACCAGACCAGAATAAACCAGCCATCCTCCCCTGAGAGGAAACCTGGGGCGATAGATTTAACCAATCTACCTGAAAAAGAATTCAAAGTAAAGGTCATTAACTATGCTGATGGAACTACAGAGAAATATGCAAGAGCTAAGGAGGGAGAATACAGAAATAACCAATCTCTGGAAGGACTTAAAAGCAGAATGGATGAGCTGCAAGAGGCCATTAATGGAATAGAAATCAGAGAACAGGAACACAGAGAAGCTGACGCAGAGAGAGATAAAAGGATCTCCAGGAATGAAACAATATTAAGAGAACTGTGTGGCCAATCGAAATGGAACAATATCCACCTTATAGGGGTACCAGGAGAAGAGAGAAAAAGGGATAGAAAGTGTTCTTTGAGGAAATAATTGCTGAAAACTTCCCCAAACTGGGGGAGGAAATAGTCTCTCAGAACATGGAAGCATACACAACTCTCAACACAAAGGACCCAAGGAGGACAACACCAAGACACATAATAATTAAAATGGAAAATATCAAAGACAAGGACAGAGTATTAAAGACAGCCAGAGAGAGAAAAAGGTCACCTACAAAGGAAAACCCATCAGGCTATCATCAGACTTCTCAACAGAAACCTTACAGGCCAGAAGAGAATGGCATGATATATTTAATGCAATGAAACAGAAGGGCCTTGAACCAAGGATACTGTATCCAGCATGATTATCATTTAAATATGAAGGAGGGATTAAACAATTCCCAGACAAGCAAAAGTTGAGGGAATTTGCCTCACACAAACCACCTCTACAGGGTATTTCAGAGGGACTGCTCTAGAAGGGAACACTCCCAAGAATAAATAGATGTCACCAGAGAAAATAAAATCACAGCAAAGAAAGCAGACCAACCAAATACTAACTAAAGGCAAAACATAAAATCAACTACCCACACAAGCAGTAAAAGGAAACACAAAGGAGCATAAAATAAAACACCTAACATAAAAAGAATGGAGGAGGAGGAATAAGAAGGGAGAGAAATAAAGAATCATCAGACTCTGTTTATAATAGCTCAATAAGCAAGTTAAATTAGACAGTAGGATAGTAAAGAAGCTATCCTTGAACCTTTGGTAACCACGAATCTAAAGCGTGCAATGGCAATAAGTATATATCTTTCAATAATCACCCTAAATGTAAATGGACTGAATGCACCAATCAAAAGACACAGAGTAATAGAATGGATAAAAAAGCAAGACCTATCTACATGCTGCTAATAAGAGACCCACCTCAAACCCAAAGACTTGCACAGACTAAAAGTTAAGGGATGGAAAAAGATATTTCATGCAAACAACAAGGATTAAAAAAGCAGGTGTTGCAGTACTAGTATCAGACAAAATAGACTTCAAAACAAAGAAAGTAACAAGAGATAAAGAAGGATATTATATAATGATAAAGGGTCAATCCAACAAGAGGATATAACCATTATAAATACATATGCACCCAACACAGGAGCACCAACATATATGAAACAAATACTAACAGAATTAAAGGAGGAAATAGGATTCAATGCATTTATTTTAGGAGACTTCAACACACCACTCACTCCAAAGGACAGATCCACCAGACAGAAAATAAGTAAGGACACAGAGGCACTGAACAACACACTACAACAGATGGACCGAATAGACATCTATAGAACTCTACACCCAGAAGCAACAGGATAGACATTCTTCACAAGTGCACATGGAATATTCTCCAGAATAGACCACATACTAGGCCACAAAAAGAGCCTCAGCAAATTCAAAAGACTGAAATTCTACCAACCAACTTCTCAGGCCACAAAGGTATAAAACTAGAAATAAACTGTACAAAGAAAGCAAAAAGGCTCACAAACACATGGAGGCTTAAAAAATCCTCCTAAGTAGTCAATGGATCAACGAACAAATCAAAATAGAGATCCAGCAATATATGGAAACAAACGACAACAACAACACAAAGCCCCAACTTCTGTGGGACGCTGCGAAAGTAGTGTTAAGAGGAAAGTATATAGCAATCTAGGCATATTTAAAGAAGGAAGGAAAATCGCAATGAATAGTCTAAAGATACAATTATCGAAATTGGAAAAAGAAGAACAAATGAGGCCTAAAGTCAACAGAAGGAGGAACATAATAAAGATCAGAGAAGAAATAAATAAAATTGAGAAGAACAAAACAATAGAAAAAATCAATGAACCCAAGAGCTGGTTCTTCGAGAAAATAAACAAAATAGATAGGCCTCTAGACAGACTTATTAAGAGAAGAAGAGAGTCAACACACATCAACAGAATCAGAAAAGAGAAAGGAAAAATCACAACAGACCCCACAAAAATACAAAAGAATTTTTAGAGAATACTATGAAAACCTATATGCTAACAAGCTGGAAAACCTAGGAGAAACAGGCAACTTCCTAGAAAAATACAACCTACCAAGACTGACCCAGAAAGAAACAGAAAATCTAAACAGTACAATTACCAGCAACCAAACTGAAGTGGTAATCAAAAAACTACCCAAGAGCAAAACCCCTGGGCCAGAAGAATTTACCTTGGCATTTTATCAGACATACAGAGAAGACATAGTACGCATTCTCCTTAAAATTTTCCAAAAAATTGAAGAGGAGGGAATACTCCCAAACTCATTCTATGAAGCCAACATCACCCAAATACCAAAACCAGGCAAAGACCCCACCAAAAAAGAAAACTACAGACCAATATCCCTGATGAACGTAGATGCAAAAATACACAACAAAATATTAGCAAACCGAATTCAAAAATACATCAAAAGGATCATACACCATGACCAAGTGGGATTCATCCCAGGGATGGAAGGATGGTACAACATTCAAAAATCCATCAACATCATCCACCATATAAACAAAAAGAAGGACAAAAACCACATGATCATCTCCATAAATGCTGAAAAAGCATTCGACAAAATTCAACATCCATTCATGATAAAAACTCTCAAGAAAATGGGTATAGAGGGCAAGTACCTCAACATAATAAGGGCCATATATGACAAACCCACAGCCAACATCATACTGAACAGGGAGAAGCTGAAAGCATTTCCTCTGAGATCGGGAACAAGAAAGGGATGCCCACTCTCTCCACTGTTATTGAACATAGTACTGGAGGTCCTAGCCATGGCAATTAGACAAAACAAAGAAATACAAGGAATCCAGATTGGTAATGAAGAAGTCAAACTGTCACTATTTGCAGATGACATGATACTGTACATAAAAAACCCTAAAGACTCCACCCCAAAACTACTAGAACTGATATCGGAATACAGCAAAGTTGCAGGATACAAAATCAACACACAGAAATCTGTGGCTTTCCTATATACTAACAATGAACTAATAGAAAGAGAAATCAGGGAAACAATTTCATTCACAATTGCATCAAAAAGAATAAAATACCTAGGAATAAACCTAACCAAGGAAGTGAAAGACCTATACCCCGAAAGCTATAAGACACTCTTAAGAGAAATTAAAGAGGACACTAACAAATGGAAACTCATCCCATGTTCCTGGCTAGGAAGAATTAATATCATCAAAATGGCCATCCTGCCCAAAGCAATATACAGATTTGATGCAATCCCTACCAAATTACCAACAGCATTCTTCAACGAAATGGAAAAAATAGTTCAAAAATTCATGTGGAAACACCAAAGACCCCGAATAGCCAAAGCAATCCTGAGAAGGAAGAATACAGTGGGGGGGATCTGCTCCCCAACTTCAAGCTCTACTACAAAGCCACAATAATCAAGACAATTTGGTACTGGCACAAGAACAGAGCCACAGACAAGTGGAACAGAATAGAGACTCCAGACATTAACCCAAACATATATGGTTAATTAATATACGATAAAGGAGCCATGGACATACAATGGGGATACGACAGTCTCTTCAACAGATGGTGCCTGCAAAAGTGGACAGCTACATGTAGGAGAATGAAACTGGATCACTGTCTAACCCCATACACAAAAGTAAATTCGAAATGGATCAAAGACCTGAATGTAAGTCATAAAACCATAAAACTCTTAGAAAAAACATAGGCAAAAATATAACGGACATAAGCATGAGTGACCTCTTCATGAACATATCTCCCCGGGCAAGGGAAACAAAAGCAAAAATGAACATGTGGGACTATATCAAACTGAAAAGCTTCTGTACAGCAAAGGACACCATCAATAGAACAAAAAGGTATCCTAGAGTATGGGAGAATATATTCATAAATGACAGATCTGATAAAGGCTTGACATCCAAAATATATAAAGAGCTCACACACCTCAACAAACAAAAAGCAAATAATCCAATTAAAAAATGGGCAGAGGAGCTGAATAGACAGTTCTCTAAGGAAGAAATTCAGATGGCCAACAGACACATGAAAAGATGCTCCACATCGCTTGTCATCAGAGAAATGCAAATTAAAACCACAATGAGATATCACCTCACACCAGTAAGGATCGCCATCATCGAGAAGACAAACAACAACAAATGTTGGTGAGATTGTGGAGAAAGCGGAACCCTCCTACACTGCTGGTGGTAATGTAAACTAGTTCAACCATTGTGGAAAGCAGTATGGAGGTTCCTCAAAATGCTCAAAATAGAAATACCATTTGACCCAGGAATTCCACTCCTAGGAATTTACCCTAAGAATGTAGCACTCCAGTTTGAAAAAGACAGATGCACCCCTATGTTTATCGCTGCACTATTTACAATAGCCAAGATATGGAAGCAACCTAAGTATCCATCAGTAGATGAATGGATAAGAAGATGTGATACATATACACAATGGAATATTATTCAGCCATAAGAAGAAAACAAATCCTACCATTTGCAACAACATGGATGGAGCTAGAGGGTATTATGCTCAGTGAAATAAGCCAGGCGGAGAAAGACAAGTACCAAATGATTTCACTCATATGTGGAGCATAACAACAAAGATAATACTGAAGGAACAAAACAGCAGCAGAATCACAGAACCCAAGAATGGACTAACAGTTACCAAAGGGAAAAGGACTGGGGTGGATGGGTGGGAAGGGAAAGATAAGGGTGAAAACAGGGCATTACAATTAGCACACATAATGTAGGGGGGTGGGGACATGGGGAAGGCCGTATATCACAGAGAAGACAAGTAATGATCCTATAGCATCTTACTATGCTGATGGACAGTGACTGTAATGGGTATGTGGGGGGGACTTGATAATAGGGGGAGTCTAGTAACCACAATGTTGTTCAAGTAATTGTACATTAATGATATAAAAAAAGTAAAAACATGTTATTCTCTCTCTCCATGTATTTTTTATGTAAAACTTAGAAGTTTTCATCATACAAGTTCCTCATGTTGCTTTTACATTTTTTTATTCTTCAAGGACTTATATACATACAAATGGAAGCCTTTTCCTTATGATACTAAGTACTTATTGCTAGAAAAGCTTATAACCTATGCAAATGTCCTATACTTACCATTCCCCTACTAAATGTTTATTGGTTCTAAGAAACTTTCAGTTGATTATATTTTATAGATGGACTATCTACTAACAATGATCAATTATTTTTTGTCTTTCTGTATTTTCACCTCATTTAAAAAAAATTCATTTTCTAAAAATGCAGTAATAATAGCTAAATCTTATGTAGCACCTATATGCCAGGCAATATTCTCAATACTTTACATAATTAACTTATTTAATGTTCACAAAAATTCTAGAAGGTAGTTAACACTACTAGACCACTTTAGAGTGGAAGAAATAAAAGCCTGCCCAAGATTATACAGAGACTTAAGTGTCACAGTCAGGATTTTTAGAACATCTAGAAAAAAAGTCAAACAACAGATCAGTACTCATCTGCCTTTTGTTCTTAACTTTACTGAGAATTTCCCAAACCAAGCTTATTTTATACTTTCCTTTCTCCTATAACTTAAGGATTAAAGGAGTTATAACAACACATTTAACTGTTATTTATTTATTAAAGTATCATTGATATACAATCTTATGTTGGTTTCAAATACACAACACAGTGGTTCAACATTCACCCATATTATCAAGTTGTCAGCTTCTCCAGTGCGGTCACTGTCCATCAATGCAGCAAAATGTTACAGAACCATTAACTGTTTTCTCCATGCTGTACCACCATCCCTATGACCAACCTATATTGTGATTGCAAATTATTGTGCCCCTTTATCCCCTTCCCCCTGCCCCCACACCCTCTCCAATCCCTCTCCCTTGGTAACCACTAGTCCCTTCTCGGTGTCTGTGAGTCTGCTACTACTTTGTTCCTTCTGTATTGCTTTGTTTTTATACTCCACAAATAAGTGAAATCATTTGGTACTTGTCTTTCTCCACCTGGCTTATTTCACTGAGCAAAATACCCTCTAGATCCAGCCATGATGTTGTAAATGGCCAGGATTTATTTTCTTTTTATGGCTGAATAATATTCTACTGTGTATATGTACCATCTGTTTCTTATCCATTCCTCTACTGAAGGACATGTAGGTTGCTTCTGTATCTTGGATATTGCAAATAGTGCCATGATAAACAAAGGGGTGCATATGTCTTTTTGAAGCAGGGATCTTGTTTTCTTTGGATAAATTCCTAGAAGTGGAGTTACTGGGTCAAACGGTATTTCTATTTTTAGTTTTTTGAGGAACCTCCACATTGCTTCCCACAGCGGTTGCACAAATCATTTAAAAGTTATTGTAATAAATATAATAATATTCCACAGGTTAACAATCCAGGAAAAAGTTTATTTTAATATAGTACTAGATTGAATTTACTACTGTATTATTTATTCATAATTGAGATGTTAGTATTTTCCTTTTCTTAAACTTCTTTTTGTTGTCTTTGATGTTTACTGGCCTCAAAGCATGTGCAGAATATAGGCGGGGCAGGTGTGTGTTTTCCCCCTTTCACTCACGGTTAAGCTGCAGTTGGGGCATTCTGTCTTCAAGTACTGCTGAGGGCGTAGCTTTGATGAGGTTTTCCTAGATGTGAAGTTGTTTCATATTGTGTAGGAAGATTTTTGGGAGGCTGTTTCCTACACTGCCTTGGCCTGCAGTTACTCAGGAGTCCTAACACTATATTCTTAACTTTAAAAGACAGTTACCAAATCTCTAACAGCTAAATTTTAGGGAATAGTCTTTCACCTGAATGTTTCTTCTTGGAGCTGTTCTAACTGAGTCTGGAGCTGCAGATGCCTTCTTCCTGCTGGGCTGTTAGGATCTTCTATAGAATCAGACTGATTAAGTCTTTCCATTAATACCTGATTCTCTGCCAACAAGACTACTTTTCTCCTCTTGCAATGCTGCAACCTGTTAGAACGTAGGAGAGTGGCAGTTAATTCTTCTAGTCACACTGGCATTAGCATAGTCGCTTGTGAGTTACTGTTATGAGTTACAGCGTCTTTTTAAAGAAGTACAATCAACCTCCACTTAAAACATTTACATTATTTTGGACTACTGCACAGGCAGAAAAACATGTAAGAATAAGCAAGAATTCATTCTTTATACCTGAAAAGAGAGTTTACCAAAGGAGATACACAGATAACAACTAAACACACAAAAAGATACTCATAATTAGCCATTAGGGAAACACAAACTAAAACCACAATGTTATATCAACACATCCTATTGGAATGGCTAAAATTTAAAAAACTGGCTGCACCAAGTGTTGACAAAGATGTAGAAAAAAATCAAACTCTTCATACACTCTAGTGAGGATGTAAAGTGTTTTAAGCACTTTGGAAAACAGTTTTGCATCTTCCTAAAAAATTAAACAGGCGACTACCATATGACACAGCTGTTCTATTCCTGTGTATTTTTTTACTCAAGAGAAATAAAAGCGTATGTTCACACAAAGACTTACGAAGAATGTTTACAGCAGCTTCATTTGTGATAGAGAAAAACCAGATACAAGACAAATGTTCATCAACAGATGAATGGATAAGTTTTAGCACAAGAGAATACTATTTGGCAGTAAAAAAGAAGTACTGATACTGACAACAGGAATGAATCTCAAAATAATGAAAGAAATTACACAAATAATGGTGTCTACACTGCATGATTCCTTTTATATACAATTTTAGAAGACGCAGGCTAATCTATATGTACTGAGAGAAGAGCTGGGGACAGGAAGGGGACTACAGGAGTCATGAGGAAACTTTTTGGGGTGATGGGTTCATTACACTGATTTTGCTGATGGTTTCATGTGTTTATACATATGTCAACATATACCAGAAACTGTATACCTTAAGTATGAGCTGTTCATTGTATGTCAATTTTATTTCAGGAAAGCTGTAACAACAAAAGCCGCCTGCCATTTGTAATCCTGCTTCTCCACCGCGTTCTCTCTTGAGCTCATTTTAACTGGGCTATTGGCCCTGCCACCCCACTGAAGATGCTCCTCAGGAGCACTACTGACCTTGTGATCAGTCAACAACAATTGACGCAAGTCATCACATCCCCCTCCTTGGGGCGTTTTCTTCACATGGCTTCCAGGCCATCTCACTCTCCTGGTGTCTCTACCAATTCAGTTCTCTTTCTCCTGCATCAATTCTTTCTTCCCCGACCGGAGTGGCTTATAGCTCTTCTTTTCTAAACACAGCGACAGCTTCCAGTTTCATGGCTGTCAACATCATCTATTCACTGACAGCTCACACATTCTATTTCTAGCCTGGGACCCTATACTGGGGGTATCATTTTCACTTGGATGTCTAATTGGCATCTCAAATTTAAATTGTCCAAGTGGAATGTTTAATTACTCTTGCCCTCCAGTCGTCTCCTTTCAGTGAATGGGAACTCTGTCCTTCCAGGTACCTTCCAGTTACCATCATAATCCTTAATGTCTCTCCCTCACAGCCACACCCAATCTGAGAGCAAATATCATTGGCTCTATCTTCAAACATATTTTGACCACTTCTCACCAGCCCTGAATTCCATTCTAAGCCAATATAACCTTCTGCCTGGATTATTGCAATGGCCTCTTAAGTAGTCTCCTTAAATTGGCCCTTGCCTCTCTTCAGTCTAGTATCCACACAGCAGCCTCAATAAGCCACTGAAACAAAACTAAGGTCATATGACCACTTTGCTCAAAATCCTGCAATGGCTTCCCATTTACTCCAAGTTAACATCTTTACACAGGCCACACAGGCTCCAGACAGATTTTCTCATCTCACGCTCTGTTCTCCTGCCATCCTCATCTTGTTCCTGGAATCTATAGCTGCACTTCCCTTTGGGCCCCAGGACTTGGCCTGGTGTGCCCTCCCTGGAAACTGGGAGCCCTGCTCCTCCAGCCTTGTCAGGGTCTTACTAACACGTCACCTTCTCTGGAATGCTTTCGTTGACTACCCAATTTAAAACTAATTCTTCCTCCCGTGTGCTCCCACTTCTACCTTCCCTATTTTATTCTCTCTAGAATAGTTGGCTGCACACAACAGACTATATTCTTATTCCGTTTATTGTCTGTGAATGTATGCACTTTGGGAGCAGGGATGTTTTACCTATTTCTGTCTGTTTGCCCCAATCTTTGCTGTACCCACAGCACCCTGGGCAATGGATGGTCTGCAGTGGGTGCTCCAGTGTTTGATACAAAAATGAATGAATCTGAAATGCTGGCTCTGTAATTCATCAGATTTCCATAAATGCATCAGTCTTTTCTCAGAACACAGCAGTGGCTCTATTCTACACAAAGAGCCCATTTCCTTCATTTTTGCTCCTCCAGGCTTTTAAAATGAGGTACCCCTGTATATTTGGCCGAAACCTTTTTCACACACACAGAAAAAGGACACTGCGGACACACCTCACCGCACTGTGCCTTGCCTGTGGTGGCTGTGTGCTGAGCAAGCCCACTGGTGCCATGTTCCCAACAGCCTAAGCCCATGGCTGATGATGGAGGGCCTTCCATGAGGCCTGCTTTAGTGCCTGGTACATCTAAGTGCCCAATAAATACCTTATGACAAATAAACTGGGGGATTGTGAGCTGACGCTGGATGACAAACAGCAGCCAGTCACCTAATGACTTTTCCCCCCCAGAAGTGGCTCTGGACGCCCGCCTGGTGAGGTGAGAAAGCTGGCGGCCCTGGCACTGCTCACTGCTCCTGCAGTTTTCCTCTGTGCCTGTCGTCTGTGCCTCTGTGCTCACAGTAACGTTACCCACAGGACAATTCTAATGTTGAGAACTAATCAAGTGTCATTATTAGACTGGCGATCACCTTACTAATGGCAGTCTCACTGTTTCCTGTGGAGCTAAGCGTGTTCTAGGGTTACCCCTTTCCTTTCTATGAACTCTCTGCAACCCTGCCATTCACACTGCAATCTGTCAATGCCAAGGATTGGTAAATTTCTGTAAAGAATCAAGCAGCGAGTATCCTGGGCTTTGAGAGCCATAGGTTTTTGTGGTAAGTACTCTGTCACAGTAGCGTGAAAGCGGCCACAGACAGTGCATCAATGAATGAGTGTGGCTGTGCTGCAATAAAACTTTATTTACAAAAACAGATGGCAAGTTGAGGTTTGCCAATCCCAGGGTATGACTTTAATTTTATATTATCAAAGATAACATTTATATCCTGCTCACAAAAACAATCAACTCTTTATTTATTATTATAGATCCTAGCATTTGTGTAGAGTTAAATTCTAAAATTCTGACAAGCAATTAACAGCAATTACATTGTGACCAGGCACATACAGTTTACACACAATCCAACAAGTGCGATGATGACACTTCCCCTGCCTTCACCCTGAGCAACTCACTTTCGCCCAAGCCCTGCAGAGCCAATGCCTCCGGGACAAATACTGTGAATTCTGTGCACCCATTCCCCAGCTTCAACAAGTAACAGAGCATGGCCAATTATGTCTCATCTGTACCTGCATCCACTGATTTTGAGGTACATCTCAAATAATTTTTCTTATTTTTTATGTGTGAGACATCCTCAGCTTTAACTAGTGTCTTGAATTTTCTGTTTTGACAATTATACTTTTATTTCACTTAAGTGTTTCTTAACCTCAGATTTTTCCTCTTTAAAATAGCATCTTGTCCATTCAGGGGCTTCACACTTCAGGGCTGACCCACCAGAAACTAACCTTTATGTAAATTACAGGGCCCAGAAAGGTCAACTACAAAGGACCATACCCTGCACTACTAACACTCGGCCTAACCCTGTCTGTTTAATTTCTTTAGTAAAGAACCCTGAGACAGGGAAGGGGCTAGAGGTCAGTCTACATCAGGGAGTAGCAGGGTCAGTGGGGCTTCAATCGGTAAGATACCGTTAGTTAAACCATATTCCGGCCTCCTGTCACACCTGAGCTCTCTGTGGGGTTCTGCTACAGCACCTCTCCCTCCCCACCCCAACACTGCACCAGCGCATTCTTTACTCCTTTCAGCCATCCAGCACTTTTCCAACTGTCTCGGGCTTTCAGAGGTTGAAGATTGGTGTACTATAGCTGGCTATAACCAAGCTGATTGTGAAAAACTCAAGAGTCTTGTGAGCAGACTGTTAAACCATAAATAATGTGAAAGTGGCCACTGTGAGAGTATTTATACTATGGAAATTGGGAAACACTACAAATCAGGGCTTTGTAAAATCTCCCCATACTTCCCCAGAACTAGCACTGAAATCCCTCCTCTGTCTTTATCCCTCTGCTTTCTTTTCTTTTGTTTTTATACCATTTTAATTCATTTATTATAAATATAATGGGGTTACAGGAAGGAAAGAAAATTAATATATCTGCTCAGTCTACCATGTTTAGCCAGAAATCTGTTTTCCTCAATTACAGCTGCATTATAAACTGCATGCCATGGCAGCATACGGCACGCTTGGTGGTACTTGAGGTGGTGCATTCCCAGTAGGGGTACACAGAAGACCCTTACCTGCATGTCCAGTTCATGGCATCTTTGCGCAATTTCTTCCTTGGCTGACAAAGCTTCATTTAGTTCTGACGTTTTCTTCAACTGGTTACAAACAAAAAGATACAATCAACATTTCAATATTAAGTGGCAATAATAATTACATATGTACAATGTAGAATTAAAACATTCCCCTTGTTTTCCTGCAGGGCAGGGAGAAATCCAGAACAACCCTTCTGCATGAGTCAGAAGGCGGCACTTCTACATCTCGATCTTTTCTCTTCTGTACTTTGAATTGGGTTCTTTCCTCATATCAAGTTTTCTACACAGCATCTTTTGAGCTACTTGGTTCCTGGCAATGTTGATTCTGTAATAACTGAGAAATTTTACCTTGATAAAATATGTATGTGCTAGGAGACAGAGGTTTCAACTGTTAAAATATATAGCTAGTGTATCTCAACACAAGTTCTTTAGTCAGAGTAAACCTTTGGTTAGTTTGTATTAATAATTTTGAATTAAAATATCTGTGTTATTTTAAAAATAAATCTTTGTATTGTTCTGTTTTAAATATTTGTTTTACTCTGATTCTCAACACAAGCCAAACATTCCTAACTTGTGTCCCATTATTATATAAACTCTTAAGTTAGCAAATATGAACCAATTAATTAAAATTGATTAATTACTTAATTTAAAAAAATGATTAAAATGAAATCATACTGGTTTCCCATTTTATGTGACCAAAGCTCTCTGTAATAGACACACAAAAAACGCATCCAAGGTAACAACTTTAAAATAACCAAAGTAAGGGAAAGACAAATTACAACTTGGGTTAAAATTATCGCATGTCCAAAGTTCCTGCAAAATACCAGAAAGCCTGGGGAAGCAATGGGAGGGGGCAGAGGACACAAAGATGTCTGTTCATGCTATGGAACGGACACCCGGGGTAGCTGGGACACAGAAACTAAGAATGTGATTAACAGTGTTTTATTAAAAAGCGGTAATTAAAATTACAAAGTAACTTTTTCATTAAAGCCATAAAAATGCATTGCAGAGTTCCTCTAAAATTATAGTAATTCTTGAGTGCATTTAAGTATCAGTTGACAGATGCTTCACTTCTTCACAAAGATGAAGGGTAGAGGAGACATCTTCAATCGAAAAATAATGTGAGAGAAAAAGTAAAATATCTTTTGTATTATATAAATAAATCAAAAGACTAAAAGCATAGTATTTTTCAGGAACACATCTATTGTGTAAAATGTGGCACACAGAAAGAAAAGTCAAGACCAGGAAACACTAGTTAAAATAAGCTAAATTAAAATAAAATAAAATAAAATAAGCTAAATTATTTTAAAGTGGATATGCAACAATAATTATAATTTTAAATACAAATTTGTAATATCCATAGTAAAGTAGCTTAAGTTCTTGAATTTTAGGTAAAAAATAAAGAGTAATACCAATATATCACATAAGCAATTTCAATTGAAACATTCTTTGCATTAAAATCTGAAGTTTATCTTCTCAATCTCTGCATGGATGAAAACAATGCAAAGTTTAGATACCTGGCCATAAAGGTCAACATAGGCATCATTCCCAGCAGAGACAGGAGATTCTTTACTCATCAGCTGCAATTAAGATTTAAATGATTATAACTCTGAGGCAAAAAGATATTCCATATAATATACTTTCACAACAAACATGGATACCCAGCCACTACAGAATCATAAAGACGAAAGTGAAAACACAAATATGAAGGGATACTTGTAACATTAACGCTTTTCAGTCTGGAACATTTTTTTCACTCCAAGATAACGCCTTCATTTAAAATTACAGATTCAAATTCTGACGCACATTTTCACTGTGGGCCCAGTCAGAAGAATCAAGTGTCACTTATTCTTATCACTAAAAAGAGAAATCTTTAAGTTAAAATATAGCTAAAATATTTAAAAATTGACTTTTCAGTTAAAAAGGGCAGTACAAGTTAACTATTTCTTTCTGAAGAATAAATGTGGGTAAGGTCAACATTAGCCAAGTCTGACTGCCAGGGTTTATGAGAACACATGCACACAAAAGTCCTTCCTGGCTTCACTTGCCCTTGTGTTGCAAAGAAAGAAGACCCAGAGGGCTGTGTGAGGCTGGGGGAGAAGGCGATAAAAGTCTGATTGTAACAATGTCAGGGGCACACTCACAATCCATTGTGTCCTTCTGCTCTGTTTGAAGGGGACAGTTACAAATGTGAGGAGGTACTGCTGAGAGACCTTGGAATTTCAGTCTTCATCCCATTCTCTAGGGAATTAAATGTCATGTTCAGCTGTACCCTTTTCTCTGGATCAGTGGTTGTCAAAGTGAAGTCCCCAAACATCATCAGCATCACTGCCCGGGAACTTGTCAGAAATGCAAATTCTTGGGTCCCAGACTGGGTCTACTGAGTCAGGACCAGCAATCCGCTTAGTAAGTGCCCAGGTGACTGATGCATACTGAGGTTTGAGAACCACTGCTCTGTATTACCATCATGAGAGAAGTTGAAAGTCCCTTAGAGTAATTAGGAAAAAAAAAATCTCAGGAAGAGTAAAAAATACTGGCTTCAATTTTTACACTTATGCTGTGAGAATGTCAATAAAAAGATTAACGTTCTTCTTCCAATTGAAAAAATAGTACTTATTAGAGAGAAGATAAAATTCAGGGGAAAAAAAACATAAAGAGAAAAAAAACATTATGTTACCATCCACAAATAACCATTCCAATAATTTTCCAGTAGTTGACTTAGGAGGCTACCCGTGCCAACCATGAGCCTAGAACATTCCAGAGTGCCAAGGCTGTGGCAGAATATTCAGAGAGGAAGCACCCACTTCAGAGGCAGGTGGTAGAAGGCAGTGGAAACATTTTCTTCCAGTTTCTTCCTCTTCCCATGGTTATGGGTTAGTACTTGTCATAAACACAGCAACACCTCTGAGGCTAGGTGTCCCAGTCTGAGCACCACCTTCTCTGGCTCCAGGTTCTCATTCAGTCACATCAGGCCCCACATCTCTGCACCTCCTCCCGGTTTTCCAGGCAGGGCCCATCCTTAGATTCGTTTTCTTCCTTGCTTTGCTTAGTGAACATTCTTGTGTTGCCGCCTGAAGTTGACTCCCCTTTCTTCTACTACATCATCTTACTTTGGGGAATCTCCCCTTCCCACTTGAGATTCCACGGTTCACCATTGGTTTAATCTTCTCTTTCTAGCCTAGATTTCACAGTCTGTTACTTTGAAAGACTTCTGTCAACATCATCAATGTTCTTACTTGAGTTCCTTCTTCCTGGCAAAATCTTAATCCAATATCTGACTATCTGTATCTTCTGGCCATATATCCTGGACTGCTAAGTACTGAGAGTATAACAATTTTTTAAATCACAAAACACTGTTAATACATAGTTACCAATTTCAACTGGGCCTTCAAAGCTGCTGCCCCAAAGTTGATATGCTCCCCCAGTCAGCTGGTGCTTTATTCCCTCTAGGGATTATGGCAAACCTTTCCTACTTATCATCCTTTCCTATGGCACAACCTCCATCTTTCTCTTTCTTCCTATTAACATTTAAAATAGTTGAGACTATAATTTACTTGACTGCCATTCATATTGCTCCAAAGAAGATAATGTACGAATGGCTAATAAACACATGAAAAGATGTTCAACTTCATTAGTCTTTAGGGAAATGCAAGTAAGTCACAATGAGATACCACATCACATCTCCTAGGATGGCTGTCACCAAAAAGATGGGACAATAACAAGGGCTGGCAAGGAGGTAGAGAACGTCAGACTCCTAGTGCACTGCTGGTGAGAATGTAAAACAGGGCAGAAACCAATAGCAGGCAGTTTGCTGCTTCCTTGGGAAGTTCAACAGTATTACCATTTGACCCAACAAATCAATTTCTGGGTACAGAACTGAAAGAATTAAAAACAGGTGTTCAAAAAACACCCTGTATGCTCTTGTTTGCAGCAGCATTGCCCATAATAGCCAAAGGTGGAAATGCCCCAAATGTCCATCAACAGATGAACGGATGAACAAAATGTGGTTGTACACACAATGGATTATTACTCAGCGATGAAAGGGAACAAAGTATAGGCACATGCTACAAAAGAACCTTAAAACAGTATGCTAAATGAAAAAGCCAGACACAAAAGCCCAGATATCACGATTCCATGTATATGAAATGTCCAGAACAGGGCAACCCATGGAAACAGAAAGCAGATCAGTGGTTGCCAGGGCAAGGGAGGGAGAAATGAGGACTGCCTATTTAATGCACAGGCATTTTTGTGATGATAAAAAAAGTTCTGGGACTAAAGAGTGGTAATGTTTGCATATTATGAATATACAAAATGTCACTAATGGTAAATTTTATATTATGTGTGAAGGGCCCCCACCAGTAAGATGGAAAACTTCCAGCTTCTCTTCCGGGTCCTCAGTTCCCGACTGCGCCACCTAAAGACCAATCACCTCTTTCCTCACTCCCACTCCGAGCACCTAGCCAATAGCCACCAGCCCCGTAGAAGTGACACCACAATCACCCCATGCCCCTTCCTATATAACCCAGCACCTTTCCCCAATAAAGCGGATTTCTCCGGTAAATAGCTGCTGTGTGTCGCTCCTTTCCTTTCATTGGTGCCGAAACCCGGGAGACGGGACACCCCAACTGGGCCCCGTCTTCCCCCCGACACCAGCAGCAGCTTGCCCTCGTCCTCTTTTTCCGGCGCTGGCTCCTCACACTCACCACTCCTCTTTGGCCTTTGGGTAAGTTTTCCCCTGGAGTGGGCCGCTCTTCCCCGAGCTATCGCAGTGCCATTGACCGTGATCGTCCGGCAAGGCCCTGACGCTCGGAGATGAAGAAGGGACTCTCCCCGCCTCTGGCCTTCACGGCTGCTGTAGATCCTCAGGCCCCCCTCCAACAGCCATAAATTGCCACCTCCGGCCTTCACGGCTGCTGCAGACCCTCAGGCCCCCCCTCCAACAGCCATAAACGAGGTGACTCCTTTGTGGATGAGAATGCTCCCTTTTACACTTCCTCCTTCTGTTCTACCTGCCGAAATCTGTTCCGTCCGCCGAAAACTCCTAGTACTAGGTACCTCGGACTCCGGCACTCTGCCTTCTTAGAGAAGTCTGGGTGACGACCTACACTTCCTAAGAAACCAACTCGTATACGAGTTTCCGCAGACCACCAAGGATCATCGGGGACGCCCTTTGTCTCCTTGCGGTCTGTTCCCAGTCCGAGGATCTCCGTTCATCTTCCCCTGTTTGTCTCCTTCTCTGTCCTTTAGCCATGGGAGCCTCCTCATCCCTCCCTGAAAGTTCACCTCTTGAATGCCTGCTCAAGTATCTAGCCACCCTCTCCCTGGCGCCTGATATAAAACCAAACCTTCTCCGCAAATACTGCTCCCAAGATTGGCCGACATAGCCCCTAAACAATAACAACCAATGGCTCACGGGGGAAACTCTTGATCCTAACATCACTCGTGATCTCTTTAACTACTGCCAGCGCCTGAAAAACTGGAAGGAGATTCCCTATACCGAAGCTTTCCGCCTCCTCCCCCGGCGCCCCCAAGTTCTCCTAGCCTGCAAGCCGTCTCTCCCCCACAGAAGCCTCCCGTTCACTCCCTTTCCCCTCCTCTCCTACAACCCCTCCCCCTTCCTCCACCACCATCTCCTCCCCCACCTCACCCCCCTTGCAGTTCAAGCCTGAGCCTTTCAGGCCCCCTCTAACTAAGTTCCAAGAGCCTCCTCTGTCTTTGCCCCCATCACCTGTTTCTCCCCCACAGACTGAGCCAGAACCCTTCAGTCCTCCTCAGACTCAGTCCCGAGAGCCTCCCAAAATTATCGCCCCCCCCTCCGAGAGGTAGCAAGATCCGAAGGCATCGTGCACGTTCACGTCCCTTTCTCCTTAAGAGATTTAGCCCAACTTGAGAAACGCCTAAGTTCCTTTTCCACTGATCCCACAGCATATATCAGAGAGTTTCAATAGACCCTCCAGTCATACAGCCTCACACATCATGACATTTTCATGCTCCTGGCCAATACCCTCCTTCCTGAAGAGCATAGACGAGTTTGAGACTTCGCCCAAACGCACGCCACCTAAACCCACAGGACTGACCCCACCTTTCCGCTGGCCCCACCGCTGTCCCCGAACAAGACCCACACTGAGATTATAACACCACCGTGAGTCTCCGCTCTCGAGATATCTTCGCCTGCTGCTTAATAGCAGGTCTGAAAAAAGCAGCTTGTAAATAGTAAATTTTCAAAAGCTCCCTCCGAGTTCTTAGACAGACTCACTCAAGCCCTATTACAGTTACCAGCCTGGACCCAGAAACGCCTGACGGGAGACATGTCCTTATGACATACTTCCTAGCTCAAAGCTACCCCGACATTAAAGCTAAACTCAAAAAGCTAGAACAGGGCCCCGCTACCCCACAGACTGAGATCCTAACAGTGGCCTTTAAAGTCTTCCATAACCGGGAGGAGGAGAAAGAACGCCGTAAACAAAAGGCTGATCAGGCCAATTTCCAAATGTTGGCCCAGCTGATAAAACCACAACCTGGGCGCCCTTCTACAAACAAGCCCCCCCCAGGAGCTTGTTTCAAGTGCGGACAAGAAGGACATTGGTCAAGGGCTACCACCCCATGCCCCAGATGCCACAAAAAGGGCCACTGGGGGTCTGATTGCCCAGCCACCTGAAGGGGAGGCTGGACGAACAACCCCCATCCTAAGCCCGCCATAGTGGGGCTGGCAGAAGAAGATTGACGGAGCCTGGGGGCTTCTCGCCCGACCATTTCCATCACCAAACAAGAGCCCAGAGTTACTTTAATAGTAGACAGTCGCCCCATCTCCTTCCTCCTAGATACAGGAGCCACCTTCTCAGTCTTGCAGGAATACCGGGGCCCTACCACACCTGCCATTACTCCATTACAAGCCCCTCCGTAGCTCTATGTCCTCCTGCCTCTATCAAATTACGTGACCCCTCTCAGTATATCTGTCAGGCCCAATACCCCCTAACCACTTCAGACCTCATAAGCCTCCAACCCATCATTCAAGATCTTTTAAACAAAATTACCTCAGACCCACTCACTCCCCGTTTAATACCCCCATATTAGCTGTTAAAAAAACCAACAGATCTTTCCGCCTCGTCCAAGACCTTCGCCTCATCAACATGGCCATCGTCCCTATCCATCCCTTAGTCCCAAATCCATACACCCTTTTATCGCTGCCCTGCCTTGGCTTCCCAAGACCCCTCCTCCCAAGATTTTTTCGCCTTCGCCTGGACGGACCCATACACAAGACATTCTGAACAACTCACTTGGACAGTTTTGCCACAAGGCTTCCGAGTCCACCTTATTACAATACGTGGACGATCTTCTACTCTGCAGTCCCTCGTGGGAACAGTCTCAACTTGACACTGCCTCCCTACTTAACCTTCTAGCTTCCAGAGGTTACCGAGTATCCCCCATCAAAGCTCAAATCTCTTCCCCTTCTGTCACTTACCTCCGATTTCTTCTATCTCAACAAAGAAAGTCCATTACATGAGACAGAAAACGGCTCCTCTCTGACCTGCCCGTTCCCAAAACCAAGACAGAAATCCTTTCCTTTCTAGGCCTGGCTGGGTATTGTAGAGCATGGATCCCTAACTTCTCCCTGTTGGCAAGACCCCTATACGACCTCAGCAAGGGCCACCCTGAAGAACCATTATCCTCCTCACCCCGACACTCCATTAAGCTCCATCGAGCCCTTGTGGAAGCCCCAGCTCTCCATCTTCCTGATTTGTTGAAGTCCTTCTCATTATACATTCATGAGAGGTCCAGTCAAGCTCTAAGAGTCCTAAGACAATATTATGGCCCATCCTTTGCCCCAGTAACTTATCTTTCCAAGCAATTAGACCCCACAGTTCGGGGATGGGCCCCCTGCCCATGGGCATTAGCCGCTGGACAGCTCTTGCAGAAAGAAGCTCATAAACTGACATTCGGGGTGCCCCTTACCATTCTGTCCCCACATCACCTAAAAGATCTCTTAACCTACAAAAGTTTACAGACTCTCCCTCCCTCCAGACTCCTGACCTTACTGCCCTCTTTCCTCCAAAATCCCGTTCACCCCCTTTGCCATCCATACCCGAATCATGACTTTTTCCTCCTTTACCACTCTCTTGCTTTTTCTCCTCATTCCTATTGTCTTCCCCGCCACCCCAGCCTCCTTTGTATGGCGATTCAAAGTAAGACAGACTTACACGCAGCATCAAACAAAAGTTACTGCCCTCATTGCCACATCAGACTGCCCTCTGAAACGCTGCTCCGAGGCTTTATACCTCCACTTTCCTCCCTCCACCGAAGTGTTCACTAGCAGCTACCTTTATTCTCCCTACCTCTGCTTCCTCTATGACCAAAAACAAGCCTATTGCAGGCGATAGCAAGACACCTACGGGGGATGTCCCTACAGGTCTTGCGCCATTCACTACATGAGTAACTCCCAGTACCCACAGTATTACTCCTCCAACCGTTTCATGAAATACCCCAACGGCTCATTCTCCTTATCAATCCCAGATCCCTGGGACTCTCGATGGGCCGCCGGGGTCACAGCCTCAGTTTACTATGGGGGCCCTCGACCTCCCACGGAACCCTTCATATCTCTCGAGAGTATGTTCCCTCTCACTCCCAGATCTCTCAAGTTGCATCAGATATGGGACATTCCAAAAAAGTCATTATCCAAACTCTTGATGGCACTTCTTCATCTTCTTATTCCTCCTACTCTTAGTTACAGCTTATTCAAGACACCACCATCTTTCTCAACCACACCCTCAACACCACCAATTGTTTTTTGTGCACATAACTACAGCGCCCATTGCTGGCCGCTACGCCCCTTAATATTTCCAACTACTCCTTCCATGCAGAAGGACAACCCCTCTGCCCCCTGGCAGACATACCCCTATGAGAACCAGAATACGCAGATAATCTCACCATCCACCACTGTGTAGGCCCAGCTCCACCCCCCTCCAGCGCACTTCACTGTCTCTCTATCTACACCCCTACCTCCAGCTCTAAGACTTTCACTCAACCGGGACACTTCTTTTAGTGTAATGGCAGTCTCTTCAACTCACTGCCTCCCAACTCCGATATACCCCGCATTCTCATCACCCTAATCCCACAGCTTACACTTTATAGCATGGCAGAATTTCTTAAGCTCCAACCTCCCTTGCCCTTGCACACAAAAAGGGCTGCTTTCCTTCCCATAATGGTCAGTATCTCTTTGACCACCTCAACCATTGAGGCAGGGTTTTCGGGAAGAGCCTTGGGTCACTCTCTATGGGCAATTAGAAATCTCAACGACAAACTTGAGGGAGCCCTGAGGTCACCCTTCAAAACCGGCGGGCCTTAGATTTGCTTACAGCCGAAAAGGGCGGCACCTGCATCTTCCTTCGAGAAGAGTGCTGCTATTACATCAATGAATCCGGCATTGTAAAAACTGACATTACCAAACTCAACGACCTTGCCTCCAGCCTCCACTCTGCTTCCAATTCCAACCCATTCTCTTCAATACTAACAAACCCTCTCCTTACCTGGCTCTGGCCCATTGCAGGCCCCATAATAATCATTCTTCTCGCCTGTCTCTTCTTACCCTGTATAATAAAGTTCATCAAATCCCAAGTTGGAAAAATCTCTAATCAAACTTTCAACCAGCTTTTACTCAGGAACTACCAGCTTTTAGCCACAGAAGATCCCTCACCCTCACGTGACCTCCTCACCAAACGCTGAGATGTACCCCTCTCTCCGCTGGAAACTGTTCCTGGAAACAATGGCCGCAGACGCCTGGCTTCTGGCACCCGTATCCTCTGGGCACCATTGGAATCAACAAGTCCTTGACCTATAGTTACAAGGAACCTTCATTGATTTCCAACCTGAAGAAGTCCACATCTACTCGTCCTTACTGTGGGGAGTCCTATCAACCCTTTCCCCCCAATCCTCAAGCCCTCACTCTCTTCTCCGCCCCCGTTCAGCAGGAAGCAGTCAGAAAGAAAGCAACGTCCACAACCCCATAGAGGAGAAAGGGGGGAATGAAGGGCCCCCACCAGTAAGATGGCGAACTTCCAGCTTCTCTTCCGGGTCCTCAGTTCCCGACGGCGCCACCTAAAGACCAATCACCTCTCTCCCCACTCCCACTCCCACCACCTAGCCAATAGCCACCAGCCCCGTAGAAGTGACACCTCAATCACCCCATGCCCCTTCCTATATAACCCAGCACCTTTCCCCAATAAAGCGGATTTCTCCGGTAAATTGCTGCTGTGTGTCGCTCATTTCCTTTCAATGTGTATTTAAAAAAATAAAAAAATAAAGTTGGTAGCACCTGAATAAAGATATAAATAGAATGTGCATTAAAAAAACAAAACCAAAAGTAACCTGCCCTCTTACAAAAGCCTTTCTTTAACTTCACGATTCTGCCTTCCCCCCAGATCCCTCAGTCTACTGGTTTCAAGCTCTGGCGAGTTCCAGGTCTGCCCTCTTGTCTCCACCCTACCCGCAGGACTTAGTTCAGGCTTCCGCCACTCTTCACTGGTAAGTAAGTACTAAGGCCTCTTAGCTGCTCTCCCTCCTGCTAGCCTTGTTTTCCTCCCATCCATTCTTCTCACATTGTGGGTTTTCTCAAATACAGGTTTCAACGTGTTTTCTTCTTAAAATCTATTAACTGGTTTCCAAATGCCTACTCTTTAAACAGAAATGCTCAAAATCCCAATGATCTTCTGTACCTTGTTTCATTTCTAAGCACTCCTGCCTCACAGTGCTGCTGCCCGTGCCTCTTTCAGTTCCCCACCACGCCTCGCAGGCCTAGCTTCTCTAGTCTCCTGGACTGGAGAACAATTTTTGCCTCCTCCTCACCTCCTCTCATATTTCAGTGCCCAGTTTATACGCCACCTTCTCTGAGAAGCCTTCCCTAATGTCCCCAAACTGACTTAGATACTCCCTTGAAGCACAACTATATTTCCCCCATTGTGGCATTTTTCATTTTAAATGTTTGGAATGTACTGAATTGCCTGTTTGGCCATTTTGCCAACAAGACTTAACACTTTCTAAGGCAAGAGGCCACATCTATCTTTTTCACAGCTGCATCTCTAATGCCTACTACAATTATTAGTGCATATTAGGTGCTCAATAACTATCTGCTAAATGAAGAAAAGGAGTAGGTACATACAAGACATATCATATATTCTTAAAATCTAATTGTACGTACAATTTTATATATTGCTTTGTTCACTTGACAAGTGTTCTCCCTTTGTTACAAGATACCCTTATTTTTAAAACAAATTGTTATTTGCTACATAATATTCCATGATGTGGAGGTACCATAATTTAAGGACTTGCTTTCTAATAGGTATATATTGTCTTCATATTTCTATTAATATGAAGTAGTTAATAAACACTATTATGCCCAATCTTTGTCTGAATTTCTAAATAATCCTTTGGGAAATAATTCATAAAATTAAAAATCACTTAGTTACTGATTTTAACTTAAAAAAAATATTTTTTTTTTTCAGGATTTGTTTTCTTCTTTTTTTTTTTTTTTTTAATTGAAGGGTAGTTGACAACAGTATTACATTACATTAGTTTCAGGTGTACAACACAATATTTCAACATTTATATACATGATAATTCTAGGTACCAGCTATCACCATACCAAGTTGTTACAATATTTTGACTATATTCCTTATGCTGTACATTACATCCCAGTTACTTATTTATTTTACAATTGGAAGTGTGTTTATATATATATATATATATATATATTTTTTTTTTTTTTGTGAGGGCATCTCTCATATTTATTGATCATATAGTTGTTAACAATAAATTTCTGTATAGGGGGGTCAATACTCAATGCACAATCATTATTCCACCCCAAGCCTAATTTTCGTCTGTCTCCAATCTTCTGATGCATAACGAACAAATTCTTACATGGAGTACAAATTTTTACATAAAAAATATTCTTGATTAGATACAATACCTGCTATTATAGAAATATTGGAAAATACAGAAAAGACTATAGAACACCCAATCATTTAGAGAAGGTTAACATTTTGGCAAGTTTGTTTTCATTCATCTTAATTTTAATTTGTAACAGAAGTGAGACTATATTGTTCATGTACCCTGTTTCCTTATATAAGCCTTCACCTATGTCGTTACATATTTTTCAAAATAATGTTTTAATGCCAAAGCAATATGCCAATACATTATTGTGCCATAATTTATTTATCTATTCCCCTATTGCTGGGCAGTTATTTCTAATGTTATTTCTCATGTTTCAGTACTAGAAAATAACGCTGAAATAAACAAATTGAGGTAATACAACACAGTGGTTAAGGGCATGAGTTTAGATGTGAGTTCTAACTACACCTTTGTGAACTTGAGCAAGTTACTCACACTGTATGCCTTCATTTTCTCTTTTACAAAATGGGGGAAATAACAGTATATAACCTTAAAGACCTGTAGTTTATTTTTTCTTTCATTTTTTTTTTACCTTGGTAAAATATATATAAGATAAAACTTAAGGAATCCAGATTGGCAAAGAAGAAGTTAAACTGTCACTATTTGCAGATGACATGATACTGTACATAAAAAAGCCTAAAGACTCCACCCCAGAACTACTAGAACTGATATCGGAATACAGCAAAGTTGCAGGATACAAAATCAACACACAGAAATCTGTGGCTTTCCTATATACCAACAATGAACCAACAGAAAGAGAAATCAGGAAAACAACTCCATTCACAATTGCATCAGAAAAAAAAAATACCTAGGAAAAAACCTAACCAAAGAAATGAAAGACTTATATTCTGAAAACTACAAGGCACTCTTAAAAGAAATTAAAGGGGACACTAACAGATGGAAACACATTCCATGCTCATGGCTAGGAAGAATTAATATCGTCAAAATGGCCATCCTGCCCAAAGCAATATACAGATTTGATGCAATCCCTATGAAACTACCAGCAACATTCTTCAATGAACTGGAACAAATAATTCAAAAATTCATATGGAAGCACCAAAGACCCCGAATAGCCAAAGCAATGCTGAGAAAGAAGAATAAAGTAGGGGGGATCTCACCTCCCCAACTTCAAGCTCTACTATAAAGCCATAGTAATCAAGACAATTTGGTACTGGCACAAGAGCAGAGCCACAGACCAATGGAACAGACTAGAGAATCCAGACATTAACCCAGACATATATGGTCAATTAATATTTGATAAAGGAGCCATGGACATACAATGGTGAAATGACAGTCTCTTCAACAGATGGTGCTGGCAAAACTGGACAGCTACATGTAGGAGAATGAATCTGGACCATTGTCTAACCTCATTTACAAAAGTAAACTCAAAATGGATCAAAGACCTGAATGTAAGTCACGAAACCATTAAACTCTTGGAAGAAAACATAGGCACAAACCTCTTAGACATAAACATGAGTGACCTCTTCTTGAACATATCTCCCCGGGCAAGGAAAACAACAGCAAAAATGAACAAGTGGGACTATATTAAGCTGAAAAGCTTCTGTACAGCAAAAGACACCATCAATAGAACAAAAAGGAACCCTACAGTATGGGAGAATATCTTTGAAAATGACACATCGATAAAGGCTTGACGTCCAGAATATATAAGGAGCTCACACGCCTCAACAAACAAAAAACAAATAACCCAATTAAAAAATGGGCAGAGGAACTGAATAGACAGTTCTCTAAAGAAGAAATCCAGATGGCCAACAGACACATGAAAAGATGCTCCACATCGCTAATTATTAGAGAAATGCAAATTAAAACTACAATGAGGTATCACCTCACACCAGAAAGGATGGCTGCCATCCAAAAGACAAACAACAACAAATGTTGGCGAGGCTGTGGAGAAAGGGGAACCCTCCTACACTGCTGGTGGGAATGTAAACTTGTTCAACCATTGTGGAAAGCAGTATGGAGGTACATCAAAATGCTCAAAACAGACATACCATTTGACCCAGGAATTGCACTCCCAGGAATTTACCCTAAGAATGCAGCAATCAAGTATGAGAAAGACCAATGTACCCCTATGTTTATTGCAGCACTATTTACAATAGCCAAGAATTGGAAGCAACCTAAATGTCCATCGATAGATGAATGGATAAAGAAGATGTGGTACATATACACAATGGAATACTACTCAGCCATAAGAAAAGGGCAAATCCAACCATTTGCAGCAACATGGATGGAGCTGGAGGGTATTATGCTCAGTGAAACAAGCCAAGCGGAGAAAGAGAAATACCAAATGATTTCACTCATCTGTGGAATATAAGAACAAAGGAAAAACTGAAGGAACAAAACAGCAGCAGAATCACAGAACTCAAGAATGGACTAACAGGTACCAAAGGGAAAGGGACTGGGGAGGATGGGTGGGTAGGGAGGGATAAGGGGGGGCAGAAAAAGAGGGGTATTAAGATTAGCATCCATAGTGGGGTGGGAGAAAGGGGAGGGCTGTACAACACAGAGAAGACAAGTAGTGATTCTACAACAGTTTGCTATGCTGATGGACAGTGACAGTAAAGGAGTATATAGGGGGGACCTGGTATAGGGGAGAGCCTAGTAAACAAAGTATTTGTCATGTAAGTGTAGATTAATGATAAAAAAAAAAAAAAAAAAAGCAGTTCCTATGTGGTGACCTCTAATGAGTTCTACACAATGATATAAAGGGCATATAAAAGTGTAGGCAAAGGGTCTGTTTGTGTTTATACAGAGGACCAAAGCCTAATTTGGCTACCCAGAAAATGAACTAAGATACGATATGAAAAAGAACTTCCAACATCAGCACTCTCGGGAAGACACATGACAGAAGATGATCAGCAAAAAAAAAAAAACTCCAACAAAGATCCACGCACTGTCACAGGTGTAGATGCACTCATCCCACCAGTTCCTGGACTTGCCATGGGAATGAGGAAGGAGATATCTAAGCTGGCCTGTGCATACAGTAAAACAAAAATTGGACTGGATCTATACTGTTGGAACTCAACCAAGAATTAGGAGAAGTGCAAATTGTAGCACTCCAAAATCTTACAACCACAGACTATTTATCGTTAAAAGAACATATGGGATATGAACAGTCCCCAGGAATGGGTTGTTCTAGTTTATCTGAATTCTCTCAGACTGTTTAAGTTCAGTCGGACAATATCCACCATATCATAGATAAGTTTTCACAAATGCCTAAGGTGCCTAACTGGTTTTCTTGGTTTCACTGGAGATGGCTGGTGATTACAGGTATGCTTTGGTTAGGTAACTATATTCCTATTATGTTAATGTGTGTGCACAATTTAATTAGTAGTTTAAAACCTATCCATGCTGAAGTTACTCTACAAGAAGATATGTCAAAGAAATAATCAATCTTCCCAGGTTTTCTTCTGCCTGCTACTTCTATAGCTTTTCTTCTTCCTACCTAATCACAACCTTTAAATAGAACTCGTGCCACGTGTCGAATTTACCGAGTATCATAATTCTTCCAAGTGGTAAAGACACCTCAAGACAAATGCTGTGCATAGAAGCCACAGGGCATAAATATGCAAAGAAGTAAAAAGCTAACCTTTTCAAACAATAAGGCTTCTCTCTCACTTACCAACTTAACATTTCCCTGTATGGCCCCGGAAGATGACTGGTTAGCCAGAGACGGGTAAGATTCCTCAAGGGATGAACAACCTAAGACAGGCACAGTCGCAGGGGGCCATCTGGTGAGAAATTGGGGATCAACAGAGGTGAGGCTTAGAACCTCACCCCCCCTGTTCTGAGAGAAATCTTCTGCATACATGGATGTTTTATTGCCCTCGTCTAGCGTGGATTAACACATAGTCTACAGACACACACCTGATCATCTACATTTGCTCTCTTACAACACTAAACTCTGTTTTCTACCTTTATCTCGTATCTACCTACCACTTCAGCATTTTATTAAAAATAATAATAATAGAGAAATGTGGTATCCACATATAAATCAAGTTTAAAAATCAAATGAATATTCATATTTGAACTGACTGTGTATAGTTCATAATGCATGAACAAAACCGAAAGCTTCTGTGATGACTGCCCTTGCACTGTTCACCATGTAACTTATTCACTATGTAAGAATTTGTTCTCCATGTAAGAATTTGTTCGTTATGCATCAGAAGATTGGAGACTGACGAAAATTAGGCTTGGGGTGGATTAATGATTGTGCATTGAGTATTGACCACCCTATACAGAAATTTATTGTGGTTAACAACTATTTGATCAATAAATATAAGAGATGCCCTCACAAAATATATATATATATATATATATATATATATATATATATATATATATATAAACACACTTCCAATTGTAAAATAAATAAGTAACCGGGATGTAATGTACAGCATAAGGAATATAGTCAAAATATTGTAACAACTTGGTATGGTGATAGCTGGTACCTAGAATTATCATGTATATAAATGTTGAAATATTGTGTTGTACACCTGAAACTAATGTAATGCAATACTGTTGTCAACTACCCTTCAATAAAAAAAAAAAAAAAGATAAAACTTGCCATTTTAACAATTTCTAAGAGAATATTACATTTCAGTAGCATTAACTACAACTGTAGTGAATTTTAAATGAGCTAGTATCTGTAATATGTTTAGTAAATACTGGCACTATCTAGCTCACAGTAGGTGCTAGATATTTGCTATTACTATTCTTAATAAGCATCTTTACATTTTAGATTTCCTTAGGGTAAATTCCTAAAAGTTGAATTACAGGATTAATTACAATAAGGCAGAACTGTTAGGGGCTCCTTTATTCTTCTGGTTTTTGCTTAATAAAAGAACCCTCAGAGTTGGGCTGGATCTATGACCAACTGGAATAAAGACCACATTTCCTAGTGTCCCTGTGGGGCTATGTGAAGGATATCTGGCTAGCAGCAGTGATAGTTCCTGAAAGTTTTCTTAGAAGAAGTAGGTAACCCTTCCTGCAGTCCTTCCTGTTGGCTGGAAATGTGAATGTGCTCACTGGAACTTGAGAAGCCCAATCTGGACCGCCAGGTGGGAACCATGCATGAAGGATGGCAAACATAGATACAAGCAAGCTGGGCCCCTGATGACCAGAGACCCAATCCAGGACCACTTACGAGAAAATTAAAGTTACATCTTGCTTGGGTGATCATCATTATGTATTTTTACACCAACGACCTTGTATTTTATGTAATAAAAGAGCTTAACACATTCAAAAAGATGTGCCAGTTTATCCTTTTTACTGACTGACAAAAAGCACTGCTTAGATCTGAGTCCTCCGTATTAAAAAATCTGGCTGGCCTTTGCCCCAGTTCCTGGGAGGTAGCCCCTAAAGCTCTGGAATTTCCTGACTGATATGAGAGTCTTTGACAGTTTAAGCTAGACAGTTTAGACAGCTTAAGCTCAGGAGATGCTCCAGCTGGGGCACTGGCCATGCCAGAAAAACCAACCATATCTTAGAGGGCTGGGGCTTTGCACCACTTCCTATCAGCCTGACATCTGGGGAGGAGACAGGAGCTGGACTTTGAGCTGAACGTCATGGCCAATAACCCAATCAATCATGCCTACATAATGAAACCCTAGTAAGACCTCTGGGGGTGAAAACTCAGGGGAGCTTCCCTGGCGCAGTGCTTTCTGTGCTGTCACACATCAATGTACTGGAAGTGGGACCTGCCTTGATTCCATGGGGAGCAGACCACAGAAACTTCACATTTGGAACCCTCCGAGTTCTCATTCTGTGCATGGGGATGCGGGTGGAGCTGGCTCTGATTTGCATCTTTCCGCTATAGCAAAACTGCCATCATTCCGGAGTTTAGTGAGTCATTCTGGCGAATTACCAAACCTGAGGGGGTGGTGGGAACTCCTGGATTTATAGTCGGTTGGATTACAAAACAAACATTTTACCTTAATCTGCACTTAGCATTTTTCATATTTGTCTGTTGTATTTATATTGCATATTCATGCCCTGTACTTCTTTCTTGTTTCCTTAAGGGTTTCTTCCATTGCTTTTACAATTAAAAACATTTTCATGTCCTGAGATCAACCAGTTATTAGTTTTTATTTCATTTTTACTTGTTGGCATACTGAGTATTTCAAGCTGAAGGAATTCGAGAAACAGCAGGTACAGGAAGGATTTTCTGCCCTTCCCTGAGGTAGGTCCTTAAGAGCCTCATGTGAGAAGTGCTCTCCCTGTACTTGGAGGAAAGGAGCTTCCCGACTTCTGAAGACGGAGGGATATTGAACGCAATCTGAGCGAGCGGGACTTGCTGTTTACCCCAGTCGACTACACTCAGCTCAAACCCTTTTGTGTCCTAATGCATTTTTCCACAATTCTCTACTCCTCATCAAACTTGGCATCAGAACACTCAGGTTTAAACACTTCTTATTCTTTACTTCCTCATTAAGGCTCCCGTATCATGTAAAACTTATATTAAATAAATATGTGAGCTTTTCTGAATCTGTCCATCTGTTATATAGGCCCCAGCAGAGAACTTGAGAGGGTAGAGGAGATACTTTCTATCCACTATAGCTCCAAAATAAACTATCATCTAGAAATTGGTTTGGATGTGGCTAAAGTTGAAGACCCATTTTCTGTCAAAGAAACCAATAATTCAGTGTGACGTAGACTGCTGGTTTAAATAGGTATTCACAATGGCTTTAGGAATTAGTCTACAATTCCTAGTTCATTAAGGTGTTTAAAAATTAGGAATAGTTACTGAATATCTGTAAGATAAATGTTTAAAATTTGAATAAAATGAGAAATGTAAATGAGTATGACTTTTTAAATAAAAACAAGACAAGCTATATGGTAACCATAAAGGAAAAAATTTCTCAAAAAATAAGGAGAGTATCTTTAAAAAATTTCCATGTCTACGATTTAAACTCATGTTTGCTTCTTGAATTTCTCACAAATGGTAAGCACAAAGCTCCATACATACCTCTTGAATGGCTGTCATGACAATATGCTGAACAGATTCCTCCATCATCATAATGGCTTGGATGTACTCTGAAAACAACAATCTGGAATGTCACTGTCCAAGTTAAAGATAGTCAAGGGAATAAAGGCTAACACTTCATGAATTCTTTAAGTAGTTTCCTGTGTTTTGATTCTTCTTAGGAATTCCTCACATAGTTACATATATGTGCCATAGGTAAAGTGAAGGCTGGAAATCACAGTATTTATCCTTCCTGGCCCCCACCACTCCTTTTAAAGTTGAGACTACAGTTAAAGGTTACAGGAATGCAGTATCTCGGGAGTGGAAAACAGTGAAATGGTAAAGCCTAAAAGCCAGGATAGAAAGGACTGTATTACTCTTCCTAAAATTTAGAAAGTATCTGTGTTTTACATTATTCTTTGATACATGATGACAAAAGTCTGTGCTTTATTCTTATATGATATCAAAGCACTGAACTGTATATAATTCCTACCTTAATGTTTTCTACTATAGAAAAAAAAATTTTAATGAACTTAAAAACTGCTTAGGACAAAGAAGTAAGATGAATTTAAGATAGAAACCGATGCCATAGTTACACCGTATACAATATTATACAACACTGTATAATACTGTACCCATGTAAATAAGGCACCCATGCATACATATGTATAATATGCCACATGGTGGTACCACCCTGGGCTTTGAAGTAATGGTCACATCTCTAAGAGGCCGAAGCTGAGCTCTGGTGATCTTACCCTCATGAGTGCCCAGAAAGAGCAGGATCTCAGCTGACAGTAGTGACAAAGTTAAAAAAAAAAATTCCTTGCCTTCTAAAAAAGCCTTGGAAATAGTTTTCATTATTTTCAAATCCAACAGTGGATGAGAAAAGTGGCATTAAGCATAAAAAAAAAAATCAGTAGGCCAGCTGGATTCCACTGGTAAACAACTGTGGTAAATAGGTTGAAATAAGAAGCATTTTAAGGAATATAAGATACAAATAAGGAGATTTTAGTCTTAACTTGCCTGTCTTCCCACACTTTTAAAAAACAAACACCAAAAGCTTGTCTTGGCACTGCAAGTATTATATGAAGAGGTCGTGCGAAATTGTTAAACTAATGTTTTGGCAAAACATTCATGTATTTGGAATGCCGAAGGATAATTCTTTGCTTGACAGGTAACTTATTTAAAAATATATATTTTGACAGCACTATAAAATTATGACATTCTGACTGTTAATGCCAAAGTTTTTAGTCAATCAAAAACATGTTTTTAAGGAAGTATTGTCCTAAAAATATTTGTGCCCAGTCAAATGTGTGGTGATACATAAAATATACACATTACACTTAAATCACAGGCATTTTTCTTAGGCCAGCAGTAGGAACATACCATAACTTTTCCAAGATTTGGTTAAAAAATAAAAATAAAAAACCCCAAGAAAACAATTCCTTCAGTCTGAGCCCACTGAGGAGCACCCTATAAATGCTGGAATATAAGGGAATGCTTTTGATCTTCTGTTCTAAGGTACCACACAGAGAAGTCCGAGGCTATGAAGAAAATGGCATGGCCAGGATGACTGAACAGCCTTCAAAATAAAAGACTGTGAGCACGGCAGAGAAGAGCAGCAGTACTAACAGTGGGGAAGGTCACCTTCATGACGGCCTCCTGGGCGTGAGGGGCATCCCAGTGGGACAGGGGGGACAGGGGGTTAGTAGGGTGTGAGAGGGGAAGCGTTAGTTAAGAAGCAGTGTTGCCACGTCAAGGCCCTTCCCCGCGAACACCGTAAAATGCTAAATGATAAAATGATGATGAGAGCTACATCAATGTACAATTTCTGGAAAAAAACTTTTACAAATCTTTAAAGTCCAAAATACCAGTACTACATGATTATTGGATGCAGATCTATGAGGAAATGCTGGAGAATGAGGTGTGCCAGGTCAGGGAGTTTATCCTGGTCCAAAATTTACAGCAGAGTTTAGAAAAAAGGGTATTAAATATGACTGTGAATGAGACACGGGTCTGTGCCCTTGTCTAGCCTTGCACGCAAGCAATCGTGGGCAAGTCATACAATGCCCAGTTTTCCTAATCTGTAAAAAGTATTTTTTGTTCTGCTAGTATAGCATCAGGCAAAAAGGAGATGCTCAGTAAATTCTATTACTGTGTTTCTACTAGTAATCTTTGCTATTTCAAATTTACCACCATTCATTTGCCCCAATTTAAGATGTCAGACAGCCAAATAAATGTATGCTGAGTCAATGTTCTGAGCTGAGCAATTGCTCCTTACTTCTAGTAACTGCAAATCAGCTAAACATAAAGCCCTTCCTGTTTGTATTGTGTTTTACAGATTACAAGGCAGATACACTATAGAGCTCCATTTACTCCTTATGACTATCAGGTTTTGTAACCTGATTTTGTAGATGAGGAAACAGGCTGAGTATCTGGTCCAATGTCAGCAAGGTAGTGAATGGCAGAGCCGCTATAGTAAGGATTACACTACATATCATAAATGTGCACTGACATCTAATATTTAGCAACCCAGACATTCATTTTCTTGAGCAGAGAATGCCCTCTGGAAAAGTGAGATGTTAAAACTGTTCAACGTTTTTATCGTTTATACACAATTTCAGAGGAAAAACTGAATCTAGGTATTATACAGAACACATGGTTCTGTGTGTGAAGCTAGGTAAATACTATGATCATCTGCTTCTCCAGAGAACTATTGTATAGGTCACATCCTTGTCTTTTTCTATTCCTACCCCATAAAAAATTTAATTAGCCAACTCTTAACAGCTATGCATACCCAAGAGCTGATGAATCTAACAGAATAAATGTATCAGAAGCCATTACCTCAATTCAGTGAAGTACTTTAAATATTTTCATATACTTTTTAAAATCAAAACATCTACTTAAGGGCTTTAATGTCTTGAATGTTATTTATACCAGTCGCCTGGACTTCAACAAAAAACTTTTAGGTATTTCAGTAATACGAAAATCACAAATGTAGAAAATTCTCTATTCTAATTCTTTAGTCAAGCTGAATAAGCCAATGAAAATGTAATGTACGAGCATGGGATGCTACAATCTAAAAGGAATGGGGACAGAGATAAATGAATACATTGTTAGAAAAAAATTCTTGAATCAGAGACCAATAAAACTAGTCATAGCTTCAAGAAGACAATGTTAATTAGTATTAAATTACCACTAGAACACAAAAAAGTATAGACAAGTTAATAAAAACCTGTTTTGCGTTACTAGGGGTAAGGTAGGAAAAATAAGAAGAATTCTTCAAAGGTCATGTAAGGAACAGTAAAACACTGTGTCATCCTCATGTAAAAGAGCCCCTACCTTCCTTTCTCTGCTCCATCATCTTCTACCCGTCTCACTATTCTCCAGTTACAGCTGCTGCTTTTTGTTTCCCCCTCAAAGGTCACCCAGGTCTTTCTGACATGCAGTTTCTACTATTCAAGTTACTTAGTCCATTATCCTCCACGTCTTTGCTTAAATGACCCCCTTGATGGCGCCCCCATCACACTTCACCTCCACTCAGCACTACTCAGATGACATGGTTATATGTGGCATTATTTATGTCCCCTCAACTCAACTACACGTTCCACGAGTCCAGTGTCTATTTTGTCTGAGATGGTGTTCTCAGCCCCAGATTGAGAGTTCAGTAAATATTTGTAAAATATATAAATCCTTTGTACTTGTAATCTAAAATATCCAATTTTAAATCTCCAGAGCTGAACTAATTCAGTATAACATTATCATTATTACTGATATTATTAATTCAGCTAGACCTTGTCCAATTTATAATAAATTTTATCACATTCAATATAGTTAAAATAATCTACTCAAAGAATTATGCAGTCTTGCAGAAAGGCAACGAATATCATCACAATCAAATTAATTCAAACTTGCAACTCTTTTAAGGCTTGAAAACAAACTTCTAGCAAAATCACAGAAAATGGCATTAAGGGTGGCTTGTTTGTATTGGTGGCTTATATATACAATATACAGTGTGTACTACTTCCCTTAGTTATTTTAAATGCATACACTAACACCTAGTAAATTACCTTGCTTCTGTTCTCAGTTCACAGCACAGCCCCAAATGAGCTGAAGTGTCCTTCCAAGCTCTGCAGCATCAGAATGCTCCCCAATAAGGTTCACATCAGGAAGGATAAAGTCATTGATCTGCTGTCCTAAAATCTGAATGGATATAAAAACATTAGAACTGCATTTACATTTATATGACCAAATAGAATATTTTTTGATAGAGATCAGTTTGTCAGCACCAGAAACTCACTGGAAGGACAGAGTTGTTACGCCAATCTTACTCTCAATTTCTATTTGTAACTCCCATACCTAAGGTATAACTGTCTCAGGTCATAGCAAGTTAGTTCCTAGTCTGGCATGTGGTATGTATACTGAGCAAAGAAACTGACTACCATCGATCCCGCCACCAACCCTAGAAAGGCTTGATGTGTCCTCTCTGAAGAAACAGAGCCAGAGAGATTCTAAACCAGGGCACCAGAAAGAACAGATTCCATATAGGTTCATGCCCCAAGTAAGATTCTCCCATCCACCTTCACTCCACTCAATTCCAAATGCTGACAGTAAGACATTTATACCAGGAAGGAGAATGGAGGGTTCCTTTATGGGGAAATTGGCCCCAAATGAAATGACATATATGCAGACAAAAGGGTAGGTCTCTCTGTCTGATAACCCTATAGTGAAAAAATACTCTAAAAGCATAGGAGGAGGGTGAATGCGGCTGTATTGTGATGGATGAGGGGAGAACAGTGTAATAGGAGGCCAAGGGGTCATGCAGTACCTGGTAGCTCATGGTAAAAAGTATGGATCTGATTCTCACTGTAGTAGGAAACCATGGATGACTTTGAGGAGCAACATAATCAATTTATATTTTTAAAAACTACCCTGGCTGATTCTTAGAGTGGAGAATAGACTGTAGAAGGGGCAAGAATGAAATCAGGGTTACTGATTAGATGACTCTAGTAATCTAAGCAAGAGCTAGTGATGGCATGCTACAGGGTAGTGGAGCAGATATGGAGAAAGTTCTGTTTTGGAGTTTAACTAACTGGTTTCCTGATGACATTAAAAGAAAGACTATAGGATGATTTGTAGGTTTTGGGCTTGAGTAGAAAAGTAGATAATGGGGCTCCTTACGAGGATGGTAAATATAAATGATGTAAGTATAGAAGTAGGTATAAATGCAGGTAAGCTTGTGGGAAAAACCAGTAAGGAAACAACAGGTTTCTAGGCTGTGCTGTGTCCATTTGGTACCTGTTGTCACGAAATATAAAGTAAAACTAGTTCTACTTTCTGAGTTCTTCCTCAGCAAAGTTTTAACTGTTCTGATGCAGACTCGGAGAATAAGCTGAGGTAATCTAAGGACTAGGGTCTGCTGAGGAATGGAAGTAGGCAAAGGAGTTGATTATAATAATGTACGGACTTTAAACTACTTCATGAGGTGAGAAAGGAGAGCTAATAGACAGCAGAAAGTAAAGTGTAACTTAAATCAGTAATCATCTACAAACTATCCATATTATCATGAAAAAGACTACCTAGTAACTACCTAAAAGACATCCTAGAAACTATACAATGGAAGATAAATTATTAATCTTGAGGTAATTTTTCCTTTACTTCATGTAAAATTTATCCTATGGTAATACTTCTAAGCAGAGTAAAAAAAAAGCCCTTACCTCATGATTATAATCCAGGATTCCTTTTAAAATTTTCTTCAAGTTGCTTATCTGTTTGGAGAAAGAGAAAACAACCCTTGGTAAAGGCAGTAAGTAATTTAACAAAAAATTTCTGAACTAATCATTCCAGTCAATCATAAAGTCAATATAAAATCAACAGCATATCTGAATTACCATAACCATCCAAAAAGGACTATCAATGGCTCATTTGACCTAAAAGATTTATAAACAATTATGTTACATTTTCAATGTTATGACCATATTGACAAACATTGGAGAGTAACTGAACAAGACTTAACAGTAAGATTATTCAGATTTTCTGCAAGTAAAGAAGAAATGCGTCATCTTAATAAAGGCTTGAATTTCTTGCTAAGGCTACTAGGAAGAAGAATCCATTCTCTGAATGTTTTGGACAGTTAACAATACATCATGCTCATTACTAATAACAAACTCTACCAACTAACCACGCACTCTAATAAGTCCATTATGTGTATTAACTCATTTTTTTTTCTGAGGTAGATTTTACTACAATCCTCACTTTACAAATGAGGAAACCAAGGCACAGAGAGGTTGAAGGACTTTCCGATAGGTAGTAAGTGTTTTGATACGGACACAGCATTCTGGCTCTCAAACCCAGGCCCTGCCACTGTGCTTTCCTGACCTCCATTCCATTTCAGTGAGCAACTTAAGGTTACCTCCAATCTTCAATTCTAGATTATTTTACTAAAGGCTGCCTAAGTTTCTAAAGCTCACTGGATACAAAAGATCAAAAATCAACAAATATTACACAAATGCTAGTAAAAGACTAATGAACAGACGGACAAAAAACAAGAAAATACCTTTAGCTTCCAAGTATCTCCTACTTCAGTTTTGATTCTGTTCAGCCAATTTTCATCACAATATGCAGGATCTCTGTAAATAAGAAAAAGCTAGCATATTAAGATCATGTAGCTACCAAGCTGGAAGAAGGGAGGGAGGGAGGAAGGAATGGTAAGAACGAAAACTGAAACCCATCCCTTATCATCACTTAACTGCAACATAAAAATGTAATTACCATCATGAAGCTGGATGCAATTATAGTAGATTTCTCTAAAATCAGTTTAGTATCAGATCACTAAAAATTTTTTGTAATCAAAAAATAAACTAAAAGGTGAAAATGGTAACATACAGTAGATATATTTTTAAAACAAGTTATAGATGAATACACTAACCTGGAATTAACATAATCTGTAAATACAACACTAATATCTAAAAACAGTAAAAATCAATGACAATTAAAAATGAAATATATCGAGAAGGTTAAAATGAATGTTTTAGTTAATATTTCAATGACCTCTATATCTATAACCTAATAGTTCAAAGGTCACCAATAATGTTACTAAAATGTCAATTTCTTTAAATAATAGTGATGGAGAGCCTATTTTCTTAGATGTATAACTAAGCATTAGATAAAGCTGGACACCATTTCTGTTCACAAAATATCTAAGATTACACTGGTGTGGACAAATTGAAACAAAGACCGAAGTTGGATATCCTTATGATTATTTTCCTTAGGTAAACCTCCCAAACTTCTATAAATACTAGAGGAAAAAACCACTTTAGTCCAGCATGATTCTCATCTTAAAGTTTTGAAATTGAAGCTCTAAGAAATTAAATTAGCTGTTCAAAACCACAGATTGAACAGCTATGTTTGCCCTGCTCTCCAGCAAGTGCTAAGTCCAAAATCTTCCCCTAACCCCATAACTTTCTCCATTCACCTCCAAAAAGACAGTGGCATGGAGAGAAAATGTTAGGGGAAAAAAATCTACATTTCAATCTAATTTTAGAGTATTTTCACCTTCCTCAAAAGAAACCCTGTATCCACTAGCGACACTCCCGACTCTCTCCTCCAGTCCCTGGAAATTTCTAATCGACTCTCTGTGACTATGGGTTTGCCTATTTGAAACATTTTAAATAAATGAAATCATAGACTGTACGGTCTTTTGTGACTGGCTTCTTCCATTTAGCATGTTTCTAAGGTCCACCCATGTTGTAGCATGTATCACGACTTCACTACTTGTTAGGGGTCCATAATATTCCATTTATGGATAGATGATATCTATCCACCAGCTGATGTACATTTGGGTTGTTCTACTTTTCAGCTATTGTGACTAATAATGCTTTGAACATTTGTGTACCAGTTTTTGTGTGAACATATGTTTCATGTGAGTATATGCCTAGGAGAGGAATTACTGTATTTCATAACTATGTTTAGCATTTGAATCATGCTCAAACTGTTTTCCAAATAGCTGCACCACTTTACATTCCCAACAGCAATGTATGTTGGTTTCAATTTCACCATAGCTTTGTCAACACTTGTTATTATCTGTCTTTTTAATTATAACCATTCCTAGTAGATGTGAAGTAGTATGTCATTTTGGTTTTGATTTGCATTTTCTCAATGATGAATGTTACACATCTTCTCACGTGAGTATTTGTCCATTTGTTTATTCTCTGGAGAAAAGACTATTCAGTCTTTGCCTACTTAAAAATTGGCCACCTTTTTATTACTGAATTGTGAGAGCTGTTTTTTTGATTTTGGGGTGGTTTTTTTTTTTGGTATTCAGGATAAAAGCTCCTATCAGACAAATAATTTCTCACATTCCTTGAATTGTTTTCTAACTTTCCTGGTGGCATCATTTGCAACACAGAAGTTTTTAATTTTGATGAAGTTCAATTTATCTACCTTTTGCTTTTGGTGTTATAATCAAGTAGCTTCTGCCTAATCCATGGTCAAGAAGATTTACTCCTGTGTTTGCTTCTAAGAGTGTTTGAGTGGTAGCTCTTAGATTTGGCTCTATGATCCACTTGAGTGTGCTGTAAGGAAGGAGTCTAACTTCTTTCTTCTGCATGTGGATTTTCAAACCTATCTATTTTTGTTTTAAGCTTAATCGACCTTCTTTCATTGAGGTTCTTTTGTGATCAAGTAAGACAAACTAATTTGGGCAAGCTTGTGCAAAAAAGGGACGCTTACTGGAAGATCACTAGGTACTAAAAAAATAGCTGGTATCACAAAGTACTGGCAGGAGGACCAAGAAAGCTGTTGGGAACTCAGACAGTACTCTTTTTGACTTTCATCTTTGTTTCTGCCAGTTTCCACTGTTTCTCTCAATAGACCAACTTTTCCTGTTTCCTCATACACAATGTTAAAGACATCTGCAGATGTGTTCCAAGTCTTCATCACTTCAGTTCAAGCAGTTTTAAAGCAAGTTATCACTCAGTCCCAATTCCAAATTCTCAGATCATTCCAGATAATACAGGAGAGTCTGTTTTCCATCCCTAGGTCCAATTATATGTGATAGAAAGGATGGAAAATTGGAAGGACACATAAAATTCAAGGGAAGAGTGACCATACCTGTCAGGAGAAAGGTGAGTTTTCAGAATTGGGCAGACAAACCCCAAAAGTATCCTCTTTGCTTAAAACCTCTTATAAAAATAGATATGCAAAAAAAAACCACCTGAAGTGAATTCTACTAAAATATTAAATATTATTAAAATAATTCAGAAATTAGAAAATATTCAGTATTTTTTGATACTTAAATAACTTAAAAACCATGATCATTGCCAACCTAGCTTTAGTCTTTTCAACCAAAAAAGACTGACAAGGAGGGCAATCTGTAAGCCTGGCACTTTGTGGCTGGCAAAGCCAAAGGCACTAACTTACCAGCTAAGGGCAATTCAGGGTTGCACATAAAATACTTCTATTTCACCAGAAAACCCCTTAACTTACAAAGAAGAATGATTTTTAAATGCCTGAGAAACTCTTGGAGTATTTCATTTGTAATATACAGGAGTGCTTATTTCATAAAAATCTGAATAAAATATTCCAAATCGAACACTGTAACAGTTTGCTTATTCCTTAAAAGATTAATGAATCAACATCTCAGAATCATGTCTGAGCTATGCAGGGAGGAAGCACACACGGAGGCTACTATTACATACTGAACACCAATAACATGCCAGACATTGAACCAAGTGCTTTGCCTTCACAATGACAGTGCAAAAAAGCTATTATTACCTGTATGTTACCACTAAAGAATATTAGACTCAGCAACTAAGCAATTTCCCTAAGTTCAATCACACAGTTAAATAGCAGGGAGAGCTGGAGGCTACAATCATTTTTGTTAAAACAGATAGTAGAGTTCCATACAAAACTGGCTCTAGCAAACATTCTCAGGTCCTGTGGCTAATTACCTCCTTCAGGCTCAGCAAACTAGTCACAGAGAGAAAATGGCCAACATCATTCATGATACACTGTGTGCATGAAGGACAGACACTTGTTCTTATTCACTGCTGTACTGCCCAAAACCTCATGTCTGACACAAAGCAGTTTCTCAGTAAACATCTATGGACTGAAACACTTACTTAATAAGGTTCCAATCTACCACTTAGGCAGAACACAGCAAAAATAGAGTCTACATAATATTCAATGTGACTTCTCCTAGTAATAAACATTGGCTCAGTCTCCAGGCATCTAGCCATAACTGTTTCTGTAAGTAGTTTACAATTTCAGCAAGGTTTTCTACATAACCTTTAATTAATGTTCTCAGGCAATGATCAAAGAACACAAAGGTAATTTTCCCTAAAATCTTAATAGCTTATAGTTCTGCACAGATTTGTAAGTAACAACTCATCATCTTCCTGGGAATGTTCTTCATGACTAAGAAGCTATCTTTAGCTTCTTACTATGTCTTGATTTCTGCTAAGAAAAAAAAAAACACCACCAAACATATAAAACCATTTCCTTAGATGCTCCCGGTCACATATATATTTAACTATATCTTATGGACCAGTCATAGCTTAAGCTAAAGGAAAAGCCAAGTAATTTTAATTCTTAACATAATTCCAGAAATATACTGTCTGCCTAGTCAGTTGCCTTCACAGAAATTAAAATTTATGTTGATTATTTAAAGGACTCATACATCCTGGTTTTCAATTTACTATAAATCTACAGTAATAAGGACAGTGTGGTACTGGCATATGAATAGATATATAGATCAATGCAATAGATTTGGGTGTTCAGAAATAAACCCATGTATCTGTGGTCAATTACTTTCAACCAGGATGTCAAAATAATACAATGGAGAAAGGAATATTCATTCAACAAATCGTGTTGGGCCCTGCCATGAAGCACCAGAGACCACTTCACCAGTTATGCCTCAATACTGTTGCCACTGGGTGCTTATGCACATGTAAGCATTCCGCTGAAGACTGCATTCTCCACAACACTATATACCAATGGGCCACTATGAATTATATGGAGGAAAGCAAGGCCAAGTTTGAGAACCTCTGCAAGCTCATGAAAGAAATCAAAGAAGGCTGAGAAGGTAACAATCTCCAATAGCCTGTGTCTTCACCCACTGCATTGTGACCAGAACAATGGTTGGACAGACAACAAGCAGATCATGAAAACCCAGGCACTTTGGGACAAGTCTACAATGGGCCACATATATAGCCAAAACACACCTGGAGATCAACCCCCATCACCCCTTGTAGATATGCTGTGACAGAAGGCAGAGGTAGACAAGAACAATATAGCTGTTAAGGACCTGGTGACACTTCTATTTGAAACTATGTTCTATTTTCATCGGGAGTCTCAATACTATACTTGGTTTGTATGAATATTTCACCAATATTGTAATTGGCTTTTGAACTTTATTTTTTTGTACTACTACGGCAGAGCTGAGTAGTTGTGATAGATATGTATGTCCCATAAAATACAATATTTACTATCTGAAAAAAAAAAAGATTATTTAAGCATTGAAATATTCTTACTGAACTCACCCAAAGTAAGATGGGATCCAGAACAAACACTGTGTTTTGAATGTATTTCATAACATGGAATTTTTATTAGCAAACTTCAGTATTATTTATAGATAAATTGATCTTTTGGTCTATTTTCTAATGAACTTTTAACCACACAAACAATCATTTTGGTCCCCTGCCATTAAATGTGCACTTGAGTCTGCTATAATAATTAAATTCCATATTCACAATGACAATAAAAATACAGCAAATTATGCTTATCCCCTCTGTGTCAAAATAAGCAATAGAAGCACATAAGGACAGGTAACTTAGGGACCTATTAAAAAGTACCCAATTAATAGTAAAAGATGAACAAATGAGGCTCAAAGTCAGTAAAAAGTGGGACATAATAAAGATTAGAGCAGAAATAAATAAAATTGAGAAGAATAAAACAATAGAAAGAATCAATGAAAGCAGGAGCTGGTTCTTTGACAAAATTAACAAAGTAGATAAACTCCTAGCCAGACTTATCAAGAAAAAAAGAGTTTACACATGTAAACAGAATCAGAAATGAGAAAGGAAAAATCACTATGGACACCACAGATATGCAAAGAATTATTAAAGAATACCATGAAAAATTATATGCTAACAAACTAGATAACCTAGAAGAAATGGACAACTTTCTAGAAAAATACAACCTTCCAAGGCTGACCCAGGAAGAAACAGAAAATCTGAACAGACCAATTACTAGCAACAAAATTGAACTGGTAATTTAAAAAATACCTAAAATCAAAATTCCTGGTCCAGATGGCTTCATTGCTGAATTTTATCAAACATTTACTGAAGACTTAATACCCATCGTCCTTAAAGTTTTCTAAAAAGTAGAAGAGGAGGGACTACTCTCAAACTCATTCTACGAGGCCAGTATCATTCTAATACCAAAACGAGGCAAAGACACCACAAAAAAAGAAAATTACACACCAATATCCCTGATGAACATAGATGCAAAAATACTCAACAAATATTAGCAAACCAAATTTAAAAATACTTCAAGAAGATCATACACCATGATCAAGTGGGATTCATGTCAGGGATGCAAGGGTGGTACAACATTCAAAAATCCATCAACAGCAGCCACCACATCAAAAAAAATGATAAAAACCACATGATCATCTCCACTGACACTGAAAAAGCATTTGACAAAATTCAACATCCATTCATGATAAAAACTCTCTACAAAATGGGTATAGAGGGCAAGTACCTCAACATAATAAAGGCCATATATGACAAACCTACAACCAACATCATACTTAACAGCGAGAAGCTGAAAGCTTTTCCTTTAAGATTGGGAACAAGACAAGGATGCCCACTCTCCCACTTTTATTCAACAGAGCACTGGAGGGCCTAGCCACAGCAATCAGACAACACAAAGAAACAAAAGGCATCCATATTGGCAAAGAAGAAGTTGAACAGTCTGTTTGCAGATGACATGATATTGTATGTAAAAAGTCCTTAAGAATCCACTCCAAAACTACTAGATCTAATCTCTGAATTCAGTAAAGTTGCAGGATACAAAATTAACACACAGAAATCTGTGGCATTCTTGTACACTAATGATGAACTAGCAGAGGGAGAAATCAGGAAAAAATTCCATTCACAATTGGATCAAAAAGAAGAAAATACCTAGGAATAAACCTAACCAAGGAAGTGAAAGATATATACCCTGAAAAATACAACACACTCATGAGAAAAATTAAAGAAGATACCAATAAATGGAAACACGTACTGTACTCATGGATAGAAAGAATTAATATTGTCAAAATGGCCATTCTACCTAAAACAATCTACAGATTCAATGCAATCCTTATCAAAATACCAACCACAAAAGACCCCAAATAGCCAAAGCAATCCTGAGAAGGAAGAATAAAGCTGGGCAGATTACGCTCCCAGACTTCGAGCTCTACTACAAAGCCACAGTAATCAAGACAATTTGGTAATGGCACAAGAACAGAACCATAGATCAAGGGAACAGAATAGAAAGCCCAGATATAAACCCACCCATATATGGCCAATTAATATATGATAAAGGAGCCATAGACATACAATGGGGAAATGACAGCCTCTTCAACAACTGGTGTTGGCGAAACTGGATAGCTACATGTAAGAGAATGAAACTGGATTATTGTCTAATTCCATACAGAAAAGTAAACTCGAAATGGATTAAAGACCTGAATGTAAGTCATGAAACCATAAAAGTTTTAGAAGAAAACATAGGCAAAAATCTGTTGAGTATAAACATGAGCAACTTTTCCCTGAACTCATCTCCTTGGGCAAGGGAAACAAAATAAAAAATGAACAAATAGGACTACATCATGCTAAAAACCTTCTGTACAGCAAAGGACACCATCAACAGAACAAAAAGGCATCCCACAGTATGGGAGAATATATTTGTAAATGACATATCCGAGAAGGGGTTAACATCCAAAATATGTAAAGAACTCACACGCCTCAACATCCAAAAAGCAAATAACCCTACTAAAAAATGGGCAGAGGATATGAACAGACAATTCTCCAAAGAAATTCAGACGGCCAACAGGCACATGCAAAGACACTACACATCCTTAACTATCAGGGAAATGCAAACTAAAACCACAATGAGATATCACCTCACACCAGTTAGGATGACCAACATCAAAAAGACTAGTAACAACAAATGCTGGAAAGGATGCAGAGAAAGGGGAACCCTCCTACACTGCTGGTGGGAATGTAAATTAGTTCAACCACTGTGGAAAGCAGTATGGAGGTTCCTCAAAAAACTAAAAATACAAATACCATTTGACCCTGGAATCCCACTTCTTGGAATATACCCAAAGTAAACAAGTTCTCAAATTCAAAAAGACATGTGCACCCCTATGTTTATTGCAGCACTATTTACAATAGTCAAAATACAGAAGCAACCTAAGTGTCAATCGGTAGATGAATAGATAAAGAAGATGTGGTACATATACACAATGGAATTTACAATAGTCAAAATACAGAAGCAACCTAAGTGTCAATCAGTAGATGAATGGATAAGGAAGATGTGGTACATATACACAATGGAATACTATTCAGCCATAAGAAGAAAACAAATATTACCATTTGCAACAACATGGATGGAGCTAGAGGGTATTATGCTCAGTGAAGTAAGCCAGGTGGAGAAAGACAAGTAAGTACCAAATGATTTCCCTCATTTGTGGAGTATAACGATTAAGCAAAACTGAAGGAACAAAACAGCGACAGACTCACAGACTCCAAGAAGGGAATAGTTACCAAAGGAGACAGGTGCAAGGGGGGGGCATGGAGGCAGTGGGGTGGGAGGGAGAAGGGGATTGAGGGGTATTATGATTGATGCACATGGTGTTAGGGGATCACGGGGAAGACAGTGTAGCACAGAGAAGACAAATAGTGAATGACTCTGTGGCATTTTACTACACTTCAATGGGGTATGGGGGCGACAATGCGTGTGAATGTAGTAACCACATTGTTTGTTTTTCATGTGAAAACTTCATAAAAGTGTATATCACTGGTACCGTAATAAAAAAGTACCCAGTTAAGAGGCATTCCAGCACTATCCACAGTTTGACCTTCGTTTTATCTCCTTTGGTCTCACCTATTCTCTTTTTCCCTCTTTCCTGAACTCTGACAACAAAAATTAAGAGCACTTAGAGGCACAACTTACTACACCTGATCTTACTCTTTTAATCAATATGTTGTCGTGGCATCATAAGAAATTTATTTGTGTTTTGTCCCTGGTTCCAGGACTGAGCTTCTAAAACTCGTAGAATTTCCTGAGATAGTAGAGTGTCCCTGGTAATTCATAAAGAGCCCATTCGGGCCACACCTGATTGTATGCTAATGAGGTGATTCACTGTGGGACGCTGCCTAGTTTTAGGATGGGGCTGGTCCCAGGGGAACCACCCATATCATTACAGGGTTGTAACATCTCCCCACACGGCCCCCCACAGAAGCATCTGGAGATTGAGTTTAATAACAAAGTTAATGATTTCAATCACGCGTATGTGAGGAAACACCAAATAAAAACCCTGAACAGGGTTCGGAATGCTTCCAGGTTGGCGAGCACATCAATGGGCTAGAGAGTGGCTGCCCCCAGCTCCATGCCTTGCCCTAGCCTCTCTTTCATTTGGCTGTTCCTCAGTTGTATCATTTACAAAATAAAACTGTAATTATATTGCTTTCCTGAGTTTTGTGTCACTCTCACAAATTATCGCACCCGAGGAGGGTCATGGTGTTAAGTCTGGGGAAAGGAAATCCTGGGCCAAAATACCTCTAAAAACTGGAATCAGTCAAAGGTAGAAATAAAGTCTAAAATCCATTTATTGCTTACAAACTGCAGTCTGGGCCTTCTCTCTTTCCTGCTCGGGACCTCCCCTCACCTCTCAGGTACAGATAAGCCCTTGGCTGCCCAGGTAATACCCATTGATATGGAGATGAACTTCTCCACCTGAGGAATGATGCAAATGCACTAAAGCCACACTTCTTCCCACCTCTGAATGCCTATTAATATGCAGATGTACTAAAGCCAGACCAGATATTCTGGAAATATTACAACCACACTTGGGAACTCCTGAATTAGCAGTTGGTCGGCTGAAGTGTTGGTGCACTGAGAACTGCATGTTCACCTCACTTCTAAAGTGGGGGAGGCCTTGTGGGACTAAGGCCTTTACTTGCAAAGTCTGCACTAACACCAGGTAGTGTCAGAATTGAAGGACTTTAACCTTAACTGGTGGGGTCTGAGCTACCACACAAAGTTAGTGTCCAAACTGAACTGAACTGCAGGACATCCAGGAGGTATCTGGGAAATCGTTGGTGGAGAATGACAGAGTGGTGAGCTCTTCTTGCAGACAAAGTATAAAGTTGCTTTCTTCTAATTTCAGACTCAAAATTTGTCATTCCATATTCATTCATTCAACCAGTGTTTCCAGAACACCTACCACAGGGCAGGACAAGGCGATGTGTGCAGGGGTGGTAGCAATATCAAATAGGTGGTCAGAGGAGGCTACAGAGGAAACTGACAAACATCAGAGGCGACCAGAAGGCAGTGCGGAAGCGTTCCATGCTTTGTCTGATTGATAAACATTCCAGGCAGAGGGAAAGGCCACGTAAAAGCCTGAGGAGATGCCTAATGTGTGGGTGGATGAACAAGGGAGCTGGTGTGGTTATGAACAGTAGCAAACGAGGGCCAAATGGCAGTAAGCGGTCCAGACCACTTAGGATCCCTCATGTATTCTTGTGCTTTGGCTTTTCTGCTGAGTGAAATGAGGCACCAATGCAGGGTGCTAAGCAGAAAATCTGACACACTGAAAAATCACCTGGCTGCTGGGTTCACATTAGACTGTGGGCAGGCAAGTGAAAAGACATTAGCCAGGGAATTTTAATGTAGGATTGGTGGGAGAGGATGGAGACCAGACCAATGTGGCAGTGACAACGGTCATGATTTTTATCACAAAACTTTTTCAGACACACAGGGAAGCAAAATATTATGGAGAACAACCATATGCCAATTATAGAGAATAACATTCTGCCACATTTGCTCCATATTATTTGATTTTTTTGGATATTTAAAATTGCACATACATCTCTAATGAGTTAGGCACTTACTCGTATAATCAGTTCTGATACCACACTTACTATAATACAGAAACAGTCCCAAAATACCACCTAATAATCTATATTCTAATTTCCTCCATAACCCTCAAAAGTTCTCTTATAGCTGGTTTGTTCAAGATCCAAGAAGAATCAGGCATTGTATTTGTTTCTGTAATGGTGGTAGAACACAACATGGAATCTACCCCTCAACAGATTTTAATGCATAGGACACAGTATCGCTAACTACAGACCCTCAACAGTACGCAGCAGAGCCCTAGGGCCTCCTCACCGTGTGTAAACGAAACTTCATTCTGCTCAACAGCAACTCCCCATCCCCCCAGCTGCCAGCTCCTGGCAACCACAGCTGTTTATATGCCCCCAACTGTTGCAGACACCATGTGAGTGGTCGTGCAGTGTCTGTCCTGTGACTGCCTTATCTCACTTAGCATAAATGTCCTCCAGGCTCATCCACATTGTTGCATGCAGCAGGATTCCCAAGAACCATGCAATACATTTGGTTACTGCCTCTCTTTAGGCTCTTCAGTCTAGAACAGTCCATTCCTTTCTTTTTTTCTCATGATACTGACTTGTTGAGGAGACTAGGTCAATGGTCCTGTAAAAGACCTCACTTTCTGGATTTGCCTCATTGTTGCCTCATGACTTGGTTTAACTTGTTCTAGCTTCTGTATTTTTCTGTGAATTGGAAGTTAGACCTAAAAGCTAGCTTTAAAACTAACATTCTAGAAATATAGTCATCAGGATTTCCTGACAGGTTAGATGTAGGATGGGGAGAAAAAGAAAGTTTTTTAATGGTCTGAGCAAGTGGAAGAATAGGGAGGCCAATGACTGAACAGAGTGGGATTGGGCAGGAGACAGGGAGTTTAGTTTTAAATACGAAAACTTTACGATGTGCTTTAGATCCACTGGAAATGCAGAGCAGATAACCAGCTAAGCCTAGACATCAGAGGAAAAAATCATTCTGGAGATACAGTGTCATTAGGATATGGATGATATTTCAGTCCATGAGACTGGATGTAATCATCAGGGGAGCGAAGGCAAACGGGAAAGAGGAGTGTGTCCTTCAGCACGCCAGTCTCAGTAAGTAGCACTGACCAGGAAAGACTGGTGAAGGAAATGCAGATCACCTAGGGAGAGAGGAGAGAAAAGCCCAAGTGAGCATGTCTTTGAAGCCAGATTTTAAAGTGCTACAAGGAGCTAAGTCCTTTGAACGCTGCACCAGGTCCAGATAAGAACAGAGAATGGGCCTTAGAATCAGCAATGCGCAGATGCTTGGAGCCCTAACAAGGGCAGTTTTAATACAAAGGTGACTAAAAAGTGGATTTACAAGCAGGAGAGGAATCTGACACAGCTGGGCACAGACTACTCTTTCAAGGAGTTTTGCTGCAAAGGGGAGGAGGAATGGATAGTGACCAACAGAAGTAAGATCACGAGAATAAAAAACAAGTTATGTTTTATAGCAGCAGATTCACAGACTCCAAGAAGTGACTAGTGGTTACCAAAGGGGAGGATGGATGGGCAGGGAGGGAGAGGGGGATTGTGGGCTATCATGATTGGCGCACATGGTGTGTGTCGGGTCACGGGGAAGACAGTGTAGCTCAGGGAAGACAGTGTAGCTCGGGGAAGACAAATAGGAACTCTGTGGCATCTTAATACACTGATGGGCAGTGGCTGCAATGGGGTATGGGGGGGACTCGATAATAAGGGTGAATGTAATAACCACATTGTTTTTCTTGTGGAAACCTTAATAAGAGTGTATACCAATGATACTTAAATAAAATAAAAAAAAGGTGAAAAGGTGGGAACCAAATATGGCCAAGCATTAACATTTTTAAAATATTGATGGAAGTGTGTGGGTGTGCCATATTATTATTTTTATTGTGTTCTGTATGTTTCATTTATACCACCATTTTTAAAAGAAATCAAAGAGACTTGATTATAGAGTTCTTAAATGTGGTGGTTGGAGATGGAGAAGAGGGAAGTGCCTTTGTTTTTTTATTGGAATAAAGTTGAAATACAATATTTAAAAAAATAGTGTTTTGCATGCATGCTAACAATATAACCCCACAGAGAAGGGAAAACGACAATGTAGGAAAGAGGGAGAACTGGTAGGATGACGATGCTGATGGGGAGGCAATGCAATCCAGCAAACGGCGCAGGCACTGCCCTGAGGCAGGGTCCCCGGCCCCGTGGCTCCCGTGTAGGCCCGGGCAGCCAGGCAAAGTCAAACCGAGGCTGGGAGCTGGGTGAAGAGTCATGGGTCCTGTGGAAATTCTGTTTGTTCCAACTTTCTCAGAAGTAGGTTGTATCCTGCCTTGTAGGTAATCAGAGAGACGGGGGAGGTAGTATTGCAGGCTGGCGTGAGAGTCACCCAGAGAGTGGGGCAATGACAGGGAAAACAGTCTGACTGTGAGATTCCACAACGTAACACTTGCAGTGCTGCGGTGAGAAACGTGAGATGAGACCCATCGGCACGCCTATTGTCTTCCTGCTAGGTCCAGCAGCACAGGTGAGCAGCAGAGCCGCCAGGACATCAGAATTAACCAGAGTTGTGGTTTTTCCAAACAGATACAAGAGAGAGACAAAGGAGCTAAAAGGGCATATGAGGGAGTGATTGCAGCTGACTGGCGTTACAGATGAATAAGAGGAAAGAAAGAGAGGCGGTGGAGAAAGACCCTGGTGAAGCCCCCACTGGCACTAGAGAACTGCAGAATTACTGGAGACTTGGTTCAGGGAATAAGATGGACAGAGAGGAAGTAGTGCTCAAGAGTAAAAAGAAAATTGAGATTATGGAGGGATTATGTATTACTGGTATAGGGCATAGGGTACGATCATGGGAATGAGAGGCTGAAATCGGGCAAAAGACAAGATCAATGGAGAAGAGTTCAAGATACAGAGAGGCACGGACATGAGGGACCATCCAGGTACAGATTCAGATCACCAGGGATTCAGACAAGAGTAGTGCTGGGAAGGGCAGCAGTGTACCAGGTCCCACACTGCTGAGAAATGAGGGAAGGACAGCAACAATGAGGGTAGTGGGTGAGGTCCTAAGATCTGAAACGGGGTTAGGGAAGACCAAGGGGAGTGGTCTGGAACCTGCACTGCTTCTGGGCTACGTGCTACCTGAAGCCTGTGGGAGGAAAATCAGCTGTCACCTGAGAAGCCTGTAAAGGGAGTGTTGATAGGAAGAACCAGATTTCTTTCAGAGCCAAGGCTATATCAGGGCAAAGCTCTGATGGTTCTTTGGCATATGTACTATGGGCTCACCAAGAATCACCAGTTTTACAGCATAAACAGCCAATTCAAATTCTTGCTCTCTTATAAAATTCACTGTGCTCTCCAAAATGAACACAAAGAGTGCTGCTTTGTGAACGTTTTTACCAAGTCTAATGTTAATTTTTCTTCAAACTGAGAAGGTGAAAACAGGAAAGTAAATTCTATAAATTTGAGTTTAGATAATATTAACAGTCACAGTTCCTTAAAGACTTCAGTAAAAAAAAAAGTTTCATTTTGTATTTGTTGATGCACATATATAAAAGGATAGGCTACATCTTAGCATTTTCAGTACCTGGTCTATTAGTAAAATATATTTAAATGAACAAGAATCTAATCATCCCTGGATCATGTTTCTACAGTCATTAGGCAGGGAAAACATAATCATGTCCTAAAAATATGGGAATTTTTTCAATAAATAGTGCAAAAAAAGTAAAACATTGATCCTTATATGTTATACAAAAAGTAACTCAAAGACCAAAACATAAGTACTTAAACTATAAAACTTCTAGAGGAAAACACAAAAGATTATCTTAGTGACCCTGGGTTTGGTAAAGATTTAATTAAGTAATTAAAAAAGAAACTAAGAAAGAAAAAAGTTAGACTTCAAAAAAATTAAAAACCTTTGTTCTATGGAGAATATAGCCAATGATTCTGAAACATCTTCCTATGTTGACAGATAGTCACTGCACTAGTGAGGGAGGATTTAATAACATGGGTAACTGGTGAACGACTGTGTTGTGTAGTTGAAACCAACTAGGACTGTATATCAATTATAATTCAATGAAGAAAAACAAACTTTTGCTCTGCAAATACAGTATTAAAATGAAAATGGAAGCCACAGATTGGGAGAAAATATTTAAAAACAATATCCAAGAAAAATATATGTAATATGAATATATAAAGAACTATAAATTCAGTAACAAGCCAATTAAAAAGTAGGCAAAAGAATATACAAACAATTCACCAAAGAAGATATAGAGATGGCAAGTACATGAAAGAAGATCGTTAGTCAATATAGAAATGCACATGAAGGACACCACCAATAGAACAAAAAGGCATCGTATAGTATGGGAGAATATATTCATAAATGACAGATCCAATAAATGGTTGACATCCAAAATATATAAAGAACTCACACACCTCAACAAACAAAAAGCAAATAATCCAATTTAAAAATGGGCAGAGGAGCTGAACACACACTCCTCCAAAGAAGAAATTCAGATGGTCAACAGACACATGAAAAGATGCTCCACATTGCTAGTCATCAGAGAAATGCAAATTAAAACCACAATGAGATATCACCTCACACCAGTAAGGTTTGCCACCATCCAAAAGACAAACAACAACAAATGTTGGTGAGGTTGTGGAGAAAGGGGAACCCTCCTACACTGTTGGTGGGAATGTAAACTAGTTCAACCATTGTGGAAAGCAGTATGGAGGTTCCTCTAAAAACTAAAAATAGAAATACCATTTGACCCAGGAATTCCACTCCTAGGAATTTACCCTAAGAATGCAGCAGCCCAGTTTGAAAAAGACAGATGCACCCCTATGTTTATCGCAGCACTATTTACAATAGCCAAGAAATGGAAGCAACCTAAGTGTCCATCAGTAGATGAATGGATAAAGAAGATGTGGTACATAGACACAATGGAATATTACTCAGCCATAAGAAAAAAACAGATCCTACCATTTGCAACAACATGATGGAGCTATAGGGTATTATGCTCAGTGAAATAAGCCAGGTGGAGAAAGACAAGTACCAAATGATTTCACTCATCTGAGGAGTATAAGAATAAAGAAAAAACTGAAGAAACAAAACAGCAGCAGAATCACAGAACCTAAAAATGGACTAACAGTTCCCAAAGGGAAAGGGACTAGGGCGGATAAGTGGGAAGGGAGGCATAAGGGGGGGTAAAAAGAAAGGGGGCATGATGATTAGCAAGTATAATGTGGGTGGGGGGCATGGGGAGGGCTGTGCAACACAGAGAACACAAGTAGTGATTCCTCAGCATCTTACTACGCTGATGGACAGTGACTGTAAAGGGGTTTGTTGGCGGGACTTGGTGATGGGGGGAATCTAGTAAACATAATGTCCTCATGTAATTGTAGATTAATGATACCAAAATTTAAAAAAAAAAGAAATTCACATTAAAACTACAATGATAGAAATGACAGGGAAGATGGTGGCGTGAGTAGAGCAGCGGAAATCTCCTCCCCAAACCACATATATCTATGAAAATATAACAAAGACAACCCTTCCTAGAATAAAGACCAAAGGACACAGGACAATATCCAGACCATATCCGCACCTGAGAGAACCCAGCGCCTCTCAAAGGGGGTAAGATACAAGCCCTGGCCGAGCGCCCCTCCTCCCAGCTCCCGGCGGGAGAAGAATAGGCAGAGCAGCAAGGAGACGGAGCACAGGACTGCCGAACACCCAGCCCCTGCCATCCACGTCAGAGTGCAGACACAGTACGTGCACAGGGGGCCCTGGATGCTAGGAAAACAGGGCAGCAAGAACAGTGAGCGGGCACCGGAGGCCGGGTGCCGGAGGATATAAGAAAAGTGCGCGACCAATTTTTTTTTTTCTTTTTGCTGCTTTGTTTGGCGAGCACTTTTTGGAAGTCTTAAAGGGATAGGTACCCCAATACTAGGGAAACAGGGCAGCAAGAACAGTGAGCGGGCACCGGTGGCCTGGTGCAGGAGGACACCAGAAAAGCGAGCACCTTTTTTTTTTTTTTTTCTGTTTTGTTTTGGCAAGCGCTTTTTTTGGAAGTCTTAAAGGGATAGGGACCCCAATACTAGGGAAATAGGGCAGCAAGACTGGTGAGCAGATGCATGATGCTGGCGCCAGAGAATAAAGAAAAACGAGAGGCCAACCTTTTTTTTTTTAATTAAAAAAAATTTTTTTTTTTTTAATTTAAAATTTTTTTTCTTTTTTTTTTTTTTGGTGGTCGTTGTTTTGTCTTGGTGGGTGCTTTTTGGAAGTCTTAAAGGGGCAGGGCGGGACACTTAATCCAGAGGTAGGGAATCCGGGGATCTCTGGGCACCCTAACCCCTGGGCTGCAGGAAGCAGGGAGACCCTTAAGGAGATAAATGGCCTCCCAGCCGCTCCTGCTCCAAAGCAACTCCACGACTTTGGAGTAGCTGCCCGAGCCAGGCCACGCCCACAGCAACAGAGGAGATTAACTCCATAGCAGCCGGGCAGGAAGCAGAAACACTGTCTGCGTGCAGCTGCCCAGCACAAGCCACTAGAGGTCGCTGTTCTCCCAGGAGAGGAGGGCCACAAACCAACAAGAAAGGAAGTCCTTCCAGCCGTCACTCGTCCCAGCTCCGCAAACTATTCCTATCACCATGAAAAGGCAAAGCTACAGGCAGACAAAGATCACAGAGACAACACCAGAGAAGGATACAGACCTAACCAGTCTTCCTGACAAAGAATTCAAAATAAGAATCATAAACATGCTGATAGAGATGCAGAGAAATACGCAAGAGATATGGGATGAAGTCCGGAAGGAGATCACAGATGCCAGAAAGGAGATCGCAGAAATGAAACAAACTCTGGAAGGGTTTATAAGCAGAATGGATAGAATGCAAGAGGCCATTGATGGAATTGAAATCAGAGAACAGGAACGCATAGAAGTTGACATAGAGAGAGACAAAAGGATCTCCAGGAATGAAACAATATTAAGAGAACTGTGTGACCAATCCAAAAGGAACACTATCCGTATTATAGGGGTTCCAGAAGAAGAAGAGAGAGGAGAAGAGATGGAAAGTATCTTAGAAGAAATAATTGCTGAAAACTTCCCCAAACTGGGGGAGGAAATAATCGAACAGACCACGGAAATACACAGAACCCCCAACAGAAAGGATCTAAGGAGGACAACACCAAGACACATAATAATTAAAATGGCAAAGATCAAGGACAAGGAAAGAGTGTTAAAGGCAGCTAGAGAGAAAAAGGTCACCTATAAAGGAAAACCCATCAGGCTAACATCAGATTTCCCAACAGAAACCCTACAGGCCAGAAGAGAATGGCATGATATATTAAATGCAATGAAACAGAACGGCCTTGAACCAAGGATACTGTACCCAGCACGACTATCATTCAAATATGACGGTGGGATTAAACAATTCCCAGACAAACAAAAGCTGAGAGAATTTGCTTTCCACAAACCACCTCTACAGAACATCTCACAGGGACTACTCTAGATGGGAGCACTCCTAGAAAGAGCACAGAACAAAACACCCAACATATGAAGAATCGAGGAGGAGGAATAAGAAGGGAGAGAAGAAAAGAATCTCCAGACAGTGTATATAACAGCTCAATAAGCGAGCTAAGTTCGGCAGTAAGATACTAAAGAGACTAACCTTGAACCTGTGGTAACCACGAATTTAAAGCCTGCAATGGCAATAAGTACATATCTTTCAATAGTCACCCTAAATGTTAATGGGCTGAATGCACCAATCAAAAGACACAGAGTAATAGAATGGATAAAAAAGCAAGATCCATCTATATGCTGCTTACAAGAAACTCACCTCAAACCCAAAGACATGTACAGACTAAAAGTCAAGGGATGGAAGAACATATTTCAAGCAAACAACAGCGAGAAGAAAGCAGGGGTTGCAGTACTAATATCAGACAAAATAGACTTCAAAACAAAGAAAATAACAAGAGATAAAGAAGGACACTACATAATGATAAAGGGCTCAGTGAAACAAGAGGATATAACCATTCTAAATATATATGCACCCAACACAGGAGCACCAGCATATGTGAAACAAATACTAACAGAACTAAAGGGGAAAATAGACTGCAAAGCATTCATTCTAGGAGACTTCAACACACCACTCACCCCAAAGGATAGATCCACTGGGCAGAAAGTAAGTAAGGACATGGAAGCACTGAACAACACAGTAGAGCAGATGGACCTAATAGACATCTATAGAACTCTACATCCAAAAGCAACAGGATATATATTCTTCTCAAGTGCACATGGAACATTCTCCAGAATAGACCACATACTAGGCCACAAAAAGAGCCTCAGAAAATTCCAAAAGATTGAAATCCTACCAACCAACTTTTCAGACCACAAAGGCATAAAACTACAAATAAACTGTACAAAGAAAGCAAAGAATCTCACAAACTCATGGAGGCTTAACAACACGCTCCTAAATAATCAATGGATCAATGACCAAATCAAAATGGAGATCCAGCAATATATGGAAACAAATGAAAACAACAACACTAAGCCCCAACTTCTGTGGGACACAGCAAAAGCAGTCTTAAGAGGAAAGTATATAGCAATCCAAGCATATTTAAAAAAGGAAGAGCAATCCCAAATGAATGGTCTAATGTCACAATTATCAAAATTGGAAAAAGAAGAACAGATGAGGCCTAAGGTCGGCAGAAGGAGGGACATAGTAAAGGTCAGAGAAGAAATAAATAAAATTGAGAAGAATAAAACAATAGCAAAAATCAATGAAACCAAGAGCTGGTTCTTCGAGAAAATAAACAAAATAGATAAGCCTCTAGACAGACTTATTAAGAAGAAAAGAGAGTCAACACAAATCAACAGTATCAGAAACGAGAAAGGAAAAATCACGAAGGACCCCACGGAAATGCAAAGAATTATTGGAGACTACTATGAAAACCTATATGCTAACAAGCTGGGAAACCTAGGAGAAATGGACAACTTCCTCGAAAAATACAACCTTCCAAGACTGACCCAGAAAGAAACAGAAAATCTAAACAGACCAATTACCAGCAACGAAATTGAAGCGGTAATCAAAAAACTACCAAAGAACAAAACCCCCGCGCCAGATGGATTTACCTCGGAATTTTATCAGACATACAGGGAAGTCATAATACCCATTCTCCGTAAAGTTTTCCAAAAAATAGAGGAGGAGGGGATACTCCCAAACTCATTCTATGAAGCTAACATGACCCTAATACCAAAACCAGGCAAAGATCCCACCAAAAAAGAAAACTACAGACCAATAACTCTGATGAACGTAGATGCAAAAATACTCAACAAAATATTAGCAAACCGAATTCAAAAATACATCAAAAAGATCATACACCATGACCAAGTGGGATTCATCCCAGGGATGCAAGGATGGTACAACATTCGAAAGTCCATCAACATCATCCACCACATCAACAAAAAGAAAGACAAAAACACATGAACATATCCATAGATGTTGAAAAAGCATTTGACAAAGTTCAATATCCATTCATGATAAAAACTCTCAGTAAAATGGGAATAGAGGGCAAGTACCTCAACATAATAAAGGCCATCTATGATAAACCCACAGCCAACATTATACTGAACAGCGAGAAGCTGAAAGCATTTCCGCTGAGATCGGGAACTAGACAGGGATGCCCACTCTCTCCACTGTTATTTAACATAGTACTGGAGGTCCTAGCCACGGAAATCAGACAAAACAAAGAAATACAAGGAATCCAGATTGGTAAAGAAGAAGTTAAAATGTCAATATTTGCAGATGACATGATACTGTACATAAAAAACCCTAAAGACTCCACCTCAAAACTACTAGAACTGATATCGGAATCAGCAAAGTTGCAGGATACAAAATCAACACACAGAAATCTGTGGCTTTCCTATATACTAACAATGAACCAACAGAAAGAGAAATCAGGAAAACAACTCCATTCACAATTGCATTAAAAAAAATAAAATACCTAGGAATAAACCTAACCAAAAAAGTGAAAGACTTATACTCTGAAAACTACAAGTCACTCTTAAGAGAAATTAAAGGGGACACTAACAGATGGAAACTCATCCCATGCTCGTGGCTAGGAAGAATTAATATCGTCAAAATGACCATCCTGCCCAAAGCAATATACAGATTTGATGCAATCCCTATGAAACTACCAGCAACATTCTTCAATGAACTGGAACAAATAATTCAAAAATTCATATGGAAACACAAAAGACCCCGAATAGCCAAAGCAATCCTGAGAAAGAAGAATAAAGTAGGGGGGATCTCACTCCCCAACTTCAAGCTCTACTATAAAGCCATAGTAATCAAGACAATTTGGTACTGGCACAAGAGCAGAGCCACAGACCAATGGAACAGACTAGAGAATCCAGACATTAACCCAGACATATATGGTCAGTTAATATTTGATAAAGGGGCCATGGACATACAATGGCAAAATGACAGTCTCTTCAACAGGTGGTGCTGGCAAAACTGGACAGCTACATTTAGGAGAATGAAACTGGACCATTGTCTAACCCCATATACAAAAGTAAACTCAAAATGGATCAAATACCTGAATGTAACTCATGAAACCATTAAACTCTTGGAAGAAAACATAGGCAAAAACCTCTTAGACATAAACATGAGTGACTTCTTCTTGAACATATCTCCCCGGGCAAGGAAAACATCAGCAAAAATGAGTAAGTGGAACTATATTAAGCTGAAAAGCTTCTGTACAGCAAAAGACACCATCAATAGAACAAAAAGGATCCCTACAGTATGGGAGAATATATTTGAAAATGACACATCCGATAATGGCTTGACGTCCAGAATATATAAAGAGCTCACACGCATCAACAAACAAAAAACAAATAACCCAACTAAAAAATGGGCAGAGGAACTGAACAGACAGTTCTCCAAAAAAGAAATACAGATGGCCAACAGACACATAAAAAGATGCTCCACATCACTAATTATCAGAGAAATGCAAATTAAAACTACAATGAGGTATCACCTCACACCAGTAAGGATGGCTGCCATCCAAAAGACAAACAACAACAGATGTTGGCGAGGCTGTGGAGAAAGGGGAACCCTCCTACACTGCTGGTGGGAATGTAAGTTAGTTCAACCATCGTGGAAAGCAGTATGGAGGTACATCAAAATGCTCAAAACAGACTTACCATTTGACCCAGGAATTCCACTCCTAGGAATTTACCCTAAGAACGCAGCAATCAAGTTTGAGAAAGACAGATGCACCCCTATGTTTATTGCAGCACTATTTACAATAGCCAAGAATTGGAAGCAACCTAAATGTCCATCAATAGATGAATGGATAAAGAAGATGTGGTACATATACACAATGGAATACTACTCAGCCATAAGAAAAGGGCAAATCCAATCATTTGCAGCAACATGGATGGAGCTGGAGGGTATTATGCTCAGTGAAACAAGCCAAGCAGAGAAAGAGAAATACCAAATGATTTCACTCATCTGTGGAATATAAGAACAAAGGAAAAACTGAAGGAACAAAACAGCAACAGAATCACAGAACTCAAGAATGGACTAACAGGTACCAAAGGGAAAGGGACTGGGGAGGATGGGTGGGAAGGAGGGATAAGGGGGGGAGAAGTAGGGGGGTATTAAGATTAACATGCATGGGGGGGTAGGAGAAAAGGGAGGGCTGTACAACACAGAGAAGGCAAGTAGTGATTGTACAACATTTTGCTATGCTGATGGACAATGACTGTAAAGGGGTTTATAGGGGAGACCTGGTATAGGGGAGAGCCTAGTAAACATAATATTCGTCATGTAAGTGTAGATTAGTGATACCAAAAACAAAACAAAACAAAACAAAAAGGGCAGTTCCGGTGTGGTAACCTCCCATGAGTTCTACACAAGGGTATAAAGGGCATATAAAAGTGTAGGCAAATTGTCTGTTTGCGTTTATGCAGAAGATCAAAGCCTAATTGGGCTACCCCGAAAATGAACTAAGATATGATATGAAAGAGAACTTCCAACATCAGCACTCTCTTGAAGACTCATGCCAGAAGATGATCAGCAAAAAACCCCAACAAAGATCCACGCACCGCTACAGCTGTAGATGCACTCATCCCACCAGCTCCTGGACTTGCCATGGGAATGAAGGAGATATCTAAGCTGGCCTGTGCATACAGTAAAACAACAAATTTGACTGGATCTATACTTTTGGAACTCAACCAAGAATTAGGAGAAGTGCAAATTGTAGCGCTCCAAAATCTTACAACTACAGACTATTCACTGTTAAAAGAACATATGGGATGTGAACATTCCCCAGGAATGGGTTGTTTTAATTTGTCTGATTTCTCTCAGGCTGTTCAAGTTCAGTTAGGCAATATCCACCATATCATAGATAAGTTTTCACAAATGCCTAAGGTGCCTAACTGGTTCTCTTGGTTTCACTGGAGATGGCTGGTAATTACAGATATGCGTTGGTTATGTAACTATACTCCTATTATGTTAATGTGTGTGCTCAATTTAAGCAGTACCTTAAAACCTATACATGCTGAATTTACTCTACAGGAAGAGATGTCAAAGAAATAATCAATCTTCCCATGTTTTCTGCCGCCTGCTACTTCTATAGCTTTTCTTCTTCCTTCCTAATTACAACCTTTTAATAGAATTCATGCCTCATATCAAATTTACCGAGTATCATAATTCTTCCAAGTGGTAAAGATACCTCAAGACAAATGCTGGGCATAGAAGCTACAGGGCATAAGTATGCAAAGAAATAAAAAGCTAACCATTTCAAACAATAAGGCTTCTCTCTCACTTACCAACTTTACATTTCCCTGTATGGCCCCGGAGGATGACTGGTTAGCCAGAGACGGGTAAGATTCCTCAAGGAAGGAACAGCCTAAGACAGGCACAGTCGCAGGGGGGTCATCAGGTGAGAAATTGGGGATCAACAGAGGTGAGGCTTAGAACCTCACCCCCCCGTTCTGAGAGGAATCTTCTGCTTATGTGGATGTTTTATTGCCCTTGTCTAGCTTGGATTAACACATAGTCTACAGGCACACACCTGATCATCTACATTTGCTCTCTTACAACACTAAACTATGTTTTCTACCTTTATCTTGTATCTACCTACCACTTCAGCATTTTATTAAAAATAATAATAATAAAGAGAGAAATGTGGTATCCACATATAAATCAAGTATAAAAACCAAATGAGTATTCATATTTGAACTGACTGTTTATAGTTCATAATGCATGAGCAAAACCGAAAGTTTCTGTGATGACTGCCCTTGTACTGTTCACTATGTAACTTATTCATTATGTAAGAATTTGTTCTACATGTAAGAACTTGTTTTTTATGCCTCAGAAGATTGGAGACTTATGAAAATTAGGCTTGGGGTGGATTAATGATTGTGCATTGAGCATTGACTCCCCTGTACAGAATTTTATTGTCGTTAACAACCATTTGATCAATAAATATGAGAGATGCCCTCACAAAAAAAAAAAAAAAAAAAAAAAAGAACAGACTTCCAATGGTAAAATAAATAAGTAACCGGGATATAATGTATAGCATAAGGAATATAGTCAAGATATTATAACAGCTTGGTAGGGTGATAGCTGGAACCTAGAATTATGTATATAAATGTTTTATCACTGTGTTGTACACTTGAAACTAATGTAATGTAATACTGTGCATCAACTACCCTTCAATAAAAAATAATTATCTAAAAAAAAAAAAAAGTTGAGTGCAGGTCTAGAGGCAATGGAATATAATCTTCATAAAATAAATTCAAAGAGGTCAGGCCATGGTTCTCAGGAGGCCCTTCTAAAATGGGCTTAAGAAAGGAAGTTGTAAGCAAATCCTCACACTGGCCCTTCCTTCTTGGATGTCTAGTTAGGGGATCCTATTGTGAGAATTAAAACATTCCGGATTTCTGGTTCCTGGCTCACACGGAAATCCTTAAATACAATGTTTTTGCCTGATTCTAGGCTGCACTCTAATATTTGCTTTTTCTTTCCCCCTAGATGACTACAGGAATCTTCCCTTCCTCCTCTACCTCATCCTCTCCCTTGTTTAAAATGTTCTGTTTGGACTTCTGTATCATCCACAAACACAAGAAAACCATGAGTTTTCAGATCTTCTGTGCTCTTAAAGTGCAGTGACTGGTCCAGCAGTGGCGGAACTTGTTATAAATGCAAATTACTGGGTGCTCCCCAGCCTGCAGAGTCAGAGGCGCTGGGTTGGGGCCCAGCAGTGTGTGTGTCTAGCAAAACCTGTACCCAAAGTTTAAACGTGAGCACCTTGAGAGTGATCACAAAGGGAAAAAAAGATTTTAAAGATGTTTCACAATCCATTAAAAATGTACCCTTCCTTTTGGCTTTTCCTCTAGAAACTGAAGTATCGAATTATGTTATTTTTTGATTCCCAGACTTTTTTTTTTAAATTACAGTGTGGGAGAAGGGATTAGCTGATGATATTTTCACTACATAGCCCCTCTCTTGGTGCTGGTTCATACTTATGTATTATGTCTGTTTTAAAACTTGTCCAGTATGCCAATATACTGCTAATGAATTTTGCTAATTGCTTATAATTTTTCATTCTTATTAACAAATCTGCAACAATCATTCTTATGCATGTATTATTATGAATTATACATGTAATCATTATTAGGAATATTTTCTAAAGTTTGTCTTGGATTAAATATTCTGTACATGGGAAGACTAGAAGCTACTTCTTAATTTTTCTTCCAGAAAAGTTACTGGTAGAAAAATCTCTTCCAGAAAAATTACATGGATTTGTGATTGCATTTAGAGTATATGATATATAATGGAAATGCCTTCTATGTATGATTCTAGCAATGCAGAGGGTTACCAAACATCTTTTGTTTCATTATGTTTTTAGGATAGAATATGTATTGTATTATTTGCTTTAAAATTCTATAGTTATTCTAATATTTCATAAGCTTATTAAACTAACTCTCCAAGAAATATACCTTTCTCAGAAAGGGATGATTAAAAATAATTATGGAAAGTAATGCAATTATTTGTAAAAAATTATCGATGTTTATGGCAAGACAGTCAAAAAAGCACAGAATTTATAAGTTGGAAAGTAGAAGTAGTCTCATTTCCATCTTCCTGTCTAACAGTGACAACTCTTGAAGTTTCTTGTATAATTTTTCAGAAATTTTATATGCTATCATACTACTGTCTAAATTTTAATTTCTGTGATTATTATTGAGTTTGAATATCTCATCAGCTTTGATCATTGTGCTTTGTGGGCCTGTGAAATTGCCATGCACAAGGCAGTCCCACAAATTGGTGTTTTTTCATTTATGCCACTGGGTTTTAAATGATGCTTAGGAAGTTCTTTCCATGCCAACATCATTTGTTTTAGAGTAGTTCTAGTTTAAATGCTGATGCTTACACCTTTAATCCATACACATTTGTGTGGTACATGCTATGTGTTAGGACATATCAGCTCATAATTTCCATTTTGAAACAGAGCAAGTTGAAGGGTTGGAGACTTTCATGAGGTTACACACCTGATCGGTGGCCAGGTCAAACCTATTCTGATTCAAAGTTCAGTGTACACTCCAAAAACCTCCTCAGAGTCAACACGTGGAAAATAGTGGGGATGAGAAGATGTAAGAGAGGACAGAGGGCTGGCGCAAGGGGAATGAAGGGCTGGTGCCAAGGGGACAGGAAACTGAAAGAAACTGCATGTTTCCTCCCCCTCACTCCAATAATTGGAAGACCCAGAAGTGGGATGGACAGAAATAATAACACCTTTGGCCATCCTTTCATCATAAAAGTCAATTTTCTTATTTGAAATTATTTTTTTTCTAGACTTTAATGTCTGTCAAAGTATAATTTTCAAATATTTTTTAAATGACTCATACAAATATAAAACATACATTCAAAATAAATTTAGTTCATCATTGAGGAAATCTACAGGGTGGTAAACTTATCCATAAGCAACGGGGGGGTTTACAGAGTTTTGAAAAAAAAAGTTGAACTCAAATTACTAAGTTAAATATTAGCTATCATCAGCTAATGCCCAATAGGGCAGTACAATCATAAGCTTTAGGGTTATATCTTCTACTCCACAGAAACCATCGGCAACTCTTTTGTACATAAATTTACAAAGTAATATGTAACTTCAAAGGTTGGGCCACAATCAATAATAAGTAGCATGTCAAACAAGGAGACATTCTTTAGATAATTAAATAACCCTAGAATAAGACAGTGCTCCGGGGTGGTACTGAATGAACACACAGCCATCCTGTTGCTTTATTTTGGGTAATTTTCTTAACACATTTGTAATCTAAAACAGAATAGACTTATATAAATAAATATAAATAAAGTATCTTACAGAAATAATAAACTCTGTTAGATTAACACTTTGGTTCAGTGAATTATCATGGGGGACAGCTTGGGGTGGGTGAAATAGGTAAAGGAAATAAAGAGGCACAAAATCTCAATCATAATATAAATTAGGCATGTGAATGAAGTACAGCACAGAGAATATAGTCAATAATTCTGTAACATCTTTCTATGTTGACAGGTAGTCACTACCTTAGCTGGGGTGAGGATTTAGTAATGCATATAACTGTCAAATCACTGTGTTGTATACTTGAAACCAGTATAATATGGTATATCAACTATGCTTCAGTAAAAAAGTATATATAAAAAAGTAGCCCAGAAAGTTAAAGAACTAAATGAGTAAATAAACCAAGTAAATAAAAAAATAAGTCAATAAAATAAAAGTTTAAGTAAAAATAAACCAGGCAAATATCAACAACGCTGGCTGACAATATTAATATAAAACTCCAGGAAGATTAGAATTCGAAGCAGCTGGATTTCAATGGGAAGAGGCCTCTGTGGCATTGCAGCAAAGTAAAGGGAGGAGAAAGTGGTAGTAGGTGACTCTGAAGAGACGGGCAAGCAGCATGAAGCCTCCTAAATGCCCGGTTTTGTTCTAAAGCACAGTTGGAGAGTTTAAGAGCAGAGTGACATGGTGGGATTTTCATGTTAAAGAGTCCCTCTGACTGGGGTGCGGAGTGTTTTCTAGTTGGGCAAGAGTGGAGACTAGGCAGAGGAGGAGCCATAGTCTGGGGGAGAAATGACGGTGGACTGAACTCGGGTGGAAATAGAGAAAGGTGACCAGCTAGGAGACACGTTTCAGAGCGAGGGCTGATTTCATTCATTATCAAGTGACTCATGTGAATACTGAAGATAATGGTGAGGCTTGATGGAAAAAGTGTAGTTCAGGTTAACACAAGTTCCAAGTAAGCATTTACTAAGTAGCAATTACTGTTATTATACTATTATATACAATAATGGGACGGTAATAGGAAATAAAAACTCCATTCTTAAGGAAATATAAGAGAATGGTATAAACACATTTTGCTGATGCATTTGGAATTCTGAATTGAATCTCCATTTGGAAAATTGTAAAAGATCAATATTTTTTTCCATCTTGAAGTAGGAAACCTCAATAGACCAATAAGCAGAGGGAAAATATAAATAAAAACTTAACACCTAAAATTTCTCTAATCTCAAGAATTATGATCTCTGTTCTGTTCCCAAGCATAGAAAAAGATGAGAGAGCATTTCATGGACCTAGTGAAGGTGACGTAACCTTAGGACTAACCCTCAAAATGATAGCACTACCGTTACGTATGAGTACAAAAGGGTAACTCTTAAATAAAGTCCCTTCAAATTGAATTTAATGCTGTGTTAAAAGACCATCCATTTTGATCATTACTGTGAGTCTGCTTTTACATTAAAAGGTTGTTATTATAAATCAGGAAAACCTAAAAAAGTTTGGAGAGAAGGTTTTGATACGCTGCTTAAGAACCTACCGCAGTAAAATAAATGATTGCTAAAATGCCTTCTAAGGAGACAGGACTTGATGATAGATTTTTTTTTTTTCCTTGAAGGATGGGTAAACAGATTTGGGACCGAAGCTCAACGGCTGCAGAGTAGCTTCCACAGATGAAAGTTCACCTTCCCTGCTTCTCTTTCCACGTGGAGGAGAGCTCAGCCATTCCTCCCATTAAACACTGGATATTAAAGACTATACCTTATAATTAGCACCAAATTAATTAGTCCACCTGGAGTGCCCAAGTCTTTGGTTCTGGCCTCCTAGTCTACCAGAAGTTTCTTCAGTCTCGGAGTACAGAGTTCACACTGGTCTCCTTCATGCCTGTATCTTAAGGTCTTCAAACATTGAAAATAGGGCAAAAACATTCAATAAACTGAGGCAGTGTAAAGTGCCATAAAATAATTGAAAGAGTAGTCAATCCAGGGAGACCAACATTTTCACACTAGAGAAAAATAGAGCAAAATTATTAGCATGAAGGGTGGGAAGGGTTCTAACCATTCACCTTCAAAATTAGCTAATGATTACAAGTTATTTTTAGGAACAAGGTAGGGAATTTTTGTGTAAGTGGTTTGGTTTGAACTAAAACATCAAGGGTGAAGAGCCATACAAGTTTTGCATATCAGTTTTATTTATAAAGAGAGGAAATTGAAGTGAACCAAAATGTCAATGCTACTTAAATTTCAGTGTTATATCATGCACAGAGATTTGATGCAACCACTGAAATTACATTAAGACTGATTAATTTCAGGGAAAGGTTTGTTTTATAGTATTGAGTTAAAAATGCAGAAAACAGATTTGGATATGCAATAGGATTACAACTTTACAACTTTTTGAATACACACACACACACAGATGTATACACTCTTAGATAAATTACCCCAAACACCAGAGGTATTTTGATTCTGTGGTGGAGCTTTAAATGATCAGCTTCATACTTTTTAACATTTTCTAATTTTTGTTTAATATACTTTTATAAGTTTAGTAATAAAATAACACTTAGAGTACTTTTTCATAAAAATATTGGGACTAATGGGCTACCATACTTCACTATTCTGTCAGTTTCTAAAGATTAATAATAAAATAAACACTAAAAAAAATGTGAAAGAAAATTTCCAACAGTGGATGGTTAATTTATGGGACTCATTAACATGAGTTTATGCAGCACTGAAAGATTTTTATCAATAATAAAGCCACCAAATGTTATTAAAAACACTTGAGAGCTATTTAGGGTAATCAAATGTTTCAAAATCAAATTAAGACACATAGTTTGATAGATCTTGGCCTAATTATGGGATGAAATGTTCTATTTCAAACTGGTCATGACTTAAGAAATCTGGTCTCTATGGCCCTGACTTCTCCTACCGTCACTAAGATCCAGAGCTGGGCAGTCCTAGTATTTAGTTCTGTGCTCAAACCAGAGTGTCAGAATTTCGAGGGGCTTTACTTAGTAGTAATATCTAACCTTTATTTCTTAACTTGATCCTCATAGCATACCCATGGAAAATAGATTCAAAGAAATTCAATATGACTTGTTAGTTTTAAAACTGGTAAAAGATTTAGCAGGAATTCAAACTCAAACAGTATGACTGTTGAAGAGTCTGTGCCATTAATCACAACTTGTCATACTGACTACCTACTATTTAGAGTAATGAATAGAACTGTCATAAAGTAAAAATATTCATGAATCCCAGAGAATAATTTCCCAAGGATCCGAAAACCTCAGCTGGAAAAAAAAGAAGAAAGAAACTAAAAATCTTATTTCATGGAAATGTCTTCAATTGCAAGTTGTCATGGCAACATAAAATTTTGTTTTTCTACCTAGTCAGACAATAAAAACACAAAATTAACTGTCTTCGGTATTTATACAGTCTCAAGAATACCCCTGCTCCTCTTCCTTTCCCCACTCCATGGGCCACAGAGTGAGAAACACGATTCCGGTTTACCCTTTCAACTTTGTGCAGGAGAAACGACTCCTTTCCCATGCAGCTGCGGTCACCTGATTCCCGTGCTCACATAGAAAACACAAGACTGGAGCTGGAGCTCAGGTGGGCTCGGTGGCCTACCCTTTGCCCACATGATGTTTTCTCATATTCAGCTGAGTTTTCCTCGGACCTGAAAACTACAATTTTGCAGCTTAGGATATGACTCTTCTCTGGAATATTGAGATCATAGTGGTGCATGTGACTTAACGTTATGCTGGCAAAACCAGTCAGTGATATTGCACTGTCCGGGTGTCTCCTAGATCATTTGATATTTTGCATCCTCACTTTTCACTGTCTTTCCCCCTCCAACACCTGCACAGTCCGGTTTGGGAATCTCAGGACGAGACAGTGTTTTCATTCTGGTTCTCCAGGTCCCTCCCTCCCTTTAACCCTTTATTCTTTCCCCTCCTCATTCCCAGGAGCAGATTCAACGGTGCCCCAATCCCTCAAAAAAAAAAAATATATATATATATATATGTCCACTTGGAAACTGTGAATGTGACCTTCTTTGGAAAAAGGGTCTACACTGATGTAATTTAGTTAAAGATTAGGTCATCCGGGATGCGGGTGGATCCGGTGAGAGCGGAACTTATCAGCGAAGACATGGACCGGAGGGGAGAGACAGAGGCAGAGGAGGAGGCTACGAGCCGAGTGGACTCATCCTACCACAAGCACGGAACACCTGGGGCCTCGAGGAGATGGGAGAGGAGGGGAGGGACTCCCGCACTGAGCCTTCGGAGGAGTGGGCCTGCCCACACCCTGATTTCAGACTTCTGACCTCCAGAACTCTGAGAGAACACATTTCTGTTGTTTGAGCCCCTCAAAACTGGGATAATTTATTACAGCTCCCGGAGGAAACGAATACACTCCCTTGAACCTCATTTTGCCTGAAAACAGCCAATAGGTGTTTTCCAGGGCCTGGGTTTTGCATCGGTTCTTAGGATCTGTCAGCTCACCTCAGTCAGGGTTGTCTCGAATTCCTCTTAGTGAGAAAACTCAAAGTCGCTTCACTGTTTAAAATCTCTGTTTCCAGATGACTGCTTGGGCTCTCTCCTTGATCTCACTTCCTTTACCCTTCTGTCCATTTCCCCTGGGCTCTGCTAAGCATTCTTTGGATCTTTAATTTTGGCACAGAAATCTGCACCCCACCTAACCTCCCCAGCAAAGTCAAACAACACACTGCTTTGTTGATCTCTGTGAACTGTGATGACATCTGATCTCTTTGTCTCTCTCTACTACTTCCCCATCGTGGCCTCAAACCCCCACTCAACATAATAAGCATGCCCCAGATACCAGCAGAGATGGCAATTTCTCAAGGAAATACCTGAATTCTCCTCCTTACGACTTATATCTGCAAACCTCAGCCTCCTTCAACAGCTATTTTTCTTCTCCTTGTAAGCATCAGGAGTCCACTGCTGTACTTTGAATTTCCCCAGCATAGTACATATGTATTTATTTTTCCTAAATGGTTGCTTGATCACTACAAAGAATAAACTTCCTAACCTTCCCTGACTATTTGCACTAGTCCTTTTCTTCTGCTCCATTCTGGCACATTTCCAATCTCCACTTCCTTTGTTTTCTCATTTAAACTACCTCGAAGCTCTTCTGGGAGTTTGTCACAGCCATGCACCTTTATTTCCAGAGCAGTCTATGAAATGTAGCCTCTCTTCTCTCCCTTGGTCCTGATTCTGTGGTTTTCAAGTACTGAGCCTTCTAGAGTAACTGTTGGAAGTCCGTCTCTGGCATGAGCATGGTTGAAAGCTTTCCAAGTGATTTGGGTGTGCAGTCCCGAAGCCAGAGCTCTAACCCACCCTGCACTTAACATTCTGGAAATCACTCAGATGCCAATTGCAACACGTTTCTCCCAGATGCGTGAAATCCAAATTCCTGAGCCTCCCATTCGAGGTCTCAATTCTTCCCCAATCTAATCTCTTGCTGTAATCTACCTTGATATCTCTTTCCTGCCAAGCTAATTTCCTTGTATTCTTTACGTCTAAAGAAAAATGACCCCCTCCCACCCAAACACAAATGCACACACGCACACAACATATGATGGACCAAGGGACTTTGGCGGCGCATTTGCAGACAGGAGTCTGAGAGGTTTATATTTTCCACGCTGAAACGCTGGATGCAAGAAATGTTGATAGAAACGGGGCAGGGCTAGAGTATTTGAAACCAAGTCAGCCCCTCACCCAAAGCCAGAATGTTTGTTTCTTCATTAGCTCACTGTGCTTTCTTCAGAGATACTTGAAAACTAATATTTATAGTAAGCAAGTAAGTTTACTGAAGGAGCAGCTTTGTGCTGGCTGATGTGGAAGCGCACACCCTTCCATCACTTGGGCTTTAGCAGAAAGCACAGCTTATTCACGCCCTGAGCAATGTCAGTGACAGATGGTTACCCTCCTGGGCAGCGGTTGCAATGCTGTTGTCTGGTGATGTGCTGACAGCCTCTCCCCTGAGGAGGGGGGCAGCTTGGAAACATCCTGGGGAAAAATTCCTTCTCCCACCTTTTCTCAGAAATGGAGATGTTTACAGTTTTCACCCAAATGAAAGAAAACTAAAAGTGAAACTACATTTTTCCAGTCTGACATACACTTATGATGCAGGAAATCCAGTTTACTAGGGGATTTTTTTATATCAGCTCAGGAATGGAAATGTCTATGGGGTCTCCATCTACTGAATCACAGGACAGATTGAAGAGGCTCCGAATGTCATAAGCACTGTTGTTTCTCAACAGAGGAAACAACAAAGAGGGGAACTCTGCTTGTGGCCCTACCCAGGGTTCACGCACCTCACAATGGGATTTTTCCTCATGTAGGTGTACATAGTTAATCCCCAAAACAGTGTGTTGAACTATTGGTCTTTTTTTCCCCTTGTGAACCATGGTGGGAATATTCCTGAATCCAATTACATACAGAGTGGAGTTTTTAATGAGCACTGGATGGAGTCCGCAGAACTGCATTCTAGTCCCTACACTGGATTTATCAAAGCGCTTCATGCCCCAATAGCAATCCAGCGGAGATGGCACCAGATCCCCATTTGATGCTTGTGATTCACTCAGGGCCACAAGACTTACTAAGTCCCAGTTAGGGTGACCGACAGAATCTAGTTTGCCTAGAACTTTCCCGGTTTGGCACTGAAAAATTCCACATCTTGGGGACCCCTGTGGTCCAGCAAATGGAGTCCCTTGGTCAGGTTGGTGGCAGTGTCAGAGAACACAGTCCAGTACAGGAGCTACAACTCGACTCCACATGACACCCTGAAGTCATTCTTTTCGAGGCTCAAAGGACCTGCAGATCTCACAACCAACAGTTCTCTGGGGAGCCGTGGGGCCAGCAAACAGGTCAGACCTTCACTCGTATTCGTATTAAAGCTCAGAGGTGAAGAAGCACTGGAGTGGGTATTCAATCAAAGCTCACCAAATTCCAGGCCATTCTTTGATCACCGTTAACTGGCGAATTAGGCTTAGGAGGGAAAAATTGGATCTAGTAAGTTCTGGCAAGGACTACAATCTTAGATCTCTGGGCTCTTAGCCAGGTAGGCCGGGCCCTTGTTTACAGTGTAGTGGAAAAAAAGATGTCAAGAGTCCCAAATACTAGTTCTGCTTTTGCCACTAATATGACCTTGGACAAGCCTACTTCGTGGCGACTTCAGCTGGCCCCAAAGTAAAAGGGTCCAGATGGTTTCTAAGGACTCCTACTGTTTTAACGTTTACATTCAAAGGGTAAAGTGTTGATAAGTGCTAACTGATGGAACAGAATGGCATTACAGGATGAGCCCCCGGTAGAATTAAGAAATAACTGCTGTTTTTTCTCCAGCGTTCCCTTCTCCTCTGAACAATTTCTGAAAATACCTAATTCCTCCTCCCAGGCCCTGAAAGCACTCCAGGCATATTGTGTTCACTCTTTTCTCCCCCTAGCAAGTCATGATAAACTGATTTGCTCAGATAATCGCTCTCTATTGAAGTTCTGTCTTTTTCTGGATGACTTCAGTTTTCTCAGAAGTTTACTGAGCCAATCAACAATCTATTTTGTTTTTTTAAAAAAACTGGCATTAGAACATTCTACTAAACACTCCTCTGCTGTTACCACCACTTCTCTTTTGTTAGTCACACAGAGCTCTTTGAAGCTCCTTTTCCATGTGTTTATATGACATGTCTCTTAATGATTACATAAATTAAACACACAAACAAATCAGCAGCTCAAGAAACCTATTCTGACCTGATCCGAGACTCTATCCTTACCAGAGAATTTGGAAGAAGAAAGCCGTAATCTTCAGAAATGTGAAATCTTCCTAACGTCAATAACAGTGCTGTCTTCGAATTCTGACTTGGAAACTCCGTAATTTTCTTTGAAGTGTTGGCCCTGAAGTGGCTACTGAGGAGAGAGCTGCTCCAAATGCATCAAAGACCTCAGTCAAGGGAGCTTGAAAGACATATTTTCGTTGCAGTTAGTCAAACTGTGTCTCAGCAATGGGGGGAACTTTGGACCGAGGTTAACCCTCCATCAGAGCAGACTCTGATGCAAGGCTGAGTAAACAATTACACTACTGATTAAAACAAACTGGCCAGCCAAAGCATCTCAGAAAAGAATCCCTCCATTTTTGTCCTACACCCGTATATAAGAAGACTGGTTTTAAATGCAGAGATAAAATTCTGCTTCAGAAAAGGGGAAATGACCCAGACCTTAAGTCGTGACTGATCCCAAATGCCCTGCCAGGAATCTGGTCCACAATGAAATTTGACAAATTTATCCCAAAAAAGTGAACCATTACAACTAGAAGTTACTTACATTTAGACAGATATTCTGGATGGGTGTACAGTAGAGTGGGGCAGAAGACCAACTCCAACTCTCTCCGTAAGTCAGGTGTCTGCACATAGTTGGAAAAATATATTCCAAGGTTATGAGTGCTTTGATCTACTTAAAGAAATAATACTTATAATCACTTTTTCAAATCTCCAATTGCATTAAAGGAGGATATGTATGTATTTTTTTAAGTTTAGCCAATGAGGTAGTGGATAACAAACTTGAGAAGAGCCTGAACAGATCAGATCATTTGATTTTCCCCTCTTCTTTCATCCAACATCTTTTGGGAACCTACCAGTAAGGCGGGTGATTTTACCTAGAAGTAGATACCACTCTTACTAATTTGGCAGGTTAGTAATCTGCCGCACACGCACGTGAATACGGTCATTGTCTTCATCCATTGCCGTCGTCCATTGTCTGCTGATTATCAGCAGAGTGAGGACTGGAGGCGAGGTACCTTGATTTCCAAGCCATTGCTCTGTCCACTCCATCAAGCTGCCAGGCTCTTTGCCAGAAGTACCGTGATGGTTTGAATTCACTTCGCACGGAGCCAGTGACAGGTCCCAGCTTGCAGATCTGCACTAGGCAAATTCTGCAGGCTTTGCCTTTTCTAGTGGCCCTGAATTTACTCATAGGTTGAAAACAAATTTATTCGGAAACTAACTGATCTATTCACACCCGTTTTCTAAGATAAATGTGAAAGCTAAACGTGGGAAGTGATCTGATAATTCATTAACAATTCCCCCAACCCCACCCCGAGGGTTCAGCTCTGAAGGTTGTATGTCAAAAGTAGCCTAACTGGTTTATGGCTCTGCAGGCACTTGCACAATCCTCGGTAATCCCGCTCCCCCCACTCAGTATCCAACCAGCTCAGAGATCAGTGTCTTATGCCTCCTAAATGTAATTTCTCAAACTTGCTATCATCTTCTTGTTCTTTTCATGAATGTCAGATGAAAAGATGGCCCAGTTATTTTTGTTTATGCTGTCATGTCACTTTCCTCCATTCCCTCTGCACCCTCTCAAGAATTTACTGTAACATTATAAAAGCATAGAATATAAACCATCAGAACTGAAAGAAACATTTCAGTAAAAGATCTCATTCGACACCCTCATTAAATATAAGGCAAAGCTGGACTTATGAAAGTGAAATGACTTCTCAAATGTCACCCTGGCAGTTCGCATCAGAACTGGACTAGAATTCTGACTTCCTGCGTCACAGCCCAGTCAGTACTCTCACTGTTAATTTAGCCAGGACTGCCCGCGGGCGAATCTCTGCTCTATCACCTATCAGCTACGTGCATGGCTTTTTAACAGATGTGGTTTAAAATTGCAAGCCTATTTCCACATCTGGAAATAATAATGTTCATCTCAGGGACATTTTGTGATGAATAAATGAGAAACCAAAAGTGAAGCACTCATTAGACAACAGTAAGTGTCATTTTTCTCCTACTCTTTTTGCTTCATTCTGGAAATCCTTTTTTAATATCATGTTTTTCTGGTTCTCTTTCCTATCATTCTGGTTATAATATCTTTTGTATTTCAGTTGCTGTCTCCTTTTTATATTTCAGCCCTGAACATATAGATATTCGCAGTGTCATTATAAACATTTCTCTACCTCTGTGTTCTTATGTATTTCTCCCTGATCTTAACCATCAATTCTATGCCCAGTTTCCCAAGTTTGCATATTCAGTCTTGACTTTTTCTGCTGCCAAGGTTTAGATCCATAGTACCTGTGGGTCAGCGGACACCTTGGGTCCTGCCATAAAGAAACCTTTCAAGAGCTTCTCACTGTAAAGTAAAATAAGTTCAAATATCCTTGGCCTGGCATTCAAAGCTGTCCATACCTGACCCCAATCACCTTTCTAGCTGTGCAAAAATCTTCAATCACCTTGGACTCTTTCACCTCAAGTTTCAAGTTCAAGCTGCTTTGACTATTACTCATACCCTTGTCTCATCCTTTCTGTTACATTGTAAGCTCCTTGAAGAATCCACGTCGAACCCAATTTTGTATTTTCCTTTAGCAGCAAGCCAGGGTCTGGTACTCAATAAATGCTTGTTAAATGAATGATCTCTCACAGTCTCACTGTGGACTATATTTTTAGAATGGGGGGCTTCAAGCCAGTAATAGTGTGTGCTCATCTCTGTTGTACTACGGTCAGCCCAGCCCCAGAGACTTACTCTTCAGTATGGAGCACAGCGGCCACACACTCCAGGAAGCTCTGCTTGGCATCTTGTTTATCAAGAGGAAGGTGGTTAAACATAAGCATGCCTAGAAACTTCCTGTCTTACCAGTGGGGCTTGGAGTTTCAGAGTCCTGGGTTTTATAACTAGCTTGCACATGACTTGCAGGAGTATCAGTACTTAAGAAAGGTTGTTTGTTTTAGACTGGCTGCCAGGGCCTTTGGAAATGGAGCAGGCAGTATTCACAAAAAGGAGAAAAAAATTCCCAACGGAAATTTTTAAGAGGTCGTTTACGTGTTTACTAGATGGCACTTTCAGATAGATTTAGCTTCAGTTTCAAATTGACGAAATCCAAAAACTGAAAGGTCAGAAGCAGTCAGCCCAGATGACGCTAGAAGGCAGGGTGACAAACTTGGAGATTATAAAAGTCATCCAAGTGACTGAGACTATCCTTGTATCACCCAGTAATTACTTCTTTGTTCATAAATTCCGTGGGACTTCCCAGTCCCTTCTGGTCAACTTTCAGGCATCTGGCATTTTGCCTCCCTTTTTTTTCTTCTCTTTTTGACATCAGTTTACTGTTGGTGGTCTCTACAGTTCCGGTCCTAACTCCCTCTCTTCCCAATTTGTTCCCTTTCCTGGGTGATCACATCCATTCAGAGACTTCAGCCATCATCTCCAGGCTGATGACTCCCAACGTTTTGTCTCTAGTTGGATTTCTCCTACCATCTCCTAGACATCTTCACTTGACTGCTCTACAGAGCTCCCTCTGAAATATCTTGACACATCAACCATATACTAGGTACCTTACCCGTTACCAGAAGAGCAAAGGCTTATAAAACCCCCAGCGCCCAGCTCAAGGGCTTGAGCAGAGATCCTGCTGCCTAGTGGCCAGTCTCCTGCTATACTTAACACTCATTCCCTCTTCATTAGAAAAATGCCCATCTTCCTCATCTTGCCCGTGTCTTGGGGAGTGGTCTCTCTCAGTTTGAGGGGCCCAGTGAAGAATGAAGACCTAAGAACACTTGTTCAAAATTATTCAGAATTTTAAGACACTGATAGTAGAGCCCTAAGCCAAGTGTGGGGACCTTCTGCAAGTCCCTACATGACTGCATAGGTTGAGTGCCCATGAAGCTGGCCCTAATACCTCTGTGGCCACAGCTGACCAGTTAGAGACCTGGGAAGCATGTGCACCTCACAACCAACAGAGCTCCAATCTTGCCAGTTCTCCTGCCCTAATATTTCCCATGTTTCCCTTTATCCCCGATTCCAACACCATTGTTTTCCATCCCTTGCCATTTATTATTAGAATATTGTATCATAATAAACCCCTAACTGACCTCTCTGCCTCAAATCTAACCCCAAAATGCTTTCCCATCTTTTCAGACTTGGATGACTTTTATAATCTCCAAGTTTGTCACCCTGCCTTTATCCCACCCTACGATCTTTCTAACTATTACCAGTCATTTAAATATTTATTTATTTACAATGGGCATCTCTCCATTTAAATATGATTTGAATAGGCAAATATAATAAAGTCCTTTCTCTGCTTAAAATCTTCCCCTTTGTTTTCAGGATAAATTGAAACTACTTCAGTGCACAGCCCTTGAAGTCAGTGACAGTTTAGCTTCCCTGACCTGTCAACCTTGTTCTTTTACCGTTCAACCATGTGGAACCACGTGTACTTCCTCAAAGAGACCGTGTGAGCTGCCGTTCTTTTCACATCCTTTGTTCTCTACGTGGAATTTTCTTTCATTTGCCTATATACTAATCACCCTTTAAAATTCATCTCGCACACTACTCATCTAGGAAAGTCTATTCTTGCCACACACTCTGCGGTGTTTCCCTCCCCGTCCCTGTTGTGTCCATGGAAAGCCCCATTTTCCCTCTCCCACCCCTTAGTCGGAGTCAGAAAGTACCGCTGTATGCCCTTGGACTCTCTCTTTATATTTTTGGCTCTTATTCCATTGTGTTGAGATAATCCATGTGTCAATTTCCCCACTAGTGAGCTCCTTGAAGGTAGGGCTGGTACCCTCAATCTTTCTGTCTCTACTGTCTAGCACAGAAACTAGCATAGTATGGTTTCTTATTAAATGGTTATTGAACAAATTAGTAATTAGGGTAGAGACTCTGATGCTTATAGGGTTAGTTTTAACCCCATTAGGGAAACAATACTTGAGTCAACACAGTATTCATACATTTCTTCTCTTAACAGCCAGTATTTAAAATGCAGTGCTATGTGTGTGTATGTTGCAGAGATGAAAAAGCCATGAATCCTACCTGTAGGGAATTAGCAAGAGAAATTAACACACACGCACACATACACAGCCATAATCATTACATGAGAGCAACAATGACCTACTAAAAGAGATTAAAATAATCTCTGGGAACACAGCTGAGAGATAATTCTTCACAAATTAATCCTTCAGTTGGGTTTGAACAATGGCCTGATAGAATGGTTTCCAAATAGAAATGCAAGGTGGCGGGCAGTTGTAGCAGCACGGCCATATCACTGCGGCGCTTCCCAGGTCCATGGGGCTTTGACTCGACCCGGAGAATTAGAGGGTCTGGTTTGGGTATTCTCCAAAAGCCACTCTCCTCAAAGACAGGTTATTCTGGTATTGTCTTCCTCATTCCTCCTCCTCCAAGTCTTGCAAATCAGCACAAAACAAGAAAAAGGCTTTGGAAAAGGAGTCTTCTGACTAACTGGCAGGGTTAAGGGTTAAAGAATTAAAACAATGACACTGAGTGAGAACACATTGTAAACTTTACATATATATATATATATGTATATATATGTATATGCACACACAGTTATTATATCAAAATCTCATTAGCCTGGAATAGATGTATATATATATATATGCTCACATATATTTTGTGTCCTCTTTCAAGCTAGCTATAAGCTTTACTTTCTCCTACTAAGGTGTAAGATTTCTCAGTATTTTCAACCATCTGACTTAAATTTTCTCCTTTGGGTACTTTATTCCTTAATTGAAGTTATATGAAATACAATACTATATTGGTTTCATGTATACAACATAGTGTTTCAACAGTTATCTGTGTTATTAAATCCTCACCTCAACTGGTGTACTTACTATCTGTCAACACAGAAAGATGTTACAGAATCATTCACTATCTTTTGGGTACTTTTGCACCATCATAAAACCAAACCTCAAAATCAGCACCAAGGTAATTTTCCATAAAAATTCATTAACAGCACCTCGTAAAAGAGATCATTTCTAGAGACTGCAATCTTACAAGCTGAACAAATCTGGTAGCATAGTCCTATTTCTTCCGATAATTTTCTGGTGAATTGTCGAGCCTGTACCTCCTGATGTTTCCAGTAGATGACCACATTCTACCAGCAAGAGAAAGCCTTTTCCATCATCTGGGTAATAAATGCTAATCACATTTCCATCCCTAGGTGCTTGAACAATGGCTTTAGAAACTTGGCACACACCTTCTCCGACTGTAGTATATTCACCACTCCGTTTGGTTCTCAGTCTGATTGGTTTTACATGTAAATAGTTAAAGAAGATGTAATGGCTCACAAAGTACATTTCTGATAATATAAAGGAGGCTCTACACATCAGGTTTTGCTTTATCCTGCAAAAAATAATTAGCATTTCATAATCTGCCAATACCTCTTTATTGAATGCATTTTTGACTGTGTCAGTGTCCAAAGGGGGCCTCCCAATAAATAAAGCATGTAGCCAATAGACCAAACATTATCCAAGTCCATGTGCACTTTGAGTTGCAATTTCTGAGGTGAGTGTAATTAAGACTTCTGAATAAAATAGAGTGCTTTTTACATGGCATTTTCAACTGAGTTAATAACCCAAACTTGGCCATCATTCGTAAGAGACCAGTTTCTGATATAATATGTCATGAAACTAAAAATACAACATTCTTGTGACAATCTGGTCCATGAAGTTTAAGCTTTGCGTTTTGAAAAGGCTTTCATCCTGTTCTTTAGATAGGTGTTCCTTTTGCTATTATGGTGCATTTCTAGTACAAGGTACACATCATCGCTATCTTCCAAATAGTTATAAAGCACCAAAGTAGAAGGATATTCCAATTGGTAATGTGTGGACTCTATACCACTCCAAAATTTCTTATCTATTATTTTGACTGCAACTTCCAAGCCAGTGTGAATGAACTCAGCTCTGTAGCCACCAGCAAATGATCCTCTTCTGAGCAGGTTCTAGCTTTCCAATTTCCCATCTTCTCTCCCACCCAGGTCGCCGTATTTCTAGGCACCGGCTCAGTGCCTGGTAGGCCCCCATTAAGCTCAGCCTCCATGACTGTGACTCCTGTGGCAAAAGCACAACCAGAAAAAAAGGTCTCCAGGGCATCTGCAGGCCAGGAGTATGCAGCCGCCGAGCTCTCATTTAAAAAAACCAGCTTGGGCTGGTTGCCCCACAGGGCAGCAATGGGAACAAAAGCAGGTTGTTACCACCCCTTGTGAGGAAAATTTTTCTTTCAGGGAGGTTGTAGTGTGTGGTAGTTTGACATATGCTAGAGTCAGATTGCCTGGGTTTAATCTGCTACTTATGTACAATATACTTATATGACCATATACATATATTTATAGTATATATATATATATATATATATATATATATACACTAGCTGTGTGGCTTTTGAAAGCTACTGAATTCCATCAGGTCTCAATTTCTTAAAAGTAGTAGTACTTATCTCAAAGGCTCACTGAAATGATTAGTGAATGGGTATGTGTTAGCTGTGTATAAGAGTTTGCTGTATTTTCAGAGGCTTTGGAAAAGGAGTCATGCGCTGTATAAGCCATTGTGACTGAGTTGGCAAGAACCTTCGAGACCATTGAGTGCATATTTCTATGCCAAATTTCTAACTTTTCAGTTGTTTATTGTAACATAAAACAATTCCATGGAAATGGGCTCATTTCTATCTTCAGGCATGGCTGAACAACAATGACTGTATGCCTCTTTGCACCAGCTCTTATAGGAGGATGTGAGGAGTTCAGAGCAGTGTGAATTGAGCAATATTCTCTCTGTGCCATGTAATATTATATTCAGTGTATTAGAGTGAGAAAACTGGGTTATAAGTTATACATAAGAAACTTCAGTCATTAATTGTGCACAAGTTAATCATAGAAGGAAGGAGATAAAGGTTACCTAATTTTCTGAACCCCAGATATTAAAAATATACATATTTTAAGCTAAATTCTACTCCCTTATAGAAAACGACTGCAAGTGTCCGATTCTACAAGGACATAGACTGGAATGGATTCTTGTTAATTCCATTCACACAGGATCCATGTTGCTACGAACTCATTACATCTAGCTAAAACCTCGGAGTGTGGGAGACTCCCCTCCCCTCCGTGGGCCCTGGAGAGCAGCACCCACTGGAATGAGCAGAGACCACATGGCCTGCAGTGCAGCAGTAGCAGGCCTTCTGTAGAGACATACCCAGTGTTTTGTTGAGCCTCTTCTCGTCCAGAGATAGTTAGTTAGTGCAACATCAAATATCTACTATTTGGACATACAGAAGATAACAGACTGAGGAAAAAGTGTCCACACTCTCTGTGGAGAGCTTGGAGCCCATTTCAGTCAGTCTATTACCTCTATAGCCACAGAGCAGTGTCAGCAGCGATCCTTCTGCCTACGTCTCCTCCCCCAGGTCAGGCGGCTGTGATGTAAAAGAGAAGGTGCTAGCGCAGGGTCTTGCTGAGGGAACCACAGATGCTCTGCATCTCCAGGCGATTCCACACCTAATAGATGCAACTGGCTCTCAGGGAGAAATGCCTGAGATAGCCCTGTGTTGTGTAGTTGTGCAGTCGGACTGACTGGTATGGCCGACAGGGCAGAAAAAAATATTGGCACCAATAAATCTTCAGCAATTTACTCACTTATGTTCTAGTATTACTTTACAGGTTCCTAACACTTCAGCATTAACTTTCATTCAGTCCTCACAGTAACCTTGTGATGAGGCAGGACACATACCATGCCCTTCTTACAGAAATATAAAGTGACTTGTCTAAGGTCACTAAGCTGATAGATGTCCAAAGTGGAATCCACCACTTTGGTCTCCTGACTTAATTTAGTGCTTTCTAAACTGCAGCAAACCCTATGGCATGATGTTCTACCTTCTGGGCCATCCCTCAAGAATTGCACACATGTGCACATACACATATGTGTTTGGGATGTATGTATGCATACTTTTTTCATTATAACTTTATATATCACATTGCAGCAACATTGGAAGGAGAATAAAGAAGAAAATGTGTCCCTAAAAACTCTTACTATTGTCATTTGGTGTATTTTCCGAGGAATCAAGTGAAATTTTGCTCTGAGCAGAGAGATTTCACTTGCTATCATTAGGTGAGGGTGTATTTGAGAAATAAAATGTCCAAACAGTTTTCAGAAGTTTGACTTTATAAGTATGTGACTATATTTCCTTCCTCAGCTATGCTTGTGTGCACTCAAAGCAGCTCCTTATCGCTGGGCTTTTAGTGATTTGAGACTTGCTGATCCTGCACCTGGACAGCCATTCTGCTTTTTGTCTCTTCTCATCTTTAATAGCACATCCAAGTTCTGGCTGAGCATCTAGCATCTCACGAGATGCTGTCAGTCATCTCCTTTTCTCCCCGTCCCCTTTCCAAAGTTCCCTTCCTCTCTAACCCATTCTAAGTCAACTGAAAAAGAGTTGTCAAAACCCATAACGTTCTTCTCCCATTTTTACCTAATCATGTGACCCTAAGTACATTGCTTCCCTCCTCTGAGCCTCAACTTTGTTATCTTTAAAATGACTCTGGCTCACATGATTTCCTCTCCAGACCTAGCTTTTCATACATTCCATCATTAATTACCTTTTGCCAGAATGTGAGTGCCTGATAACCTTGACTTCCCAGGAGAAACTGACCAGAGAAAAGTGACCTCTTCTTGTTAGTCCAGGTTAATTTATTCATAAATTCACTCAATCTTCTATGTATATTCACTCAACAGATATTTGCTAAGTATTTTCTAAAGACTGGAGGTACCTGGGTCTGGTCACCGGTACGGAGTGTCCCTGGCATCATGTATCAAGAGTACAGACAAGTAAACAGGTAATCATAAAAAATGTGATTCTATTACAGGGGAAGTACAGCAATCTATTAGACTCGCTGAAGTGTAGCAGTACAGAGCAGGTCTCATCTGGAGGAACAGTTGATTATAGTTATGAATAAGGCAACTTTTAGAGATTATATTAACTTCTATTGAATTTCATCATTACATTGTAATTAGAGAATATAGATGATAATGTTTTTAATGGAATCACCTCTTGGTGTTCTCATACAGGGCCTGAGCAGGTATCAGAAAAGATATTTTGAACTCTTTTATAATACACTGTTAAGTAGTTGTTGCATTTCATTCATGGAGCTTATATAATGAACAGTGACATTAACATATATAGACATCTTTGTCTGGACAAAATGTACCCTTGTTTGGGTCACACTAATTTTCCTACAATAGGAATCTTTCAGTTGTTTGTTTTATATTCCCTAGGAAAGCCATGACATCAGTGCCTCCAGTTCCCTTATTTTCTATTTCCGATGGCTCTTCAGATGTTTGGTTGTTCTTGGCTGACTTTGCAGGATTCACAATGTACTTCTCTACTATCTTCAAGTGGTACTCTCTCAGGGAGACAATAGCTTTGACACATTTATTGTAAGATGCCTTCAGGTTGGCATCACCTTTCAAAAGAACAACTAACGGACTGAGAGGCCTGACTCCGATGAGACAAGAAATTTCCAGTGAGCTGGTGGCATATATTTTCTCATATCCTGAAGGAATTCAGCATCAGATTCTGAAGGAACAAGAGAAAGATGAGTTAGCAGGGAGGCTGAAGCATTCCCCAGTCCAGGGAGAAGGGCAGAATGAGGTCAGCTGGTGAGAGATCACAGGCCCAAAGCACAGCATGAGGCAATGAGTTCACAGCAGTCCTATTAGAAGACTTTCATCTTGCTACCTGTAAGGTAATCATTGTAAAATATACTTAATTCTGAAAACCATGTGAGCTAAACTCATTCTTTCATGCTAAGACTTTTGCTAGCTCTTCCTTTCTCACTTTCCTTCTGTTTTTTGTTCAGACATATTTGTATGGAAGCACTTAAAATCCATGAACTAAACAAAAGATTAGAAGGAACTATCCAAAATTGCAAAGAAGGGTGGTACTTAAAAAAGCAAAAACAGAAAGAATGGGACTGTCCAGGCAGCAGGATGGCTGAACGAGAGCAGTGCTAAGCCTCTCCTTGATGCCGAGGTCTCCATTTCCCCAAATTCAACTCCCTGTCCTATCTCATTTGCAGGTGACTTTCTCCTTCTAAATCTGCTGTGCATTTTCAGACAAGTGCTCCTGGCTCCACCACAGTCAATCAGAACTTATGTACAAATTCAAGAATCAAGACGGAGAGGGTGATGAACTTGCATTCGAGTTCTGGCTTCCCTGCTTTCTAGCCGGTTAACAGGCAGCCAGTCACCTCTCTCCTTTAAGTTTCTGCTGCTTCATCTATGAAATGGAATGACGGCAATAAAGTCTCTACTTTCCTGATTCTCCTGAAAGCATCAGATGAGCTCAGAGGAGATGCTGATGGAAAGGACTTTTTATATATATAAAATATTATTGCATTAACGTACAAGATGATTATTATTTGTTGTTATACACTCACTTTTACCAGAGTTCTGCTGGATGCCCAGCAGGACGTCGAAGCACTGAAAGATGCTGCTTTGGGCTGCACTGCCCCCTGCAAACATCTGTGGGGTGTTCTCGACGCCTTTGTACAGCAGCCCCTCCGACAGCAGGGGGTTGCCTTTCCAGCTAGGCCAGGAAGGAAAGAAGAATCATTATTTGGATTAACTGCCAAATTTTCAGGTATAAAATCTTGCAGTAGAGGATGAATGGAAGGAGACAAGAGATAGAAGGAGACACAAAATTCTTCCACACTCCCTCTTCCTCTCATCCTTATGCATGAGAATAATAAAGAACATGGTTCTGAGCAAATCTGGCCTAAGGATTCTGTGAATGGAACCTTATCTTTACACTAGTGAAGATCCCCCAGTGCATATGTCTGGCCAAGTAATAACAGACAGAATAGTCTATTCTTTCTCTACAGCGTGGATTTTAGGTTACCAATTGTTTCCTAAACCCAAGTGGAGGACCATCAGTGGGAACTTGGTGTGTGCTCTATGTTAATTGTTTAAGAGAAAACAAATTTCACATGTAAAACCACATACCCAGACAAGTATATGTGAAGAACATTGAAGAACTGGTTTGGGTCCATGAATTCTGTGAAGAGATAGAATGTGTTGAATTAAGCAGCACCAGTGATAACAGAGGAAATCAAGCCCTTGTAAACAACAGATTTGGGATTTCAGCACAGGGTGCAGGGGAGGCATTAGGTCACTGCCGATAAAGTCCTGAGAACAAGCTCTCATTCATCTGTCCTCTCACAGGGGAGCCCGTGTCCACTTCACAGGGTCTTCCACAAGGCTAACCCTCAGCTTGAGTCAAAGCACCTGAGTACTCCCACCACTCACCCTCACGAGGCCAATTCAACCGTCAGTTTTTTTAAGGCCCCTTCATGTGTACTGATATAACAGAGAAACTACATACCTAAGGGAAGAAACAAACCTAAACAAAAACAGAAAGAAAAACTCTAGTTTTCCTATGGACCACAGACCTGGGTCTCTCCCTCCCCAAAGCTTGCCAACATTTTTGACTGGAAGATAAATCTTGCCAAGTACTGAAGAGCAGAAATGCAGAGCCTGGTGACACACAAGGCACACACTTGTTGGAGCTGTCCAGTGGCACACATCTCATTTTACACATTTTTGTTTATTTGCTCTTTTAATTATTGGTGTTTTTTAGCTGCTAATTGTGCAAACTCCTTTGAGCTCAGTGGGTTTTCTATATTGTTTTTTAGTGAACTAGTGGTAAAGCAGAATTTGCAGAGCTCCTATCAAGCTGAGCCAAAATTTGTCACAACTTAAAAATGTACCGCTTAGTGAGCACCTTTGGCAAGTTTCTCCATGGTTTTAAGTGAGAGACAAAGACATTTCTTAGAGATGAAGAGACCTATCTTGGAATTCTGGCTTCTCAAGTTATTACTTATATAATATTAGGTCATCTATCTTGTCACTTCAAACTTAAATTCTCTTATCAATAAAATGGACTGAATAAAACCTACCACAGGAGAGTGTAATCATTTAGTGAGATAAAATAGATCAGGTGAAAACACACCCACCAAATGAGAGTTGGTTTAGCTTCCATTTTCTCAACAACTCTATGTTTCAGATAATCAGAAACCTTTGACTGTCATACGATACTTACCATGCATTTGGTGAAACTCTTTAAGGGCTTTGCGCAGACAAGAAGTTATCTCAAGCAGTGCCTTCTCCAAAATACCATGGTCCTCGTGTTTTATTGTGCTGAATATAGCAGGAATTACCTTTAAAAATAAAAAAGACAAAAGACAAATACTTAAGATTTCCTGCCACTGAACACTGGTGTAGAATAAAATTCTCCTAAATCTTAATCCCTAAATTTGGGATTTCTTTCTTTCTTGGGATGGGTATCTGATAGTTGGATGAATTTCCTTACATTAATGAAGTTTGGGTTGTCTTTATTCATTTACTAGAGATAAGTTTATATAGTGTGATTTATTTCTATTTCTAATCAAAACTATTAGATTTATATCAATATGTGATACAGTTCCATGCCAAATTGCATTGAAAATATTTCTCTCTTACTGGGGTTTCAAGTCTGATTCTAAATTCATGGCTCTTACATTTTGTATTCTAGGTGATCCACAAAAATAAATAAAATATTTCTACCAGATGATCCTTTACCTCCAATTAAATAAGCAAATGCTGTATTTAGTCAGGATAAAGTTATTTCAAGTGTGATACAGCTTAGTTACTCAGTGATTGCTCTGCTTATGTGTATCAAGATGTACATTTTCAGTAGGGATGGACATACTTTGATTGCAGAAGCAGCTGCTATTTCCACCAACAGGGAAACCAGGAAGAATCCCTTACTGCAATCCCCGCCAGGAAGTGAGAACAGAACGTCCATGTTCCTAAAAAATTAGTCAAGGGAGTCAAGAATTTAACAAAAATGTTGGTACACTTTTGAGTACTTTATAGTTTTCAAGCATTTTTATTTATCCTATTTTATTTTCAAACTAATCTTGTGAGATAAGTATGGCAGGTTTTACTACCCCCATTATGTAGCTGGGAATATTAATGTTAGGTCTGTTGTCTAAGATAATATAATTAATAATAAGTTAAACTGGAACTTGAGATTCCATTCTGGAACTTGGAACTAGAAATTCCAAGACTATTTCTGTTTCTGTTACCTCATTAATTTTTCACATACATATATATTACCATATTTATATGCATATATTCAATCTTTATCAAGACATGTGAAAGGTTTCAATTTAAGAGTAGTCTTCTGCTTAAATAAATATATTCATAGCTATAATTTTATCTGTGAACCTGATTCAGTTTCTCAGTGGTTTATCTGCCTTACAACGGAATTGACCAGCAAATTGAAAGAACTGCTTAGCCCCAATTTTTTTTCCTATTCATGTTTTGCATTGATGCAAACATGGTATCTGTATTATCTATGAGTTTCATGGTGGTTAATTCAGGTCTCTGAAGCCAGACCACTTCTGTAGCTTGCTGTGTGACATTGAACAAGAAATTTGAGGTTTCTGCCTCGGTGTACCCATCTGTAAAGTGGGACTGATGATAGTACTCTTGCATTGAAAAACCTTCCATAGCTTCCCATGTATTTCAAGACAAATGTTTAAATCCCTTATCATAGCCCAAGTCCGACATAACCCTTTTTCCATACATTTATTTCTTCATCCCTTTCCTGTACTATTCTTTTGCTAGCTGTTCCTTTCTCACTTTCCTTGTTTTTTGTTCAGACATATTTGTATGGAAGCACTTAAAATCCATGAACTAAACAAAAGATTAGAAGGAACTATCCAAAATTGCAAAGAAGGGTGGTACTTAAAAAAGCAAAAACAGAAAGAACGGGACTGTCCAGGCAGCAGGATGGCTGAATGAGAGCAGTGCTAAGCCTCTCCTTGATGCCGAAGTCTCCATTTCCCCAAATTCAACTCCCTGTCCTATCTCATTTGCAGGTGACTTTCTCCTTCTAAATCTGCTGTGCATTTTCAGACAAGTGCTCCTGGCTCCACCATAGTCGATCAGAACTTATATACATATTTAAGTATCAAGACTGAGTAGGTATCTCAGATACTTTATTTAGGGCTTTATAAGTGAACTAACAAATTAAATACTCAAGGAACACATGTGCATGGTCAAAGTTAGTTGTTACTAATAAGAAACTGTTTTAGATCAAATCCTTTTGTTTTGTGGCATTCCCATGTCTAGAATACTCCTGTACAGACGTTCACCCAGAACCCTGGGAGACCACAACTCTCTTGACCCTTTTCTGTGCAGGGCCTAGATTCTCAGCAGGCTCATGTGAAAGCCCAGAGGTAGCCATCTCTATGGCTGAAGATGCGTTGACACTTAAACTCAACTGGACAGTTAAAAATTAAATATGTAGAATCTCAAAAACATGCTAAGCAGAGGGAAGCGAGACAGAAAAGAGTACATACTCTAGGATTTCAATGAAATCCAATAACAGAAAAAACTAGTTTTTGATATGACAGGTCAGAATATATTAGCCTGGGGATAGGGAAGAGAACTGAATGGAAAGAGCCACGGAGGAATTTTCTTAAGTGATAGAAATATTCTTATCTTGTTTACAGTTACACATGTGTATCTAATAGTCATATTCATCAAAATGAACACTTAAGATTGGTGCATTTCATTGGTGTTACTTATGTATATCTGTCTCATACATGTTCAATGCATTTGTGGTTATAAATACACCAAAGAAACTGTGCCTCAAAAACACAGAGGAAAGCTGTGCTGCCCCAAATTAAACCACTAACTCCCTTCTGATTTAAATAGCATACAGTCCTGTAATTCCCATAATAATTACAGAGTACACACCCACTGGGATCCTTTTTCTTCCAGTTTGCCAAGACACAGTCTGCATAAACCAGAATGGGAGGCAGCCCCAGTTTCATAGAGAGTTCACAGTAAGGAATAGCAATGTTTCTTGGCAGGACCTAATTAAAACACAATACTTAGTGTTAACCTTTGAAGCATGTTACACATTTTCTTCTGCTTCCTGAGTGCCAAAACAATAGCTGTTCTATGTAATGACACTTGAAATTTGTTAAAAAGAAAGCCTCTGGCCAAGAGTGATTCACCTGTGCTGAGCCAGGGTTTAGCCTAATTGCAATATCAACCTCCCTCAGAAACGTAGCCCTAACAGTCAATAAGGAATTTTCTGGTCAGCATCAGGGAGTTAATCCATCACATGAGCCTTCTCCATCCTCCTCCTCAAAAAAGAAGAAGTCATCTACTTAAGACCCCCTACTTCTCCCTATGGGAGGGTAACCTTTCATGAAACACCTTTTCTTTTGCTAATAACTTCTTGCACCCCCTCCCATCCCTGCCCCCATGCCTTTTCTGTAAAAACCTTCCATGTTGTATACAGTTCTTGGGAGCATCTCTCTACTTACTAGATGGCATACTGCCCAATTCATGAGTCATTTAATAAAGACAATTAGATCTTCAAATTTAATTTGTTCAATTTTGTTTCTTAACAGACAAAACAAATGGAAGTTTCTCTTCCTCATTCTGTAACTTAATCCCAGTAATTGTTGAATGTTTATATTTTAGATTTGTGGTGATGTGGACATAAACTGGTCATAGAGAGAAGATGGACCCTGGACTTTCTAAGGTCCTATGAGTTATTTGTACTCTACGTAGTAAAAGGCTCCCAAAACCCCACAGGCAATCCTGATGGGAAAGTGCACTTTGTGTACCCAAGCTGTGTTCTCTAACTGCTCTATTGTCATGAAGCTGGCATTTGGTTCTTTATCTGCCTGACTTCTTCATGTAACTATCATTTTGTTTTTAATCAAATGATCCCATCTAATCATTATTAAGATCGTCCTTGTCATCAGAGCCTGTTATTGGAGTGTATCTGACTGGGCAAAGGACAGGGCTGTGTGGCCCCAATGGGGTAGTGGGTGGTGAGACTTGAGTGGTAGAGATGGTGTGAGTCTGGAGCCCGCTTCACAGTTCTGTGAAAATCGTGGGAGCTACAACCCAAGTCACTTCAGATTAGCTTCATTTACCCCAGATGAGGTTTTAACCAGGAGAACAAAATATAAGAATAAAATAATTGACTATCAAAGTAGCAGCTGAAAGTGGGCTTCCCATGGAAGAGCTTGTGCCTCCAAGAATTAAAGCATTTTGGCTGGCAAATAATTTATGTGTGTTTCACAGGGAAATAAAATTTGGCCCTCTATGATTTAGGGATAGATCAAAGGGAAACAAAAAGGGAGGTAGTTTAATTGAAAAATTAATTGAAATGACTTAAGGGAAATGAAGGAAAGGTTCAAACACATCTTAATATATTATATCTATTCATGCGGCTATTATGAAGCTCAGGCTAAGGGTTTCTTGCCCAGTCTCAAGCAAAACATGCCTTACATTGAGGTATCTTATTTGTTATCCATTTCTTTTCTCTTTCCTACAAATCTGTCACTTAGATATCTTTATTTTTTTATATGTATTTTTGTTGTTGTTGTTATCATTAATCTACAATTACATGAAGAACATTATGTTTACTAGGCTCCCCCCTTCACCAAGTTCCCCCCACAAACCCCATTACAGTCACTATCCATCAGCATAGTAAGATGCTGTAGAATCACTACTTGTCCGTGCCCTCCCCGTGCCCCCCACACACATTACACATGCCAATCGTAATGCCCCCTTTCTTTTTCCCCGCCCTTATCCCTCCCTTCCCACCCATCCTCCCCAGTCCCGTTCCCTTTGGTAACTGTTAGTCCATTCTTGGGTTCTGTGATTCTGCTGCTGTTTTGTTCATTCAGTGTTTCTTTGTTCTTATGCTTCACAGATGAGTGAAATGATTTGGTACTTGTCTCTCTCCCCCTGGCTTATTTCACTGAGCATAATACCCTCTAGCTCCATCCATGTTGTTGCAAATGGTAGGATTTGTTTTCTTCTTATGGCTGAATTTTTATTGCCAGTTTCTAAAATCCTTTTCAAGATGAAGTGGCATACAAAAACTGGATAAATTTAAAAAATACATTTTCATGTTTTATTTTATAATTCTGATCTTAAGTCTGACAAATTATCTTTTGATTATCCCATGTACATCTGGTCTCCACATTTTTGCTAGTCCTCTTTCTCTTTCTTTTCTACTCCTCTCCTCTTTGGATAAGCCCAACCAATCTTCCAAGAAATAATTCCAGTCCCACTTCTTCCTTGAAGCTTTCCATGATCATGTAGCTGTTCTCTCCTGCTGTCATTATTGATGCACAATGCCTGTGCACTTAGCTAGTCTCAGATCCTAGGAAGTCTAGTCAGACTGTGTGCTTAGCTAGAGTCTAAGCTAGGTGTAAAGACCATAACTAATCTTAACTTTTTATGTCATCGCAGAATCTAGACAAAACCCTTTAATGATTACAAGTGTTATGCAGAAAGACAGACTTGAGCAGAATGAAAAGAGGGTGAGGCCCACCAAGAATTCAGGTTGTTAATCAGATAAAGCCAGAGAGCCAAAGATAATTCAGAGGATTAATTAAAGCCACAGGGACCAAGAGTGACTTGAATGCACAGACACTCCCCAGATAAGGAACCTCAGAGTACAGGCACCCCCCCAGATGACAAAAATTCCCCAGATAAAAATGTCAGTGCACAGCCCATGTCTTCAATCCTCCAATCAGATCAAGCCCCCAAGGTCAAAGAATGTCAATCAGGGACTTCTGTGCCTTACCAAAAACCCCATAAAAGAACCCTCACAGTAGCATACCTTTGCCTACCTTGACTCTGGCCTCTTCCTCCCTTGGAATGTATTCAAACAAACTTGCCTTGTCTGCCTTGACCCTGGCCTGCTCCTCCATTGGGTTGTATCCAAATAAAACTTTCATTCTGCTTTACTACTGTTTCTCTGCCTTAAATTTCTTTGTTAGCAAGGAGAATGAACTCAACCCCCAACATAAGGAACTACGTTCAAGGTGTTCCCATGATGGTGCAAAGCAACTTCTCTAAGAGTGAGTCATCACACAGGAAAACTGTATGTGCTGTTCTGTTGTGGGGGGTTGGGTTTGTTCTCCTCCATTCCTGTTCCTGCTGCAACAAAGAATTGAAGGGCAGAGACACAGTGGTGAAGCAGGGTAAAAGTTTTATTTGAATGCACTCCCAGGGAGGAGCAGGCCTGAGTCAAGGCAGATAAAGGCAGGTTTATTTGAATGCACTCCCAGGGAGGAATGGGCCAGGATCAAGATAGACAAGGGCAGGCTACCAAGAAGCATGAACTTGCAAGCCCAATTCAGAGCGCTCAGCAGCCCCTCCCTACTTACCTGAAACAGGACCAAGAGAGTGAAGGTCTAAGTCTGGAGGGTTAGAATGAAATAGCAAAGGAACAAAGACACCGCTGGAAGAGCACAGAGGCAAAATGTTGTAAGTTGAAGGGCAAGAAAGATTTACCTAAAAGTTACACACTTAGAGAGAGAAGAAAAAGGGTGTACATCCTGAGAGAGGAGGTACACTGAAAGGCTGGGGTTTCTGTCTTTTAAGCACTTCTCAGGAATGTGACAAAGGGCTAGCGGGTACAGACTTGTCACATGGTCTCAAAATCTTATCTCTGGTGAGAGACACATCTCCTCTACTCTGTTATCAGTCCTGCAGCTGATTCTGCTAAATAAACTTCACACAAGAAATTTATTGATCCAGCTCCTCTCCAGGATGGTGACTTTTCTCTGCGGATATGTCAGTTACGCCTGTTTGCCTTGCTTTAAGGTGGGTTGAGAGGTACTGTCTGTTTACTAAAGAATACTTTAGGAATCTTACTTCTTAACTCCCTGGTTTTCAGAATGGAATTCCTCCTGTTCTTACTTACTATAACTGTTTATCTCTGGTTTTTTTTTGAAAATTAATCCTGAAGCTTGTCTCCTGTCCTGGTTACAAATTACTTGATGAGGGGGTGGAGGAGGAGGAAAAAACAGCGTACAAGTTAAGTGAAAGAATAAGCTGGGTCTTTCAGCAGGCTGAAGTGAATCTTAGCTCTGACTGACACAATGAAGACTCGGGCTGCTCAGATACTTTCCTTTATCTGGGTAAGATCCTGACATTCCAAGTTGCTCTTGGTCTTTGGAGCTTTAACTGATAAACTCATTAACCCTGTGATCTTTTCTGGCTCTCTAGTTTTATCTGGTTAACTCTTTGAGTCCCTTCTAGTGGGCTTTACTGGCCTTATTCTCCCTCCACTCTGCTCATATCTATTTTTCTGCCTAACAGTTACATCTTTAAACAAGGTCTGAAAAGAAAACCTTTATATGTGTCCAAAAAGAAAAAAAAAAACTTTCACAAATGGCAGAAGGTGCTTACAGAATCTATTTTATCACTTTGTGTTTTAAAGGTTATTATAATTTATATTGGTTTCATGTGATTAGAGTTGCCAGATAAAATACAAGACGGTATTTTAAACCTAAAGTTATCCGCTGTTGCTGAGAGCAGTGTGAAACCACTATATTGTTCTACGTTGATGGGGTGAGATGAGCATTAAGAAGAGCCATAAAATGTTCCTATCTCCCAAAGTCATAAACAGAGAGAAATGTTTCATATTCAAATATATTGACTATAGTGTCATTTACAATGGTAAAATATTAAAAGCAAGCAAAATATTTATCAATAAAGTATTGGATAAATAGAGTTCAGGAACTCAATGAAAAAAATTACAAAGTGATTTCAAATGATGACTGGGATGGTTTTGTTAGAAGCCCCAGGTCCCAGAGAGAGTGCAGGGTCAGGTCACCAAGCTGGAGCTTCGTGCTGAACCTGATTACAGTTTCAGCCCCTCCTAGGAATGGAATTTTAAACTAATCAATCTGGAATCCCCTAATCACCGGTGAGTTAATCTTCATGAAACCCCTGTTCCTTCCCCTAAGGGAAAAGGACCTTGCCTGAAACAATCCCTTCTTTTCTTTTGCTAATAACTTCTTGCCCCCTCTGCACCCACCTCCTCTTTCCCGTAGAAACCCTCCATTTCGAACAACTCCCTGAAGCATTTGTCTACTTGCTACCTGGGGAGCTGCCTGATTCATGAACCAATCCATAAAGCTTATTCGATCTTCAAGCACTCAGCTGAATTTTGCTTTTTTAACACTGTGCAGTAACTAAAAAGTGATTACAACAAAATTTAAGTGAAAGAAGCAGGACATGCATGCATATGCACAGGACACAGCAAGGGTGTTACAGAAATAAAAGATGAAAAATCCAATAGTGAAAGAGTTGACATGTTAAGTCAATGGTTTATTGTTTTCCTTTACCTTCTTCTTGTTACTCAAGCTTCACAAAATGCAGCTATTGTACTTTAAGAATTCTTTTGGGTTAAATGTAAATTGGACGTACATCCAAGTAGTGTAAGAAACACTGGAAAATCTGCAAACCTTCTGAATATCTCCATCTCGATTCCACACATATGCCATGGTGATGTACCCCAGCACCAGATGGGCAAGGTGCTGAGACTTGTACCCTTGGAGGCCATCAATGCTGAGCATAGGTAACTGAGAATAAAAGGACAGGTTGACTTAACATGAGTGACATTAGAGCTTCAAAACCAAATTTAAAATGCTAAGAAGCTATCCTAGAAGAAGACAAATGTAATAGTTTCTTCAAACCTCCTCAACTCTTGCACGTAGTTGGCCAGTCTCAATCACTTCTGTCAGATTTTTGGCAGTGAGAATCCAGGCACCATAAGGCTTAGGTAGCTCCTCCTTGAAAAAAAAAGAAATAATTGAAGAGGAAAAAAGTGTAGTGAGAATGTTCAATATTTTGATCTGAGTCATGGGTATATGAGTGTATACACATGTTAAAATTCATCAAGCTGTACACTAAGAGTTGTGCATTTTATTGTATGTACCTCAATATAAAAATAATTTTTTTAAAGCAATAGGACTTTAATTTACTAGAGGAAGTTTTTGTAAAATAGTTTAGTCCCCCATTGATTGTCCATCTTGCCTCTAAATCAGTTTTGTGCAACACTGTCCTGACATACACACAGCTGTCTAGTAACACCAGCCTGTGCACTGTCCCCCACATATTCAGAGCCAAGGACCATCTCTGTGGTCCTCCCCCTAAGCATTCTCATCTGCTTCTTTTTCAAAGTTCACCTCAAAACTTCCACTAAAATCCGACTGATTACCCCAGTCGACACTCATCCCCAATTACGAGTCCTATTGTTGCCAGACAGCTGCATCTGCAGAGGCCTCTCCCTGCATGACAGGTGAAGCCTCAGCCTGGACAGGGGAGGGTTCTTGACTGTGAAGGAGAAAGAATTCTTGAGTAGGTGAGAAAGGAATTCATTAAAATGAGAGCAGCAGGGAAGGGCAGTGGCCTTGCAGGCACCAGAGAACAGGAAAAGTACAGAGAGAAAGTTCTCAGCCTAGGGCAGGTTCCCTTGCCAACCCTTGAAGCCAGGGTAACCTGGCATCCGGTGTCCACGTGGGTCTGCACAGCATGGGGACTATCCCCTACCACCTTAGGGCTTGGGGGAGCAGTGGAGCACGGGATGGAGTGACACGATGTTCTGAGACCTTCCCAACAAAAGGAGACTTTCAGGCAGGCTACTGGTTCATGGGATTAAAGACGGTGGTGTGAGAAGTGAGACAGAAACCTCCTCCCCAAACCACATACAATACGAAAATATAGCAAATACAACTAATCCTGAAAGGGTGACAGGAAAGACCACTTACTACATCTGGTAGACTGTGTACATGTGGGGAAAAGAGAAGATCTCACGGAAAAGGCTAAAGCAGCAAAGCCACCATCTGGTGAGACCCAAGCCCTTCCCCCACCCCAGCTCACCAGTGGGGAGGGAGAGAAATGGAGTGGGGAAGAGGTGAAGGCCTGAGACTGCTGAACAAACAGCCCTGGAGATGCGCTCTGGGAGCACAAACCCTAGCCGATTGCACAGCTGCAGTTCCGTCTGGTCCCCCAGGGGGTGGGAACTCACAGGCTCACGTTCAGAGTGCTCAGCAGCCCCTCCCCGAGTATCAGGAGTAAAGCAGAGACAGAGTGAAGGCTTGGAAATAAAATGAAATAGTAAAGAGACAAAATGCAATAATTGAGCACTGAGAAAGCTTTATTTAAAAGTAAGCACTTAAAGGGAAGTGCTGGCATCCGCAGTGAGGAGGTGTGATGAAAAGTTGGGGAGTCTGTTGTTTAAGGCTTCCTAGAATGGGGCAAAGGGCAGTGGTGGGGGTGCTGGGTGTAGGCTTGCCTTGTGGTCTCATGATGTCTCTCCAGTGGAGAATACTGCATCCTCATCCACGGTCAGTCCTCTAGGTAATTGTGTAAGAAAAACTTAACACAAGAAGTTTACTGATCTGGTTCTTCTCTAAGATAATGGTTACCCTCAAGCACTGGGAACATACAGATTGAGACTGCTTGCCTTGCCTTAACATAGGGTGGGTTATTGTCTGATTACCAAAACATATGTTAGGAATCTTAGCTCCAGCTCTGGTTTTTAAATGGATTGTTAGCCTTAAGATGGGGTTCCTCCTGTTCTTACTATATTGTTTATATCTCAGCATGTTTCATCATAGGCAGGGAAAGTTAATCATGATGCTTATCCCATGTCCCTGCCCTATCTCACTATGGATTATACCTTTCCACATTAAGTAATTTATTGTGTTGTGCCCAAAGTTGCGAATCCCAGAAGACCACCAAGGAGCCAACACGGATGCAAAAGCAAAGAGCCTTTATTCGAGCTAGCTCGAGTTCAATCTCTTATCTACACCAATGCAGTGGCAAGATGCCAGAGAAAGAGAGCGAGTTTCAATACCACAAAGGTTTTATGGGGTTCTAGGGCAGTTGGTGGGGTGATGGTCGTGGCTCTGGCTGATTGGCTGGATCTAGGGGTAGTTGATGGGGTGATACGTCGTGGCTCTGGTCAATTGGCAGGGTCTAAGGGTGGTGGGTGAGCTCCTTGCTGACTGGAGAGAAGAGAGACCAAGCTCCGATTGGGTGAAATAGGATCCGGGTCCCGATTGGCTGAGGTAGGATCCAGGTCCCAATTGGCTGAAATAGAATCTGGGAGTTTGCCCTTTCAATTGTTATCTGCTTTTTTGTTCCTCCTTGGCTAGATTTTAATTTTTTTGGAATGGAAGAAAAATGACATTGATTAGATGTCAGTAGTAGACTAGACTCTTTCCTCAATAATTTCTCATTTTAACTATTATAAGGACCTAAAAAGCTGATGGTTATCTCCATATCCTAAATAAGAAAAGCAAGGCTCAGTTTACATAACCTGCTTTGTATAGTTTATCATGATTTAATAAAAAATGCTTCCAACTTGCAAAAAATCAATGCCCTTTTTGTATCTCACTACCCAATGGCAAGGATTTTATCATGCTTTAAATTCTCTGTTTCTTACAGGACCTGGTGTAGTACTAGACAGGTAGGAGATGATGTACACGTATACATGGCAATTACCTCCTGGGTTGGTACTATAGGCTTATTTTTGCCTAGTAAGTGCAAATGGAATCCAAATAGAAGTGCCTCCCTGGATCTTAACATATTTATAATCTCACCCCAAAGGAAAACATAAACACGAAAGACCTAGGTAACAACCTGAAATGAAATTCAAATCCCTGAAAAACCCCCATATGCCCTTTCTCCAAGCCTCCTTCATTAAGCTTCATTCCAGACACACCTTGGGTCATTAATATTGAATGATGGGAATGAGGTGCAAATCAAGAGAACTCAAACCAACATGGGTGAAGTTTTAAGCTTCAAAACAAAGTTAATATGAGAGGTAAGTTATAAAACAAGAAGACAAATAAATAAAGCATAAAATTCAAACATGTTGAGGGGATGCAGATAACTGGACAGTCTAAAACTGTTAGGGCAGATTTTTAGCAATGAAACATCCAGGAAGTATATTCACTAGTCAGTCACCTTTCTTGTGTGCTCCGAATTTTTCTTCCTAGCCACTCAAATGCTGTGCGCTGGTGTTTCAAGTTAACCACTATATATTTATTTTGTTATGTGTTTCACTATGTAGCACACCCAAATTTGGGGTTGTTGCTATTTTCCCCAAAATAATGAATACCTTTTTTTGTTGTTACATGTCATGATTAGTATCCTATCTGACAGAACTTTGAACAAATATAAAATTCAATCAATAATATATTTTGGGTTCAGAGGGTGCCTAAATGGTAGGATATGAGTTAGTGAAGAATAACAGAGGGCCAGTCAACTTTCTGCCAGGTTAGAGGAAGCATTTGGGCACCTATATGGGATAAGAAGACACATTACTTTCCTGTGGAATAGAAAGTTGACCAGTTATAAAAGACAGAATGGACACTTTTGAGCTCATAATATCTAGTCAAGATCTTCCATGAAGAAATAAAAGTAGGCCCCCATTTTTTTTCTTGTTTCAGGACACTGAATCTAATTCCCTAAGCATTTCAAGTAGCAGTATTTTTTTTTTTAAGTAGCTCAGGAAAAGTTGTTTTGCTTTTGTTTGGGTGCTTTGCATTAGGCCTTGAAATCTGTTCTAGAAGTCTGCATGATTACAACGACTGTTTCAGTGTCTAAGAGAACTGAACCTGGACAAAGAAAACAAAAGGAATAGACTTGATAGAAGGTTTCTAGTTTCTGGAAAATATTTTTTCTTGAACATCTGATAAGTACATCAAAACCACCCAATTCTGGCAACTCAGTGTGCTTATACAGAGCCTGAGCAAGTCTGAATAATAACTAACTTGCAAATATAAAACAAACCAGGTGCTTTTAGCAATACAATTACAGCATTTAATTCCTTTTCTTAACTTAGTATTAGAAGAGGAAAAGTAGATGGGGAGGAAGAAATTGCTTTAGATTTGCCTGTCTTACACAAGGTATTACACAAGGATGGTATTTCTAAGTACAGTTAGGTTGTAGTTCCTGATTTAAAATAAATTTGCTGAACTTAAAGGTACTCCTCTGGAGTGTGGACTCTAATCCACAAATAATTAGAGAGACACTCTGGTATATAGGATTGTCACAACATGTTAATTTGGCTCCTAGAAACCCCCTCCTGAAATCTCGTGCACTTTATTAAGCCTGAGTGGGGAGTGGGTATGTCTTGTGATCTCTTCTCTTCAGAGAGGCAGCATAGCATACTGGTTTTAAAGATCATGCCCTCTGGAGCCAGACTAGTTAAGCTCATATCCTCTCTGCCATTTTTAGCTGTGTGAGTTCAGAAAATCACTTGAATGCTGCACAGCTTACGTGTCTCATCAGGAAAATGAGGTTAATACCATACATATCTTTTAGGATGGTAGTAAAGATACAATAAGTTAATATTGTAAGTTGCTTGAAAACACCATATGAATGTTTGATAATTAAAATTGAAGGTTAGATGGTTTTCATGGTATTCTTTGGAAGACAATGTAGGGAAATGTAGGATTTAGGGTAAACATTTACTCTACATGTCTCGCACTCTGTAGGAAAAACTTGTAACAAAAGAAAAAAATGGTAGCTGAGAGTCTCACTTGAATCTTATGCTTAATTAACAACAAGCAATATTAATACAACACAAAATTGCCTAATGTGTCATCTCAAACCCTAATTCAAGTAGGAACATATACTTCATACAATTTAAGGTGTATCAGCCAAGAAAGGGGGTTCCTCTAATGCATGGATCATTTCTTACGTTGTTTTTTTTTTCAAAATGCCTTCTGAAAATGAAAATTGTATTAAGCCAGAATACTCCTATAGTTTCCTTTTCTCATTGCTTCCTGTATCTGTGTTAAATAAGTAAGGAGTATGTCAAAGGCTCCCTTTTTAGACAGAAAATTTCAAGAAAATTAAGTGACCTATCAAAGCTCTGCTCCAATTTTGGCTCCACTTTATCCTGCTTCAGTCTTCTTCAAACAGAAATTACTGAACCAAATCTGTTCAACAGAAGTTAATTTGCCCAGGTAAATAATGGTCAAGAAAATGTTTTTGCCCATATTTTGGTTCCCTCTCTTACCAGTGGATTTGGCAGAGCGAATCCCATACCTTCATCGATTTTGTATTCTTTAAAAATCTTCCAAGGATCTTCCATAAGAGATGCCTTATCACATGCCATCTTCCAGTCCTCTCCTGTGGTCCTCTCAGCCTCTGAGCAGTTTCAGAACATCTATTTATTACGGAGGTGGCCATAGCCAATGACCACAAACGAGGCAATGAGAAATGACTTCCACTTTTGGAATAGTTTCATTTTCTTTATTTGGAATTTGCTAAACAATAAAACCACAGGAGCATTACTATCCATCATAAGAAGAAACTGAAAGTTTATATTCCATATCAAATATTTATCACTGAGCGTATCATTTGCTTACTGCCATTAGAGAGGTCAGCAAGGGCCTGCTTGAAATAACAGAGACCAGGAAGATAGGTCACCAGAAAAGAACATTTTTATTGTATGGAAACTTCTAAATCTTCTAATTAAAATAATGAATTTGACCAAAGCTATATTCCTAAGCTATCATGTAGTTTGTTTGTTTTTTTAATAATTATTTTTTATTGAAGGGTAGTTGACGCACAGTATTACATTACATTAGTTTCAAGTGTACAACACAGTGGTAGAACATTTATATACATAATTCTAGGTTCCAGCTATCACCCTACCAAGCTGTTACAATATCTTGACTATATTCCTTATGCTATACATTACATCCTGGTTACTTATTTATTTTACCATTGGAAGTCTGTCCTTTTTTTTTTTTTTTTTTTTTTTTGTGAGGGCATCTCTCATATTTATTGATCATGTGGTTGTCAACGACAACAAAATTCTGTAAAGGGGAGTCAATGCTCAATGCACAATCATTAATCCACCCCAAGCCTAATTTTTGTCAGTCTCCAATCTTCTGAGGCATAACAAACAAGTTCCCACATGGAGAACAAATTCTTACATAATGAATAAGTTACATAGTGAACAGTACAAGGGCAGTCATCACAGAAACCCTTGGCTCTGCTCATGCACTATGAACTCTAAACAGTCAGTTCAAATATGAATACTCATTTGGTTTTTATACTTGATTTATATGTGGAAACCACACCTCTCTCTTTATTATTATTATTTTTAATAAAATGCTGAAGTGGTAGGTAGATACAAGATAAAGGTAGAAAACATAGTTCAGTGTTGCAAGAGAGCAAATGTAGACGATCAGGTGTGTGCCTGTAGACTATGTGTTGATCCAAGCTAGACCAGGGCAATAAAACATCCACGTATGCAGAAGATTTCTCTCAGAACAGGGGGGGTGAGGTTCTAAGCCTCACCTCTGTTGATCCCCAATTTCTCACCTGATGACCCCCCTGCGACAGCGCCCGTCCCAGGTTGTTCCTCCCCCGAGGAATCCCACCCATCTCTGGCCAACCAGTCATCCTCCGGGGCCATACAGGGAAATGTGAAGTTGGTAAGTGAGAGGGAAGCCTTATTGCTCGAAAAGGTTAGCTTTCTACTTCTTTGCATATTTATGCCCTGTGGCCTCCATGCCCAGCATTTGTCCTGAGGCAACTCCACCACTTGGAAGAATTATGACACTCGGTAAATTTGATATGAGGCACGAATTCTATTTAAGGGTTGTAATTAGGAAGGAAGAAGAAAAGCTATAGAAGTAGCAGGCGGAAGAAAACATGGGAAGATTGATTATTTCTTTGACATATCTTCTTGTAGAGTAACTTCAGCATGTATAGGTTTTAAGCTACTACTTAAAATGCGCACACACATTAACATAATAGGAGTATAGTTACATAACCAAAGCATACCTGTAATTACCAGCCATCTTCAGTGAAACCAAGAAAACCAGCTAGACACCCCAGGCATTTGTGAAAACCCATCTATGATATGGTGGATATTGTCCAACTGAACTTGAACAGTCTGAGAGAAATCAGACAAATTAAAACAACCCATTCCTGGGGACTGTTCACATGCCATATGTTCTTTTAACAGTAAATAGTCTGTAGTTGTAAGACTTTGGAGCGCTACAATTTGCACTTCTCCAAATTCTTGGTTGAGTTCCAACAGTATAGATCCAGTCAAATTTGTTGTTTTACTGTATGCACAGGCCAGCTTAGATATCTCCTTCCTCATTCCCATGGCAAGTCCAGGAACTGGTGGGATGAGTGCATCTACAGCTGTAGCAGTGCGTGGATCTTTGTTGGGGTTTTTTGATGATCATCTTCTGGCATGAGTCTTCCAGAGAGTGCTGATGTTGGAAGTTCTCTTTCATATCGTATCTTAGTACATTTTTGGGGTAGCCCAATTAGGCTTTGATCCTCTGTATAAACACAAACAGACCCTTTGCCTACACTTTTATATGCCCTTTATACCATTGTGTAGAACTCATTGGAGGTTACCACACAGGAACTGCCCTTTTTTTTTTTTTTGCTTTGTTTTTGGTATCACTAATCTACACTTACATGACGAATATTATGTTTACTAGGCTCTCCCCTATACCAGGTCTCCCCTATAAACCCCTTTACAGTCACTGTCCATCAGCATAGCAAAATGTTGTAGAATCACTACTTGCCTTCTCTGTGTTGTACAGCCCTCCCTTTTCTCCTACCCCCCCATGAATGTTAATCTTAATACACCCCTACTTCTCCCACCCTGATCCCTCCCTACCAACCCATCCTCCCCAGTCCCTTTCCCTTTGGTACCTGTTAGTCCATTCTTGAGTTCTGTGATTCTGCTGCTGTTTTGTTCCTTCAGTTTTTCCTTTGTTCTTATATTCCACAGGTAAGTGAAATCATTTGGTATTTCTCTTTCTCCGCTTAGCTTGTTTCACTGAGCATAATACCCTCCAGTTCCATCCATGTTGCTGCAAATGATTGGATTTGCCCTTTTCTTATGGCTGAGTAGTATTCCATTGTGTATATGTACCACATCTTCTTTATCCATTCATCTATTGATGGACATTTAGGTTGCTTCCAATTCTTGGCTATTGTAAATAGTGCTGCAATAAACATAGGGGTGCATCTGTCTTTCTCAAACTTGATTGCTGCGTTCTTAGGGTAAATTCCTAGGAGTGGAATTCCTGGGTCAAATGGTAAGTCTGTTTTGAGCATTTTGATGTACCTCCATACTGCTTTCCACAATGGTTGAACTAACTTACATTCCCACCAGCAGTGTAGGAGGGTTCCCCTTTCTCCACAGCCTCGCCAACAATTGTTGTTGTTTGTCTTTTGGATGGCAGCCATCCTTACTGGTGTGAGGTGATACCTCATTGTAGTTTTAATTTGCATTTCTCTGATAATTAGCGATGTGGAGCATCTTTTCATGTGTCTGTTGGCCATCTGTATTTCTTTTTTGGAGAACTGTCTGTTCAGTTCCTCTGCCCATTTTTTAATTGGGTTATTTGTTTTTTGTTTGTTGAGGCGTGAGAGCTCCTTATATATTCTAGATGTCAAGCCTTTATCGGATGTGTCATTCTCAAATATATTCTCCCATACTGTAGGGATCCTTCTTGTTGTATTGATGGTGTCTTTTGCTGTACAGAAGTTTTTCAGCTTAATATAGTCCCACTTATTCATTTTTGCTGTTGTTTTCCTTGCCCGGGGAGGTATGTTCAAGAAGAGGTCACTCATGTTTATGTCTAAGATGTTTTTGCCTATGTTTTCTTCCAAGAGTTTAATGGTTTCATGGCTTACATTCAGGTATTTGATCCATTTTGAGTTTACTTTTGTATATGGGGTTAGACAATGGTCCAGTTTCATTCTTCTACATGTAGCTGTCCAGTTTTGCCAGCACCTCCTGTTGAAGAGACTGTCATTTCCCCATTGTATGTCCATGGCTCCTTTATCAAATATTAATTGACCATATATGTCTGGGTTAATGTCTGGATTCTCTAGTCTGTTCCATTGGTCTGTGGCTCTGCTCTTGTGCCAGTACCAAATTGTCTTGATTACTATGGCTTTATAGTAGAGCTTGAAGTTGGGGAGTGAGATCCCCCCTACTTTACTCTTCTTTCTCAGGATTGCTTTGGCTATTCGGGGTCTTTGGTGCTTCCATATGAATTTTTGAATTATTTGTTCCAGTTCATTGAAGAATGTTGCTGGTAGTTTCATAGGGATTGCATCAAATCTGTATATTGCTTTGGGCAGGATGGCCATTTTGATGATATTAATTCTTCCTAGCCATGAGCATGGGATGCGTTTCCATCTGTTAGTGTCCCCTTTAATTTCTCTTAAGAGTGACTTGTAGTTTTCAGAGTATAAATCTTTCACTTCCTTGGTTAGGTTTATTCCTAGGTATTTTATTTTTTTTGATGCAATTGTGAATGGAGTTGTTTTCCTGATTTCTCTTTCTGTTGGTTCATTGTTAGTGTATAGGAAAGCCACAGATTTCTGTGTGTTGATTTTGTATCCTGCAACTTTGCTGTATTCCGATATCAGTTCTAGTAGTTTTGGGGTGGAGTCTTTAGGGTTTTTTATGTACAGTATCATGTCATCTGCAAATAGTGACAGTTTAACTTCTTGTTTATCAATCTGGATTCCTTGTATTTCTTTGATTTGTCTGATTGCCGTGGCTAGGACCTCCAGTACCATTTTAAATAACAGTGGAGAGAGCGGGCATCCCTGTCAATTTCCCGATCTCAGAGGAAATGCTTTCAGCTTCTCACTGTTCAATATAATGTTGACTGTGGGTTTATCCTAGATGGCCTTTATTATGTTGAGGTACTTGCCCTCTATTCCCATTTTGCTGAGAGTTTTTATCATGAATGGATGTTGATCTTTGTCAAATGCTTTTTCAGCATCTATGGAGATGATCATGTGGTTTTTGTCTTTCCTTTTGTTGATGTGGTGGATGATGTTGATGGACTTTCGAATGTTGTACCATCCTTGCATCCCTGGGATGAATCCCACTTGGTCATGGTGTATGATCCTTTTGATGTATTTTTGAATTCGGTTTGCTAATATTTTGTTGAGTATTTTTGCATCTACGTTCATCAGGGATATTGGTCTGTAGTTTTCTTTTTTGGTGGGGTGTTTGCCTGGTTTTGGTATTAGGGTGATGTTAGCTTCATAGAATGAGTTTGGGAGTATCCCCTCCTCCTCCATTTTTTGGAAAACTCTAAGGAGAATGGGTATTATGTCTTCCCTGTAGGTCTGATAAAATTCCGAGGTAAATCCATCTGGCCCGGGGGTTTTGTTCTTTGGTAGTTTTTTGATTACCGCTTCAATTTCGTTGCTGGTAATTGGTCTGTTTAGATTTTTTGTTTCTTTCTCGGTCAATCGTGGACGGTTGTATTTTTCTAGGAAGTTGTCCATTTCTCCTAGGTTTCCCAGCTTGTAGGCATGTAGGTTTTCATAGTATTCTCTAATAATTCTTTGTATTTCTTTGGGGTCCGTCATGATTTTTCCTTTCTCGTTTTTGTTACTGTTGATTTGTGTTGACTCTCTTTTCCTCTTAATAAGTCTGGCTAGAGGCTTATTTATTTTCTCGAAGAACTAACTCTTGGTTTCATTGATTTTTGCTATTGTTTTATTCTTCTCAATTTTATTTATTTCTTCTCTGATCTCTATTATGTCCCTCCTTCTGCTGACCTTAGGCCTCATTTGTTCTTCTTTTTCCAATTTCAGTAATTGTGACTTTAGATCATTCATTTGGGATTGTTCTTCCTTTTTTAAATATGCTTGGATTGCTATATACTTTCCTCTTAAGACTGCTTTTGCTGTGTCCCACAGAAGTTGGGGCTTAGTGTTGTTGTTGTCATTTGTTTCCATATATTGCTGGATCTCCAGTTTGATTTGGTCATTGATCCATTGATTATTTAGGAGCATGTTGTTAATCCTCCATGAGTTTGTGAGATTCTTTGCTTTCTTTGTACAGTTTATTTCTAGTTTTATGCCTTTGTGGTCTGAAAAGTTGGTTGGTAGGATTTCAATCTTTTGGAATTTTCTGAGGCTCTTTTTGTGGCCTAGTATGTGGTCTATTCTGGAGAATGTTCCATGTGCACTTTAGAAGAATGTATATCCTGTTGCTTTTGGATGTAGAGTTCTATAGATGTCTATTAGGTCCATCTGCTCTACTGTTTTGTTCAGTGCTTCCGTGTCCTTACTTATTTTCTGCCCAGTGGATCTATCCTTTGGGGTGAGTGGTGTGTTGAAGTCTCCTAGAATGAATGCATTGCAGTCTATTTCCCCCTTTAGTTCTGTTAGTATTTGTTTCACATATGCTGGTGCTCCTGTGTTGGGTGCATATATATTTAGAATGGTTTATATCCTCTTGTTGGACTGAACCCTTTATCATTATGTAGTGTCCTTCTTTATCTCTTGTTACTTTCTTTGTTTTGAAGTCTATTTTGTCTGATATTAGTACTGCAAACCCTGCTTTCTTCTCGCTGTTGTTTGCTTGAAATATGTTTTTCAATCCCTTGACTTTTAGTCTGTACATGTCTTTGGGTTTGAGGTGAGTTTCTTGTAAGCAGCATATAGATAGGTCTTGCTTTTTAATCCATTCTATTACTCTATGTCTTTTGATTGCTGCATTCAGCCCATTAACATTCAGGGTGACTATTGAAAGATATGTACTTATTGCCATTGCAGGCTTTAAATTTGTGGTTACCAAAGGTTAAGGTTAGCCTCTTTAGTATCTTACTGCTGAACTTAGCTCGCTTATTGAGCTGTTATATACATTGTCTGGAGATTCTTTTCTTCTCTCCCTTCTTATTCCTCCTCCTCGATTCTTCATATGTTGGGTGTTTTGTGCTGTGCTCTTTCTAGGAGTGCTCCCATCTAGAGTAGTCCCTGTAAGATGTTCTGTAGAGGTGGTTTGTGGAAAGCAAATTCCCTCAGCTTTTGTTTGTCTGGGAATTGTTTAATCCCACCGTCATATATGAATGAAAGTCGTGCTGGATACAGTATCCTTGGTTCATGGCCCTTCTGTTTCATTGTATTAAATATATCATGCCATTCTCTTCAGCCCTGTAGGGTTTCTGTTGAGAAGTCTGATGTTAGCCTGATGGGTTTTCCTTTATAGGTGACCTTTTTCTCTCTAGCTGCCTTTAAAACTCTTTCCTTGTCCTTGATCTTTGCCATTTTAATTATTATGTGTCTTGGTGTTGTCCTCCTTGGATCCTTTCTGTTGGGGGTTCTCTGTATTTCCGTGGTCTGTCTGATTATTTCTTCCCCCAGTTTGGGGAAGTTTTCAGCAATTATTTCTTCTAAGATACTTTCCATCTCTTTTCCTCTCTCTTCTTCTTCTGGAACCCCTATAATACGGATATTGTTCCTTTTGGATTGGTCACACCGTTCTCTTAACATTGTTTCATTCCTGGAGATCCTTTTGTCTCTCTCTATGTGAGCTTCTATGCGTTCCTGTTCTCTGGTTTCAATTCCATCAATGGCCTCTTGCATCCTATCCATTCTGCTTATAAACCCTTCCAGAGTTTGTTTCATTTCTGCGATCTCCTTTCTGGCATCTGTGATCTCCCTCCGGACTTCATCCCATTTCTCTTGCGTATTTCTCTGCATCTCTGTCAGCATGTTTATGATTCTTATTTTGACTTCTTTGTCAGGAAGACTGGTTAGGTCTGTCTCCTTCTCTGGTGTTGTCTCTGTGGTCTTTGTCTGCCTGTAGCTTTGCCTTTTCATGGTGATAGGAATAGTTTGCAGAGCTGGGACGAGTGACGGCTGGAAGAACTTCCTTTCTTGTTGGTTTGTGGCCCTCCTCTCCTGGGAGAACAGCGACCTCTAGTGGCTTGTGCTGGGCAGCTGTGCGCAGACAGGGTTTCTGCTTCCTGCCGGGCTGCTATGGAGTTTATCTCCGCTGTTGCTGTGGGTGTGACCTGGCTCGGGCCTCTGCTCCAAATTGGTGGAGTAGCATTGGAGGGGGAGCGTCCTGGAGTCTATTTATCTCCGTAAGGGGCCTTCCTGCTCCCTGCAGCCCAGGGGTTAGGGTGCCCAGAGATCCCCAGATTCCCTACCTCTGGATTAAGTGTCCCGCCCTTCCCTTTAAGACTTCCAAAAAGCACCCACCAAAACAAAACAATGACCACACAAAAAAAAAATTTAAAATTAAAAAAAAATTGTTTTTTAATTAAGAAAAAAAAGTGGCCGCTCGTTTTTCTTTATTCTCTGGCAGCAGCCTCAGGCATCTGTTCACCGATCTAGCTGTCCTGTTTCCCTAGTATTGGGGGCCCTATCCCTTTAAGACTTCCAAAAAGCGCTCGCCAGAACAAAATAGAAAAGAAAAAAAAAAACGGTTGCGTGTTTTTCTGGTGTCCTCCGGCGCCAGGCCACCGGTGCCCACTCACTGTTCTCGCTGCCCTGTTTCCCTAGTGTTGGGGGCCCTATCCCTTTAAGACTTCCTAAAAGCGCTCGCCAAAACAAAACACCAAAAAATATATATATATATGGTCGCTCGCTTTTCTTATGTCCTCTGGCACCCAGCCTCCGGTGCCCACTCACTGTTCTTGCTGCCCTGTTTCCCTAGCATCCAGGGACCCCTGGGCATGTACTGTGTCTGCACTCTTGCCCGGATGGCTGGGGCTGGGTGTTCGGCAGTCCTGGGCTCCGTCTCCCTCCCGCTCTGCCTATTCTTCTCCCGCCGGGAGTTGGGGGGATGGGCGCTCGGCTCCCGCCGGGCCGGGGCTTGTATCTTACCCCCTTCACAAGGTGCTGGTTTCTCTCAGGTGCGGATGTGGTCTGGATATTGTCCTGTGTCCTCTGGTCTTTATTCTAGGAAGGGTTGTCTTTGTTATATTTTCATAGATATATGTGGTTTTGGGAGGAGATTTCCGCTGCTCTACTCACACCGCCATCTTCCGCCCCTCCTTATATATCTTTCAAATTAATGATTTTGTTTTCTTTGGGTAAATACCCAGAAGTGGAATTGCCAGGTAGTATGGTATTTCTATGTTTAGTTTTTTGAGGTAACTTCATATTGTTTTCCATAGTGGCTGCACCATTTTACATTCCCACCAACTTTTCTCCACATCCTTACCAACATTTGTTATTTCTTGTCTTTGGATGGTGGCCATTCTAACTGGTGTGAGGTGGTATCTCACTGTGGATTTGATGTGCATTTCCCTGAGGATTAGTGATGTTGAGCATCTTTTCATGTGTCTGTTGGCCATCTATATTTCTTCTTTGGGAAAATATCTATTCGTTTCCTCTGCCTTTTTTCAAAATCAGATTTTTTTTTTGGTATTGAGTTTTCTGAGTTCTTTTTATGTTTTGGTTATTAGGCCCTTATCATATGTATCATTTGCAAATGTGTTTTCCCATTCAGAAATGGAGAGCTGAAGCTTTTCAGTTTGATACAGCCTCACCTTGTCCATGTTTGCTTTTGTTTCCTTTGTGTGGGGAGTCAGATCCAGAAAAAAATTATCAATGGTGTTGTTCAAGAATTTACTGCCTATGTTTTCTTTCAGGAGTATGATGATTTCAGGCCTTTAATCCATTTCAAGTTTCCTTCTGGGTGTGGTGTAAGGCAGAGATTCAGTCCCATTCCTTTGCATATAGCTCTCCAGTGTTCCTGACACCGTTCGTTGAAGAAACTGTCTTTCCCCTCTGTCTACTCTTGCCTCCTTTGTCATATATCAAGTGGCCATGCCTTTCTCATTGAGGGATAAACAAATATTTCGAAGTACTTCCTTCATACGTCCTCCTAAGATTACTAAGAATGTGGTACCCACTCAGGTGAAGAACCAGCTCTTTGGCACATAGATGGCTGGATGTCATTTACCTCAAAAAGAGTTGTTCTGGAATTGGTTGCCCAAACCAAATAGACGGCCAAGCCAGCTTAGTTACGAAGGTTGTAATTTCCTCAAGGTCATGGAGAAAGTCAGTAGTAGAGTCGGCTCTAGAATTCTCATCTTCTAAAGACCCAGTGAGGATGCCGGAGTTCTCCCTCTGCTCACTCATTTGCATCCTATGAGTGAGCACCGTGGTGGTTCGTGACTCTCATCCTGGAATTGCTCATTGTTATCCCCCTGGTGTTAGGACTCAGTAATAGACTGAATTCTATATTTGAAATTGTTACCATGTGCTGATGACATCTTAGAAGGCTGACAATTCTGCCTCCTGATATCTCAAACCAAGACACAGAGTGGTAATAGGGAAGACCTTGTGAAAATGCGCTGCACACCTAAGATCCAAGCAGCATTTATTCTTTTCCCTGTGTGAGCTTCTTCAGTGGGCTCCTCATCTTATTCATTTTCAGGATGATCCGGAAGGCCACAAAAAGATGGCACAACATCAATGGAACAGGAACTGTCCCAGTCAGTTCCTCTGTTTGGGATCCTACCGTATGAAGATCAGAGACAGGTTTGGCATGTGTTTGTGTTTAGGAAATGAGTGAGGCTTCACACGGTTTTCACAAGCTAACAGAGATGTGAAAGGGGAAGCTCTCCTTCAGGGGTGGGAAACAAGACCACAGGCCACCGTTCCAAAGGCTGCAGGTACAGAGCCAGACCTCTCTGACCACTTAGAGATGCAGTCTTATAAACGGTTGATGATGAATGTTAACTCTGGAAACAGAGATCACTGTCTGGAGAAACATCCACAAGCATTATGTCTACATCTCTATTTTGAATTTCAAAATGACAATCTGCTAGGAACTATGAGGGATGCAAAAAGGAAAGTCAAGGCTAAGCTCATTTTTATAACTTGTTCATGCATGATGCATATACATTCAGGTGTGCACACTGCTCTCCATATACCACATGAACATGTCACCCTGAGTTCGTACGCACAGAAACCCATGCAGACATGCACAGACCATTCAGCCACAAATGCGGAGACACTATTCATGCCCAAACAAGCTTTGCAAGCATGGCTGCTGTTGAATAACAGCTGGCAAATGATGATGACAAGAATAATGGTATCTTACCCAGATAAGATTTTGCTTAAGAGCTTGAAATTAAACTCTTAAATGCTACCTAATGGCTGTTCTATTACTGGTGGTCAAAGGAAAGGAGCTTTGTTATGCCCAGTGTGCTTTGTTTCCCAATTTTGTTTCTCCAACTTTATTTTTCTGATAGATTATCATAATTACCATAATAGAATATGTTTCACCTGTGCATCATAATTAATACTGGAAAGTTGCTTAAAACATTTAATGCTAAACATTGACACAAAATAACAGAATTTATAATAACTTGGTAACTTTTTAAGGTCATTTTCAATATCATAATATAGAATTCAAGGTTTTTGCATTCAAGAAGTACCCAGTATTGAAGTTCATAGGTTTTGTTGCTAAATGAGTTCATTCTATTATTTCTAGATTAAAGAATTTAAGCAGTGGCATAAAAACTGGGGAAAGAATTTTGAAGTATTGACTTCTTAACAAGACTGAGTACAAAAATGGGTAATGGGTATGGTGCATGTGCCCTCTACTTTTTTTCTTTTTTTCCCAATGCACAGTGAATGGGTAGAATTATTTAATCTTAGACTTCTGCTCCAGGAAATTTATCTTCTTCCCATTATATTTTGTGTGGTTACGAAAATGTGAGAACCCATTTGTCCATAAACAGTCGCTGTATTTTCATGTCTTACCTTGTATGTAACTCATGTCTACTCTTCAGTCCTAGGGTACCTTTCAATTTCAGATAGGGAGTAAATATTACAAATTGTTGAGAAGTGTAGGCCAAGCAACCAAAACACTACACTGTTCTGCTTTTAAAGCTTGAGGAGAGAATTTGATAAAAGTTGAGTGACTTCTCAATAATTTGCTGTATTTACTTTAATTGAAAGTGCTCTAATTTTCTTTAAGCCTTTGGGAAAGTTGGCCTAATGCAAAAATGTCACAGATCTAGGTACTGTGAAAGTTCTTTCAGAAATTATTTGGAGAGTCATAATTTTCTCCTGAAATGTGCATTTTTAGAAAGTTTACTACAGTCCTAAGTATGATTTTACCATATCTAAAGGCTGATTTGTTTTCCCAGAGAAGGCACCTCTAATTTTTTTTTTTTGAGAGGGCATCTCTCATATTTATTGGTCAAATGGTTGTTAACAACAATAAAATTCTGTATAGGGGACTCAATGCACAATCATTAATCAACCCCAAGCCTAATTCTCAACAGTCTCCAATCTTCTGAAGCATAATGAACAAGTTCTTACATGGTGAACAAGTTCTTACATAGTGAATAAGTTCTTACATGGTGAACAGTACAAGGGCAGTCATATCACAGAAACTTTCGGTTTTGATCACGCATCATAAACTATGAACAATCGAGACAGATATGATTATCCATTTGATTTTTATACTTGATTTATATGTGAATCCCACATTTCTCCCGTATTTTTTTTTTTTTTTACTAAAATGCTGAAGTGGTAGGTAGATGCAAGATAAAGGTAGAAAACATAATTTAGTGCTGTAAGAGGGCAAATGTAGATGATCAGGTCTGTGCCTATAGACTAAGTATTAATCCAAGCTAGACAAGGGCAACAAAACATCCACAGATGCAGAAGATTTCTCTTAGAACAGGGGGGATGAGGTTCTAAGCCTCACCTCTGTCGATCCCCAATTTCTCACCTGATGGCCCCCCTGCGACTGTGCCTGTCTTAGGTTGTTCCTCCCTTGAGGAATCTTACCCGTCTCTGGCTAACCAGCCATCTTCTGGGGCCATACCGGGAAATGTAAAGTTGGTAAGTGAGAGAGAACAATATTCTTTGAAAAGGTTAGCTTTTTACTTCTTTGCAGATTTATGCCCTGTGGCTTCTATGCCCAGCATTTGTCTTGAGGTATCTTTACCACTTGGAAGAATTATGATACTCGGTAATTTCCGATATGAGGCGCGAATTCTACTAAAGGGTTGTAATTTGGAAGGAAGAAGAAAAGCTATAGAAGTAGCAGATGGAAGAAAGCATGGGAAGATTGATTATTTCTTTGACATAACTTCTTGTAGAGTAACATAAGCATGTAGAGGTTTTAACAAACTACTAATTAAATTGCATACACACATTAACAGAATAGGAATACAGATACGTAACAAAAGCAGACCTACAATTACCAGCCATATCCAGTGAAACCAAGAAAACCAGTTAGGTACCCTAGGCATTTGTGAAAACTTATCAATAATATGGTGGATATTGTCTAACTGAATTTGAATAGTTTGAGAAAAATCAGACAAATTAAAACAACACATTCCTGGGAAGTGTTCACATCCCATATGTTCTTTTAACAATAGATAGTCTACAGTCACACGATTTTGGAGCACTGCAACTTGCACTTCTCCTAATTCTTGGTTGAGTTCCGACAGTGTAGATCCAGTCAAATTTGTTGTTTTACTGTATGCACAGGCCAGCTTAGATATCTCCTTCTTTATTCCAATGGCAAGTCCAGGAACCAGTGGGATGAATGCAGCTACAACTGCAACAGCGCCAGGATCTTTGTTGAAGTTTTTTGGCACCTCTAATTTTATACTGAAATTTAAATGAGTGTTCCATATTAATGCTATATTGAATATTTTTTAAAAGTCAATTCTCAGATGACATATCAGGAATGCATGTGATGGGTCAGTATTAGAAGGCGAATTGTCAATCAAGATATGAACTCAACATAGTTATTGAATGAGACTTCACTTCCTACCATTCAGAAAATAATAAGTAGAAGAATTAAGTCATTTTAAAACCCTGGCTCCACATAAAATGAGTTTTTCTAAAAGTCAGAGGGTCTTAGCGTGGCACGGTCAATTCCAGTTTACTTGTGTCTTTCTCAGTGGTAGTTCAAGACTATTAACAGACATGGAAGCTAGTTCAGGTGCTGGCCTCTCATTGCCTGCTCGTGGGCGAGTCATTTAGTTTCTCTAAACCTCAGTTTCCTTATCAATATAAAATGGACTTAATCATACTAACTTTGTCCATGTCCCATAGGATTATTGTAAATTTCAAATATAGTAAATAAAGGCATTTTGTAAATATGAGGATGGATTATCATTTCGGCAAGGTACGGAAATAAAAGCAACATAAAATTGCTGAAACTTCTTTCTCAAAAAAGCGGATACCTAAGTAATCAACTAAAAAGCAATTTGTAATCTTTTTCCTTTGTCCATGCATCTTGATAGAAGAGGTAAGACTTATTCCCGGAGCAGAGAGAAGCGCACTGCTCCCAGTCCTGACCACCACGAGGCCAGTTTGGAGGGTCTGGGCCTGGGAGCGTGTAGAAAGGCAGGACGAAGACTGCAGATTTCAAAACTGAAAAGCTGTGCAGAGGATCAGTAAAATGCAAAAACAGTAAAATTCGGTTTATGAAATGCTAAATAACCTAAGAAAAAGAGAGTGGTCTTAAATTTGAAGTGTTTCTTTTTTTCTTTCCCACCTAATCTCCATCTGCTGTAAAGGAAAGAGACACAATGGAGCTATACTCCCTTGGAATATCCTCTTAACTGGATGAAATTAGATAAAACCAAGACTGACCTAGGAGTTTTAAGAGGAAAGTTAAACAACAATAATAACAGTAATAATGATAAAAATGAAAAACAATTATGGAAAACAGTGAAATAAACTAGATAAGCCAAAGTCAGACCCAATTCGTCTCAGGAAGTGAGTAGAGGATACATGCTAGATTAGCCATTAAAGGTCTGGAAAATTCAAGGTTAATTTAGGCTAAAACCATGGTTTCAGTTTCCTTTAATAAAAAGTGGAAAAATAGATTCTTTATATTAAGCCTGAGGGAATTGATGTCTGTTTTTCACCGTGAAAGTTAAAATTTCTGCATAGATTTTTGCTCTAGGTGTTTCTCCACTGGACTCACTCTTTTGTAACTACTAGGTAACTTTAGATGTGAAAGATAAACCGGAATAACCTAGCTTCCAGGGCCACCTGTGTCCTACTATTTTGACTTTAGGAAAATCAGTGAACATTTCGGATCCTTAGTTGTTCCCCGATGAGAAAGGACTAGATCAGCCATGCAGGAATCAAGTGAAATAACACATGTGCAGGTCCAGTCTAAGTTCTTCCTAACCTGAAAAATCCAGCAATTCCAACAGTTATGGATATATTCCTGAAAGTTATGTGTAATTTTCACATTTGGACCCATACTCTGTATGAAATTAGCTGGATGCTACCGAAATCTGATGCTTCCTTTCTGTTGTTCAGATACAGTCCTTAGTGTTTCTATTTTACATATCTGGGTGATGCAAACAGGACCCTATTTAAACCTAAGTTTACGTTTTATTTAAAACTAAGTTCCTGGCAAGTAGTTCCTTGACAGGAAGATACTTCTGTTCCTCGGCTGATCCGTGTCACCTGTACTTACCACCTAGGTTCATCGTGGTGAGTGGAAACATCACTGTGGACAGTGTGACTGCCTTCCTGAGGAATTTTCTCCACCACAAGTCAGGGGAAATCAACACTGAGATCGTTTTCCTGGGAGAGTAAGTGTATCCGTCTGGCTCTTGAGCTCTAAATTAAAACTTGAAATATGTGTGAATTGTTTTTTAATGTGAGGAAGGTACCCTTATAATATTCTTAGAAAATTAGGAAATAATAATAAGCAAAAAGAAAAAGCAATCGCATTACCAGAGTTAACCTCTGAAAATATTTTGAAATCTATCTTACCAGATGTTTTTCTGTGTATATATATATATATATATATATATATTAATATTTTAGTGACCCCCCTGTGGTATAGGTTATTCTACACCCTTTTTTATTGTATCTGATGATAATTTTTTACATAAGTCTGGTGTACTTAATAATTATTATTCTACTGTTAATTCTTAAAATTGGAAATGTGAAGTTCAAATAGATGCAGAAAAGGTCACTTTTGATATTTTTGTTCTATTAAGTTTACCTTTCTACAAGCAGAGCCCAAGTCAAATATTTTGTGAAACACTGGAAAATGGATACTTGATATAAAAAGATGTTTAAGTAGGCTAAGTGGCTGCTTACTGTTTCTACAATTTTGGTTCCTAGCAAGATTGAACAGTTTTTGTGTGCTTGGATGTTTTCCATTCCTTTTTGAAATTTGTCTTCATTTCTTTCATCCTTCTTTCTACGAGGATGGTCATCTGTTGTTTTACCGACTTTTAAGTATCCTTAATATATTTTAATATATTTTTATGTTAGCCTTATTGTGTCTTATGCTGTAAATAATTTTTTCATTCTTTGACTTTTTCTGTGTGTGTGTGTTTTTACTTTAATACAGAAGCATTTGATTTATATGTACTTCAGCCAATTAACTCTCATTTTGGCTTCTTGCTTACCTGACAAATATCCAGAATTAAGCAAATATTTCTTTAGCATTTTTATGTTTTCATATTGAAATGTTTATAGTTAAGCTCTCTGGAATTGATTCTGTGCAATATGTACAGACTTCTTTATTATATTTTTAAAATGTGTTTATATATTTAATGTGTACTAACTTCTTTAATATATATTTATTTACTATTTTTATTGAATGTATATTAAGTAAATGTATATATATAAAATGAATCATTTTACTTAATATATATTAACTAATTTGTTTATTAATGGGAACTAACTTCTTTATTTTGTCCAAATGGTTAAGCAGTTATACAAGCACAACACACTAAATATGTCAGACATATTTGAAATGACATATTGATCTTATACAGGATTGTATATGGGATCACCTCAACCTTCATGCATTTTACAGTTGAACGTTCTGTACTTTTTACTTTATGACATGTCCGATCCACCGTAACAAATATATCAGGTAGCCAATAAGCATTTTGATGTTGATGGGCGGCTAGCAGTTCTGTTTCATCGCTATGCCTGTCTTTTCAATAATTTGTGTATTGAATCCTTACTCTAAAAAACAGTAAGAAAGCCAAAGTGCTAAAACTAGTAATAAGAGGTTAGTAATTACAATCCAATTATGACAAAGAGGAAAACATCAGATGTTACAGAAAGTGACATATTTTATTCATTGCTGTATTTTCAGAGACTAATGTAGGTTATTGCATGTCCTTATCAAGATAATGAATGAAAATTTTTAAATGGTAAATGTTGGCAGCATCCATGTAGAATTTTGCCAATCACATATGTAGTCTTATGACTCTAAGTCTATATGCTTCATCAGACATTCTCTACAACTCCACATTCACACATATAATTGCCTATTGGATTTTGTACCCTAGTGTTTCAAAGGCTCCTCAGACTCAACATTTTCAAAAGTAAATTCATGATCTTATGGTCCCTTTCCATCTCATAAGGCAAATAAAAAAATTAAAGCAAGAAAGAAAACAGCATTTCTAGAATTTTCTGTTTCAGTAAATGGGACCTCATTATCACAGCTTACAGCTAAAAACCAGGCATTGCCTTTGATACCCTCCTTCTCAGACCCTATGAACATTAGCTTCAATGTCATCATTTTTGTCTCCTAAATAAATCCTAATTCTGTTTCTGCCAATTCGTCTCCACTATCACCACCTTATTCAAGTTATTACTCTGTCTCTCCCACATTTCTGTAAAGACCACTTTATTGATTTGTTCTTTTTGCTCAGGAGCCCATCCCCTAACTTTATATGACCAATTTATTCCCCTCCTTCAGCACTTAGAGAGTCCTTGCCTCTCCAAGCTCTCTGAATTAGTGTCTGTCAATCCTTCTCTATCATTACTCCATTGTGTTTCCTTTAAAGCAATTGTCACAATCTGTAATTGTGGTAGATATTCCCGTAATAACAGCTGTTAACATTTCCTTCCCTTACAGTACATTTGCGCTGCTCCTCTCAATAAAAGATGGAATCTCTTTCTCCTTCCTCTGAATATGGGCCAAACTGGCTTGATTTGATAAGTAAAATGTGGCAGAGGTGATGCTTGGCTAGTTGTAGATGACAGGCAGTTTCACTGTCTTGAATCCCTAAGCCATCATAGAAAAAGTGACACTAGCTTGCTGAGGAGAAGGCCCAGCCAGCTCTCAGCTACTCCAGTCGTATAGCTGAGATAACAGTCACAGGTGGAAAGTCATCTTGGATTTTCTAGCCCCCAGTCAAGCTCCCTGATGAATGTACCCATGTGATTGACCACATTTAACAATGTAGAACAACAGAATGAGACCAGCCAGCCTACAAAATCATGTGAAATAATGTATCATTGCTATAAGTCAGCAGTTCCAGAATGGTTTGTTTTGTGGAAAGAGGTAACTGATATAAAGAGTTGTACTTGAGGTGGGGGGCTATCATAGTAAAAGCCAAAAATATGGCCTTTCCTTGGAACTAGTGGTAGGCAAGGACTGGAAACATTACGTGGATTCTCTTAGAGACCATAAAACAATGAGGAAAAATTGCTGTAGGGTACTGGAGGAAGAGCAGGGTTTTGGTAACAATGTCACCAAAAATAACATAGAAGGCAGGAAATGTACATAGGGAAATTATCTAAGAAGATTTCCTGGAAGACTGTTGGGAGTAGTGGGGCCTAAGGATGTCTGCTGCCTCCATTACCTCCCACCCCAGTTTCTTTTCCTCGGGAGCATCAGTTGAGTTTTCCCATTCCTGCCTCATAATGGTTTGTTGAGTGTTGAGGAGGTGGTTCATGGGTCTTCAGATGGGAAAGTGCTGTGCCTGAGAAGCCCCATTCATGTCTACACCTAACGTAGTTGACAAGATCCAGAACTTAAGAGCTGATGCTTTAAAGACATGAGACTTGGGGGAGAAAGTGAGAGTATTTTGTACAGTGAAATATGTGAATTCTTGTGACCAGATGGCACACTGTGGTAGATTGTTTTTAAAAGATGGCTACTAGCCATTCTTCCCAAATGTTTAAACATATTCTCCTCCTAACAAAATTCTAGCCTATTTTCCCTTGTATGGGCTGGACTTTTGACTCTTTTTAATCAATCAAATGTGCAAAAGTGACTGGGCCAGTTGTGGGCCCAGCCCGTAAGAAGCCTAGCCGGTCTCTTGGAGTCCTGAACCACTGTATATGAAGTCCAGCTACTCTGGTGGAGAGGCAGTCCATCCTGCCACCAGCAACTCCAGCTAGCCCAGTTGGACTACTCTTGCATCCTCTCTTGGATTTTCTAGCCCACTAGCTCTTTCAGCTAAATGCAATCATATAAAGCAGACTCACACAGGATAGAAGAATCATCCAGCTGAGCCCAGTCAAACAAAATAATATCAAGAAATAATAATTTGTTATATAAGCCACAAAGATCTTGCAAGATTTTGTGCAAAAATTTGATAGCTGACACAGAAATTGTCACTTTTCTTTCTTTGGTTATTTGTTTATTATTTTTTTAAAAATCCAAAATACTGGTGCTGGCAAAACTGGACAGCTACATGTAGGAGAATGAAACTGGACCATTGTCTAACCTCATTTACAAAAGTAAACTCAAAATGGATCAAAGACCTGAATGTAAGTCATGAAACCATTAAACTCTTGGAAGAAAACATAGGCAAAAACCTCTTAGACATAAACATGAGTGACCTCTTCTTGAACAGATCTCCCCGGGCTAGGAAAACAACAGCAAAAATGAGTAAGTGGGACTATATTAAGCTGAAAAGCTGTACAGCAAAAGACACCATCAATAGAACAAAAAGGATCCCTACAGTATGGGAGAATATATTTGAAAATGACACATCCGATAAAGGCTTGATGTCCAGAATATATAAAGAGCTCACAAGCCTCAACAAACAAAAAACAAATAACCCAATTAAAAAATGGGCAGAGGAACTGAACAGACAGTTGTCCAAAAAAGAAATACAGATGGCCAACAGACACATGAAAAGATGCTCCACATCACTAATTATCAGAGAAATGCAAATTAAAACTACAATGAGGTATCACCTCACACCAGTAAGGATGGCTGCCATCCAAAAGACAGAGAACAACAAATGTTGGCGAGGCTGTGGAGAAAGGGGAACCCTCCTACACTGCTGGTGGGAATGTAAGTTAGTTCAACCATTGTGGAAAGCAGTATGGAGGTTCATCAAAATGCTCCAAACAGACTTAACCATTTGACCCAGGAATTGCACTCCTAGGAATTTACCCTAAGAACGCAGCAATCAAGTTTGAGAAAGACCAATGCACCCCTATGTTTATCGCAGCACTATTTACAATAGCCAAGAATTGGAAACAACCTAAATGTCCATTGATAGATGAATGGATAAAGAAGATGTGGTACATATACACAATGGAATACTACTCAGCCATAAGAAGAGAGCAAATCCTACCATTTGCAGCAACATGGATGGAGCTGGAGGGGATTATGCTCAGTGAAATAAGCCAAGCAGAGAAAAGAGAAATACCAAATGATTTCACTCATCTGTGGAGTATAAGAACAAAGGAAAAACTGAAGGAACAAAACAGCAGCAGAATCACAGAACCCAAGAATGGACTAACAGGTACCAAAGGGAAAGGGACTAGGGAGGATGGGTGGGTAGGGAGGGATAAGGGGGGGGAGGAAGAAGAGGGGTATTAAGATCAGCATGCATGGGGGGGTAGGAGAAAGGGGAGGGCTGTACAACACAGAGAAGACAAGTAATGATTCTACAACATTTAGCTATGCTGATGGACAGTGACTGTAAAGGGGTTTATAGGGGGGACCTGGTATAGGGGAGAGCCTAGTAAACATAATATTATTCATGTCAGTGTAGATTAAAGATACAAAAAAAAAGAAAGAAAAGTGGGATTACTCCATGATAGGATAAAACTAACTATAAATCAACGATTAATGCATGCTTTAAATATCCTTAATTTTGATCACTTAAAGGGGGTCAGATGATCAGCTATGGAGGTACACTTATCTGATAATATTCCTTTCTCTTAAAAAAAAAAAAAAAGCAGTTCCTGTGTGGTGACCTCCAATTAGTTCTACACAATGGTATAAGGGGCATATCAAAGTGTGGGCAAAGGGTCTGTTTGTGTTTATACAGAGGATCAAAGCCTAATTTGGCTACCCAGAAAATGAACTAAGATACGATATGAAGAAGAACTTCCAACATCAGCACTCTCTGGAAGAGTCATACCAGAAGATGGCCATCAAGAAACCTCAACAAAGATCCAGGCAATGCTGCAGTTGTAGCTGCATTCATCCCACCAGTTCCTGGACTTGCCATTGGAATGAAGAAGGAGATATCTAAGCTGGCCTGTGCATGCAGCAAAACATCAAATTTGACTGGATCTACACTGTTGGAGCTCAACCAAGAATTAGGAGAAGTGCAAATTGTAGCGCTCCAAACTCTTACAACTACAGGCTACCTACTGTTAAAAGAACATATGGGATGTGAACAGTTCCCAGGAATGGGCTGTTTTAATTTGTCTGATTTCTCTCAGACTGTTCAGGTACAGTCAGACAATATCCATCATATCATAGACAAATTTTCACAAATGCCTAGGGTGCCTAACTGGTTTTCTTGGCCTCAGTGGAGATGGCTGGTAATTATAGATCTTCTTTGGTTATGTAAATGTATTCCTATTATGTTAATGTGTGTGTGCAATTTAATTAGTAGTTTAAAACCTATACATGCTTAAATTACTCTACAAGAAGATATGTCAAAGAAATAATCAATTTTCCCATGTTTTCTTCCATCTGCTACCTCTATAGCTTTTCTTTTTCCTTCCTAATTACAACCCTTAAATAGAATTTGTGCCTCATATCGAATTTATCAAGTATCATAATTCCTCCAAGTGCTAAAGATACCCCAAGACAAATGCTGGGCATAGAAGCCACAGGGCATAAATCTGCAAAGAAGTAAAAAGCTAACCTTTTCAAACAATATGTCTTCTTTCTCACTTACCAACTTTACATCTCCCTGTATGGCCCCGGAAGATGACTGGTTAGCCAGAGACGGGTAAGATTCCTCAAGGGAGGAACAACCTAAGACAGGCACAGTCGCAGGGGGGCCATCAGGTGAGAAATTGGGGATCAACAGAGGTGAGGCTTAGAACCTCTCCCCCCGTTTTGAGAGAAATCTTCTGCATCCGTGGATGTTTTATTGCCCTTGTATAGCTCTAATTAACACATAGTCTACAGGCACACACCTGATCATCTACATTTGCTCTCTTACAACACTAAACTATGTTTTCTCCGTTTATCTTGCATCTACCTACCACTTCAGCATTTTATTAAAAATCATCATAATAAAGAGAGAAATGTGGTATCCACATATAAATCAAGTATAAAAATCAAATGAATATTCATATTTGAACTGACTGTTTATAGTTCATAATGCATGAACAAAACCGAAAGCTTCTGTGATGACTGCCCTTGTACTGCTCACCATGTAACTTATTCACTATGTAGGAATTTGTTCACCATGTAAGAACTTGTTCGTTATACTTCAGAAGATTGGAAACTGTTGAGAATTAGGCTTGGGGTTGATTAATGATTGTGCATTGAGTCCCCTATACAGAATTTTATTGTTGTTAACAACCATTTGACCAATAAATATAAGATATGCCCTCTCAAAAAAAAATAAATAAGTTCAAAACCTTTGACCTAGGAACTTTTCTTCCACAATCTGTCGTAAATAATAAAAAATCCAAAAAAAAAAAATCCAAGATAACTATGCTATCAAATGTCATAAAAGTAAACTTTTAATTTATACTTTTATAAGTCATATTCTCTAGTGGCATGCAACAAAAACTAACTATGGCTAAATTAAAGCAGAAAGGAATGTATAAATAGTTATTATGTAGCTCTCATAATCTCCAGAAGAGCCATATAACCAGCCTTAGAGAATATAAAACATGGAATACTGATAATATGATGCTTATTTATAAATGTATATTTTTTTATGTTCATTTGTATTTATAGGTATTTTGATATTTTCTGATACTAGAAATACTGTCATTATGTTTTCTAGTATTTTGCTATGGTATGAAAAAACAATTGACATTTGTATATTAATCTTCTATCTAATCATATTACTAAATTCCACTAGTATTTTTAATTATTTTCTGTAGTGCTATTGGGGTTTCTATATAAGTAATAACATTATTTTAAATAAAGACAGTTGTTTCCTGCTTTCCAATCCTTATATGTACAATTTACTCTTTATTTTCTTATTGTACACACAGAGACATCAAATGTGATGTTAAGAAATGTGGTCATTGTATGATCATTTGTCACTTAAAAGAAAATTATTCTATTTTCCCATTAAAGATGTCATTTTTCTTTTAAAGGTACTCTTTATTGAGTAAAGGTAATTCTCTTCTATTTGTAATGTACCATGACTTGTATTTCTTAACTGTGAAAAGACATTTCCATCGACATGCTCTCTGCATCTGAGATGATTATAATTTTTCACTTTTTTTTAATGTGGCAAATTACATTAATAGTTTTGGTACAATTATTAGTTTGGCTTTGTTGTATTAGTTGAGAACTATTTCCTTCTTTTAATGTCTTTGAAAGACTTCATAAAGATGGGATTATTTGTTGCTTGAACATGTGGAAGAAGTTACCTATAGAACCATTTACAACCGATGGTTTAAAAAATTCTGTTTGGTGTGTGGCTTTGTGTATGTGCTTGTTTTTGATTTTAGAGATTTTAAACTACAGCTTCAATTTCTTTAACAGTCATAGGACCATACAGGCTTTTTGTCTCTTATAGAGTGATTTCCGGTAAAATATATTTTTAGTAATTTCTCTGTTCTGTCTACGTCTTAAGAGCTGTTGCATTTAGTTATTTGTTGTATTCTTTTTTTATTCTTATATCTTTTTTTCCCATAGGTATTTTTCTTCTTCATTCAGTACATAAATCATTTTTGTCTTCTTTTTTTATCTATAAATTTTACCACAGCTTTGCCTATTATATTAGTCTCCCCTGCCCCCAGCCACCCACCACACACAAACAGAACCAGCTTTTGCCTTTGTTGATCTTCTCTGTTTCATCTTTTCTATTTCATTCTTTGCACTTTTGTTTTTATTGTCTCTTTCCTTCTTATTTCTTTGGGTTTATTCCAATATTAATGTCCAGTGCTTTTGTTGTATCCATTGGCTTATTTAGTGTTTCCAACATAATTTATTTCTAATATTTTTAAAAGTTCATTATAGTTTCTTCTTTAAACCCAAAAGATTTTTTTAGTAATCTGTTTTCTTAAATTTCCAAATCTGAAGAATATATTTTTTTGTTATTAACTTCTAACTTAATTGTATTGTCATCAGAGATCATAATTTGTACAACTGTTTTTTTGTGGGATTTTTTTTGGCAGTGTGTCAAGGCTTTCTTTATTAGTCAAGTAATTTATGATTTTGATAAATATTTGTGTGCCCTTGAAAAGTATCAGTTATTCACAATAGCCCTGTTATGTAAACAACCTAAGTGTCCCTTGATGGATAAATGGATAAAGAAAATGTAGTGTATATGACTTCCCTATACAATGGAATATTATTAAGTCTTTAAAAAAGAAGGAAATCCTGTCATTTATGACTACATGGATCAACCTGTAGAACATTTTGCTGAGTGAAATAAGCCAAAGATAAATATTGCATGGTATCACTTACAACTGGAATCTTTAAAAAAAAAACAGTCAAACTCAAAGAAACAAAGTAGTAAGGTGGTTGCCAGGGCCAGAGATTGAGGTGAAGCACATAGGGAGAGATTGGTAAAAGGGTACAGGCTTTCATTTTCAAGTTGGATAATTTCTGAGGATCTAATGTATAACATAGTAATTGATAACACTGTATTACAGAAATTGGCTAAGAGAGTAGCTCTTAAATGTTCTCAGCCCAATAAAAGAGGTACGTATGTGAAGTGATAGATGGGTTAATTAACTCAATAGGAGGAATCCGTTTACATTGTATATGCATATCAAACCATCACATTGGAAATTTTAAATATCTCACCATTATATTTGTCAGTTATTCCTTAATGCAGTTCTAAAAATATTAGACACCCTAAATGTCTGTAGAGTTTATAAATATAATGCTTGATGACTTTTTTCTGCTTGATCTATCAATAATTGAGAGAGATGTATTGAAATCTCTCATTACAGTGGCCATCATTTTATCTCTTTAGTTTTGTCAATTTTTTCTTCATGTATGTAGAAGCTATTTTATATAAGTCATAATTATTAAATGCTATATATCTTTTTAAATAATAGAATGTTTTTATTTTATGCTGAACTTCATCTTTAGTATTTTAAAAATTATTTTTAGCATTAACATTTGTATTTCTTCATATCACTATGATTGATTAGATCTGAGCTCCAGGCCCATCCCTCAGATTAGGCTAGTTGTCTCAACATCACCTAACCATATGGCTTAATAGTGGGGGAAGGATGTTTTTCAAGAGGACATTAGGGGTTCTATTAAGTGCACTAAATAAGTATGACGATCTCTAAATCAATCATCCGTTCCCATCTTTGGTACTCCATTCTTTGCCCAGGGTTCCTCTTTCTGTGGAAGTGAAAAGCGTATTTCAATGCTACATGGCCTATACAACTTTTATTTCTGGATCTGCCCCGAAATGGGAGGATCTGAGGCGAGTTGCGGTAAGAGCTAGTTATTTTCCTCCTTGTAGTTTCCCTAAGCTGCAGCCATCAAGTTGATAAGATGTATTTTTCTTCCAAAAGTATTACCCAGACACTAAAAATTGGGGAAAATATGACTTCCTCAACTTTAAAAAGTAATCCCAAAGGAAATGTAGTAATTAACCTACAAACTCTCCTTGACAAATATCAAGCAGACCTCACTGTTTACCTACACTTACATTTAGATTATTTTCTTTACTAAGTCCTCTACTTAGAGCAGTTTTATTTTATCAGTCTAAGAGATCTCAAAAGGTTATGGTTAGCTAAAGTGGGTTTTAACTTAACCATCCAAATAGGGTTCTTACCAGACAGAATTACAGACTGATACGCCTTCTGATAGGAAGAACATGAAGGAAAACAACAGAAATCCCATTAAGGTTGAGACTAAAACTAATGCGCAAAGGCCAGCCCTCTAGAGAGCTTTCACGTAAGACCGAAGCCAGCTTCCTCTCATGTAGGTTTCAAAGAATCATATTTTCCAGAAAAACATGCTTTCACAAAAGCTTTAATTTTTTAAAGCAGAGATCTATAAAGTTAACAAAGAATTAAAGCAGAAAATGACAGATCCAGAACAATCTTTATCTTTCCTGCAACTTGTTAAAAGAGCCACTTCAGTAATTTTCTAGAACCTTAAGATTCAGAACCACAGATATTCAATGCTTGCTTACTTGGGCCAAGCAGACTTCCAAGTTCCTCCATTTTTTGCTGTCCTGAAAGGCAAATAAATATATAGGCAGTTGCCTAAAAAGACCTGATTATACATCACTAGGCATAAATTGATGTCTATGGATGATAGGAAAAATACAACTATGCACTGGACCTATTTTAGAGCAATCTTGCATCTATGTTGGAGACTCTGTGCCGTGGTCCCTCCACTGCAGCCATCACAGCTCTTGTAGCATTTGCAGGACTGTGATTCTGATGTAAAGACATTTTCCTCACAACTCCTTCCCAAGTATGTTCTCTTTCTTATTGGAAATGTTATGACAGAACCATAAGAAAACCCAAAAGGGGAACACTAGGACATTTCCCATGTAATGAATCAGAGGGCTGCTCTTTAATTTTGAAAAAGAGGTGGACTCTGCAGAAGCATGCCTGATCATAGCCACCCTTTGTGTAGTGATCCACATGCTGAAGATACTGCAAACATTAGGAGGTAAGAATCTGGCACTGTATTATATATGCTCCAACGCTAATTTTATTTCTCTTTTAAAATAAAGCCCAATCATGGAACTAAATAAGAGAAGATGTCATCTGTTACTGCACTAAGTTCAATGTATTTCAGGTTTCTGCAGATTCTTGAGACTGCAGGTACTTGAAAAAAGAACTGAAAATAGAGGCCTCTGATTGTCGATGTGCTTTTCCACATACTTTTCTGAAGTTTATATGGATAATAGCTACCTAAATTTTAAAAGCAAGCATGCAAAACCTGATAACTGTTCAGATAGCACCATTGTAAGTAATGCCTCTGTACCTCAAAAATAAAGATGCCATTTGTAACTTGTGAATCCTGTTTGTAGCATTTATTGGGGTTTTTCTCCAGCTCTTCCAGTAAGATTGTGTATGGTTCTGTATGATGTGATTATTGGCAAGTATTTTCAAGATGGCTAAAGTTGGTGTTACCATCTTTAACTGTGAACTTTGAGCAATGGCATTGTGCCTAACCCAGGTGGCCTTCAGAGAAAAATAAATATATGCCACTGAAGGTGACACTACAGATAGCAAGAGAAAGCTGAGAATTTCAGCTCTGCATAATAGAGTAAATATGATATAGACTTTAAATATGAGGTAGGTTCTTAATTTGTAAAATGAGAATGTTGGATAAGACAGTCTATGAACTACTTTAAGCTATAGACAACAATACAATCTCCATTTTTTCCTATAATTAATGTGTTTGAGATTAAAAGCTAAAATACATGAAATTCTTATTTCCTCCTCAAGAATTGGTCCCCGAATAACAGTCTCCTAATACCAAAAGATGACTAAATATATTTAGTTTTCTAAGTCACTAAAACAATAGTACCGTTTTATGTGTATGTTATAAATGGAACATTTTTAGAGCACAGTAAAACAGTGAACTTTAAAACATGTTGTTTTATTATGCTTATCAACAGTGCAATTTAACTCTGATTTGAATTATATTACAAAGCCATTGGATATGTCACTTCACTGATGAACATATTTGTTGTTTATGTAGCGTGCTCTCTATCAAGAACTATCACTCTAAGACCAGAGTCATCATACAGATACTTCAGTCCCATAACAAGGTATAACATTCTATCCTACCCAGTCTCCTCTTCCTTTAGTTTATGCAGCTAGGTGAACTTAGTTCATTAAAGCCATAGATGGAACTTACTACTTTATGGGTTCACACTTGAAAAGTTTCTGCCAATTGTAGATGAAATTTGGAGTCACATTAAGAGATTGTTAATCAATTAAGAATGTAAATTCAGAAAGTTATATTCAAATACTTTAAAAGTCACTAACTTGAGGGTCTAACTTCTAGTTAGCCTGAATCTAATTGTGTTGACTGAGATCCTCCCCTTTTGGATGCTGACAGGCTTTGGCACATCCTTGACTACTGAGAGCCACTAAAAATAAAGTAGGCTGATTAGACAATCACAAAGGTTGAGCTAGGGCAGAGTTTAATGATAAGGTTCATCTCCTCCATGCAGCCACTACTTCAAGAGTGGGAGAGGTGGCTCTTTTATCTAATGCATAGAAACCAACATAGAGTATCAAGGAAAATGAAGAAACAGGAATATGTTTTAAATGAAAGAACAAGATAAAACCTTAGAAAAAAGGTGTTAATGCAACAGAGATAAGTGATTTACCTGACACTTCAAAACTGCAGTTGAAGATGCTCCCTGAGCTTGGGATACTAAGTGAGTAAAGTTGAATTTCAACAAAGAGAGAATGTTAGTACCAAATAGAAATCATGAAGCAGAAGAAAGGATCAGTGAACTTGAAGACTGAATAGTGGAACTCACCTAATCAGACAGTAAAAAGAAAAAAAATGATGAAAAAGAGTGAAGATAGCTTACAGGACTTATAGGACATCATCAAGGGAACCAATGTACACATTAACGGAGTCCCAGGAGGAAAAGAAGGGAGAGATAAGTGGAAAGAAAACTTATTTGAATAAATGATGGCTAGAAATTTCCCTAACCTGAGGAAAAAATAGATATTCAGATACATGACGCCAAGAAAGTTCCAAATAAGATGAGCCCAAAGAGACCCACACCAGGACACGTTATAATTAATGTGTCAAAAGTTAAAGGAGAAACTCTTAAAAGCAGAAACAAACAAAAACCCAACTCGCACAGAACCACAGTAAGACTTTCAGCAGTTTTTTTCTGCAGAAATTTCACAGACCAGAAGGGAGTGGGTGAATATATTCAAAGTATTAAAAGAAAAAACTGCCAACCAAGAATATTCTAACCGGCAAAGGCATCATTCGGAATTGAAGGGAAAATAGTTTCCCATACAGGTAAAAGCTAAAGGAGTTTATCGCCATTAGAGCTGCCTTTCTAGAAATGCTAAAGGGACTCCTTTAAGCTGAAATGAAAGAGCATGAATTCCTAATAGGAAAACATGAAAGTATAAATCTCACTGGTAAAGGTAAATGTATAGTAAAATTCATAAGTCTACTGTTGTAAAGGTTGTAGGTTATCACTCATAAAGCTAGTATGAAGGTTAAAAGGCAAAAGTAGTAAAACTATAACTACAATAATTAAGGCATACACAGGTAAGTTAAATTGTGATGTGAGAAATAAGGTGTGACTGTAAAAATGTAGAGCTGTAGAATGTAATCAAACTTGTTATAGCTTAAACTATTATAAATGGTATTTTATATAAGCCTCATAGTAATGACAAATCAAAAACACAGAAACACAAAGTATAAAGAGAAAGAAATCTGAAATCTACAGAAAATTGTCAAATCAGAACAGAAATAAGTGAAATAAAGACTAAATAGTCTTGTGAAACTAAGAGCTGGTTCTTTGAAAAGATAAAATTGATAAACCTTTAGCCAGACTCACCAAGAAAAAAAAAGCAGAGGGCCCAATAAATATAATCAGAAACAGAAGTTACAGCCAGTACCTCATAAATACAAAGAATCATAAAAGACTACTGTGAAAAGTTACAGGCTTAAAAATGGAACAACCTAGAAGAAATGAATAAATTCCTAGAAACATACAATCTTGTGAGACTGAATCTGGAAGAAATAGAAAATATGAACAGATTGATTACTATTAATAATGTTGAACTGATATCAAAACACTCCCAACAAACAAAAATCTAGGGCCAGACAGCTTCAGTGGTAAATTCTACCAAACATTCAAATTAATACCAATCCTTCTCAAATGCTTCCAAAAATAGAAGAGGAGGGAGTACTTTCAGACTCATTTTATAAGGCCAGTCTTACCCTGCTACCAAAACCAGAGAAGGATGCCACAAGAAACAAAAATTACAGACCAGTATTCCTGATGAATATACACACAGAATTGTCAACAAAATATCGGCAAACTGAATTCAATGTTACACTGAAAGGATTATATGCAACAATCAAGGAGGATTTATTCAAGGATACCAGGATGGTTCGACATCTGCAAATCAGTTGATATACTACATTAAATGAAGGTTAAAGATTTTATGATCATTTCAATAGATGTCAAAAGAGCATTTGGCAGAATTCAATATCTACTTATGATAAAAACTCTTAAAACATGTGTATAGAGGGAATGCACCTCACAATATTAAAGGCACATACGACAGGCCTGCAGCTAACATCACACTCAATTGTGAAAAGCTGAAAGGTTTTCGTCTAAGTTCAGGAGCAAGACGAGAATGCCCATTTTCACCACTGTCATTCAACATAGTATTGAAAATCTTAGCCAGAGCAATGGGGCAATAAAGAAAAAAAAGCAAATAGGAAAGGAGGAAGTAGAACCGTCACTATTTGCAGATGACATGATACCATGTAGAAATAACCTTAAAGACTCTATTAAAAACTGTTAGAGCTAATAAATGAATTCAGTAAAGTTGCAGGGTACAGAGTCAATATACAAAAATTTTTTGCATTTCTATACCCTAATAAACTGTCAGAAAGTAAGAAAATGCAATTGCATTTACAGTTGCATCAAAAAGAGTGATGAAAGACCAAGACGGTGAAAGACCTGTGCAATGAAAACTATAAGACACTGGTGGAGTTCACCCATTGTGGAAAGCAACATGGAGGTACCTCAAAAAACGAAAAATAGGAGTACCATTTGACCCAGGAATTCCACTTCTAGGAATTTACCCTAAGAATGCAGCAGCCCAATTTGAAAAAGACACATGCACCCCTATGTTTATCGCAGCACTATTTACAATAGCCAAGAAATGGAAGCAACCTAAGTGTCCATCAGTAGATGAATGGATAAAGAAGAGGTGGTACATATACACAATGGTATATTATTCAGCCATAAGAAGAAAACAAAACCTACAACATGGGTAGAGCTAGAGGGTATTATGCTCTATGAAATAAGCCAGGCGGAGAAAGACCAGTATCAAATGATTTCACTCATCTGTGGAGTATAAGAACAAAGCAAAACTGAAGGAACGGAACAAAACAGCAGCAGACTCACAGAACCCAAGAATGGACTAACAATTACCAAGGGAAAGGGACTGGGGAGGGTTGGGGAAGGGAAGAGTAAGGGGGAATAAGGGGCAATATGATTAGCACACATAATGTGGTGGGGGGCATGGGGAAGGCAGTATAGCACAGAGAAGACAAGCAGTGACTTTATAGCATCTTACTATGCTGATAGACAGTAACTGTAATGGGGTATGTGGTAAGGACTTGATCATGGGGGTAATCTAGTAACCACAATATTGCTTATGTGACTGTAAATTATACCAAAATTAAAAATATGCATATCTCTAAAACCGAAAAAGAAAAAAGGACACTGGTGCATGAGATGGAAGAAAGACATTAATAAATGGAAACTTATTCCATACTCTTGGATTGGAAGAATTAATATTGTTAAAATATCCATACTACCCAAAACTATCCATAGATTTCAGTGCAATCTCTATCAAAATTCCAGTGGTATTTTTCACATAGAACAAACCTAAAATTTGTGTCGAAGCACAGAAGACACTGGAGAGACAAAGCAATCTTGAAAAAAAAGAACAAAGCTGGAGACGTCACAATTCCTGACTTCAAGCTATACTACAAAGCTGTAGTAATCAAAACAGTATGGTATTGGTATAAAAACAAACACATAGGTCAACAGAACAGAATAGAGCACCCAGAAATAAACCTGCACATATATGGTGAATTAATTTATAACAAATATAGAATGGATATTAATAAAAAGATGAGATATAACAAGTGTTGACAAGGATGTGGAGAAAAGGGAATCCTTTGGGCACTGTTGATGGGAATGTAAATTTGTGGAGGCTCCTCAAAAAATTAAAAATGGACTACTTACCATATGATTCAGCAATTCCACTCATGGATGTTTACCCAAAGAAAATCAAAGCACTGATGCAAAAAGATACATGCACTCTCATGTTCACTGCAGCATTATTTACAATAGCCAAAACATGGAAGCAACCTAAGTGTCCATCAATGGGTGAATGGATAAAAATAGTGTGTGTGTATGTATATTACATATATATAATGGAATATTATTCAGTCATACAAAAGAAGGAAATCTTGCCATATGGATGAACCTTAAGGGCAATATGCTAAGTAAACCAAATCAGACAAAAAAGTCAAATACCTTATGATCTCATATGTGTAACCTACTGAAAAAGGAACTTGTACTTAGATACAGAGAACAGATTGGTGGTTGCTAGAGGTGGGGATGGGGAGGTGGGCAAAATAGGTGAAGGGGTCAAAATGTACAAACTTACAGAATACGTAAGTCATGGCAAGGTGTAATATACAATATGGTGACTATAGTTAATAATACTTTATTGTATATATGAAAGTTGCTAAGAGAGTAGATCTTTAAGGTTCTCATCACAAGAAAAATGTATGTTAACTACTGTGGGGATGGTTGTTGTTAACTAGACTTACTGTGGTGATCATTTCACAATATATACAAATATCAAATCAGTATCTTGTATACATGAAACTGATATAACGTGTGTCAATTTGTACCTCAATAAAAACAAACAAGTAAAAGATTGTAAATTTGGGCATAAATTAGATTCAGAGATCTAAGCCATTTGACCTGATTTTGCAAGACTATGTTTTTTTTTTTAAGTGGAGCGGTTGATCACTAACCACTTTTAAATACTGAATTAATTTGTTCTGAACATTTCTTCTGACCTGAGCACCATAAATGCTTTCAAGTAAGATAAATTTTAAAAGGCATCCCTCCAGAAAGAACTTTCTCGAATTATATTTATTTCTAACGTTTGACCTACTTTCTACCATGAAACAGGTTTTCCTGCCAAAGATTCCCAGCTGGAAATAGAATGCTGGAGACAACATTATCTGCTGTGCTGAATTAAAGCTTGGATTTATCACCCAAGGCTGTTTGGTGCCAGGCTTGTGCACCTTTCTGACGTCTCTATTTGTTGAACAAAACCAAAAGGTAACCTTATAAATTGGTGTTGAATCTTGGCTCTTTCCCCCTGGCCTCACATATATTAGGATCAGAAATAGAAAAAAAAATTGAGGAAAGCTAGAATGCCCCAAGAAATAAGATTCGACTTCTACTTGAACTGCAAAAGGACTGAGAGATCTAGATTGACATTCCAGGCACTGCACTGACTTTGAGAGAAGTTATTTATCTTATTCTTGCCCAAGAATATTTATCTGCAAATTAGAAATCATAACTTTGCTTGCTACCTACAGTCCACGATGTTATGAATGTAAATGTGTTTGTAAAAGTAGAAGCACTTTGAGTTACTGAAAGTAGAACTACAAATAAAGATTATATTATTAATAGAGGAGTTATATATTTAAATATAAGTTAAATACTAAATATTTGGTATAATAATGCCTAATTATATTTATCAGAGAGATATAATTTCCAGGTTATTTGGGGGACATCCCATGCAGTAATAATAATAATAACCATATATTGAGTGCCTTCTACGTGTTAGGCAATTTAAATGGTTTCTTCTCAATAATTCAAGGTAGTATCCTTGAATCCAGTAATGGATGTCCAGCAGTTTGGCCAGTGAAGCCAGCTAACGTGATTGTGTAGTAAGTTAGTGAGTAGCAGAGGTAGAATTCTGTGACCTGTGGTCTTAGCCCTGTGCCCTGTATCTCGTTTTGGGTATCTGTGCAAACTCCCACATCAGGTCCTTTGATACCTTTGTTTGAGATAAAATAAGCATCTAGAAGGGACTACTGGGAGGAACTTTTCCAGGAAAGAGTACGGCCTTCCAAAATGCCATTCCAATGAAATGTTCCAGGAAAGGTGTTCTAATGCTCAGCAGGGCCCAGTATCCAATTGTGCAAAGCCTCTCCAGAGAGCGACCTTTCTCTCCATTTAATTATGAGCCCGCATATGCCTTTTCGCATACTCAAATTCCCTCTTGGCCTCTCTTTGCACTTCATTTCCTTTGTTCCATCAATTTAAAAATTTTACAATTTTCTGATCTTGTCCCTTGTGCTAAGGAAAGTGAAAGAGGTGAAAGATGCTGTGGTTGGCAAAACACCAACTAGAAAATGGAATTCTCCTGTAATTCCTTCTGTGACTGTAAGGAGGTCCTTTACAGGCACACGGAAGTAATCACTGGGCCAGAGAGAATGAGCTTTATGCTGCCCACTGACCTGCTTTCTCCCTCACTTAGTGGCCACTGTGTCTGACTGTGAAGTGGTGTGTAAGGACACTGGCTTTGCCTCTGTTGTGTCCTTAGAAAGTGGAGGATAACTGCAGTATCTGTTCAGGTGGATGTGATTTTAGTCTCCATGGCTGGAGAGAGTGAAAGGATTAGGAGCTCTGTATGAAGACTTCGTCTCTTCCACGGAGGTGTACACGGGTGGAGGTACACAACCAGCCCTGCCATGGTTTTCTTTTTGTTATCTCTGAAGCTATAACCACCTCACTGAGGATGGTTACCTGTCAATATTCACCATAAAATGGCTTTTGGAATACAGAAATTGAGAGAGATTTGTGGTCACCATTTTTTTTTGGAAATGAAGTCTGAAACCTACTTCCAGAAATCCTAAACTGGGCAGAGTCAGGGCAAGATTTCTTAATGCTGTTCTCTGCTCTGGTACTTGAAAGTCTGTGGTAAACTACTAATTTAGGTTTAATGGCCTGGACTCCAGTGTCCTATGTCCCATTTTTCTTGGATTAGGCAGTTATTTTCTCTGACTGTTAGTTTCTGCATCAATAAAGTGAGAATAATCACATAACCTGATTTTTCCAAGTATTAAATTAAAATTTATGAATACCCAGATTAAAAGGGCTTAGGTCAATGCCATGAGTTCCAATGATTACATGGTGAGAAATTGTAGTCTGAAGAGCATTTCCAGTTGGTTCTGGGCACAGAACATTGCCTTAAGCTTAAATTTAGATTAGATCTAATCTAACTAATTTACTTGAGCTCCCTGATTCTACTATCCAAGTCCAAAATCCATCCTGTCTTCCTGTTTCTCTTTCTGATCTCTTAAAAACTAGCTCAGGAAGTCTTCTCTATCCTAGTGGCTATCATTTTTTACCCTCCTTCAAAAACAGAAACATTTAGATTAGCAGCATTAAGCCAGTTTCTCTAGTAATGGGGATTTACGTGGTGGTGTGAACTGCCAAGCGAGGTGAGTCCAGTCAGGGGAGGAGTTTGAAGGGGAAAGGACAAGAGAGGTACCTGAATCTCTGGGAAGGGGCGGTGGGGGGGTGCCTGGATTGGATGATAAGCCCGGTCCTTTTTAGCAGGGCGGACTTGTTTGTGTATTCATTTTGTTTTTGCTGGATGGCCCTCTGAGGAGTGCTTCTGAACTGGCTCTGACTCCCCACAGCCACAGGGTTTCAGAGTCTATAGAATAATCCCAGACTTTGATCTGAGATTCTGGGCTTTCAAGATTCTGTCCTGCCGTGTCAGAACAGGGTGATGGTGATTCTCAGGGCAGCGGGGGCAGGATACGAGCAGAGCATAAGAAATTCCGGAGGCTCTTACATGAATGTCAGAGATTTTTTACCCAACTGCCCCCATCCCCGTCAAGCCACATACCTTTTTGAGAGAAATCCCTCTCCACTGACATCTCCTATTTCTCTAGAAACCTACTGCTGTCTAGAACATTCTCATTCCCATTGATCAGGATGGCTCTTGAGTTCATTTGAATTTATGAATGCTTCTGATACTGGACAGAAGCCATGAATATTTTTTTTCTTTGTAGCATACAGTTAGAATGAAAACTAGTATGTTTAAAAAGAACAGTCTTGAACAGCCATGTCTAGAAAAACCCAACTTGGGTATCATATTATCCTTCCCATCTTATAGCTGCTGACTCAAACACCAGACTACCTTGCTGAAATTAGCAAAATGAGAATTCCAATGCCATATTAGGCAAGATCTACTGTTGATAGGGTAGATAAAGGAAAGGGGTAACATTACCAGACCATTTGCTTTTCTTGAGAATCCATATTGGATAATATGACAAGAGAAGTTGCCATGTAATAAAAATGAAAAATCTAGGACAGAGAATCAGTGGCAAAGATACGGAGATAAAAGATTCTGAAAAATAAGAAAAAGTTGAGCGTAAATGGGATGGAGAACAGGAGAGACTATTTTATGTTGGCATATGTGTATTTTTTAGCAAACTTGAATTGGAGGCAGAAAATTAGTATTAGGATTTTGCTAGCCTGTGGCCTTAGAGAAATGTTCATCATCTGGAAAAATGAGGAAGTCATATTAATTAATACCTAAGACTCCTTCCAGTTCTAAAACTGACTTTTATCAGGGACCCTAGAATTATAGGGAAACAGTCAAAATTCAATAATTTTGAATGATACCAGGCTACAAAGGAATGATTTTATATGAAAAGTTGGAAAGAAGAAAAGATCTGTCTTAAGTAGAGAGGATGCAGAAGGTATCTGGGCAAAAGAAATCAAGGGGTACTGTATGAAGGAAGCCATTATGGAGAAAATAACAAATAGTATTGTCTGGTCTGGCTGGATAAATTTTATTTAACAACCCTGCTATGCTCAAGAAAAGCTCAAAATCTAAACCTACACACAACTGCTAGAAATAGGTCATGGTACAAAAAAAATGGAGTCTTAAGAGTTATAAGGGAGTTTGGGTCTCAGACTGGCCCAAAACTTGGTCAGGTGTCAATACCTTGGACCTTCAACAACCTGGGCTTTGCATCAGAGGTATTTCTGAAGCTTTAAAGACAGGTAGACTGTAAAAGCCCACTTCAGGACTTGCAAAATCAAAACCTCCGAGGGTAGGGCCTGAGAATTTTTTAAGTCTTTATGGCATAGTCAATTTATTCACTGGTGTATGGTAACTACTGGACCAAATTCTTTTAAGATCCTTTCCAACTGATTTCTGTAAACTTTATTAGGATGGCTATTAGGACCTCATACACCAGAAACATGAATATTTATTAAGAACTAACTTCCACATGTATTCAAGAGGTTCTGGTGCTATTTACTGCTTAGCACACATCTACCACCAGTGAAAGAGGAACCTACTCCAACATAGGTTCACCTTTGGTTTCTCACCAGAATATCATGTGATTCAAAGGGATTAATCCTGATTTGGCAATGTTTTTGATAATAGAAATCTCATATATGAGATTGCTAGTTCATGAACAACAGTGCTAAAGGCACTTTACTTACATTGACTCTGGAATCCTCACAACACTGGGTACAGTTATTAGTCCCATTTTACAGAGGAGGAAGCGGAGGCCCATGAATGTGAAGTAATTTTTCCAAACTCACACCACCCACCAAGTGGTAGAGCCAGAATCTGAGCTCAGTTCTGATCAACAAGCTGTACTAAACCCACTGTAGCCACACTAAATGAAAGGAAAGTAGGGTAGAGTGTCTCCACAGCTGGATTTTAGGCAAGTATTTTGAGATACTGGGGGAAAGCTTATCTTTCTGCCACCCCTTATTTCCTGTTCTTATTGATACTCTTGAATAGACTCTACTAAGACTTACAATAGACCTGCATCATCATGAGGGTTTGGCACAGGGAATAACATGTCACCTGCTAAGAGGTAAAGCCGGGTCTGACCCCAGTCAGATCGTGACCTGAGTTTGTTCTAATGGTGAACATTTCCCTAAGGGAGCAAGTGGCCAGCTTTCATGAAGGGGGTGTCAGGCAATAATGTCAGCTTGGGCCTATCTTCCAAAGAAGTTCATCTCTTCTTTCAAATACAACCATGACAGTATCTTCATAACTAAATGTTTAGCAAGAGTTAAAGGACTCTAAAAAAAAAAGTGAAGATACAACTAAGTATGTTTATTTATTAGAGAATATCAACCATTGATATTTAGGGTGGGCACAAATCCATGTTCTTTTCCTTTCAAAATTAAAAGCAATCATCCCACTCATTAATAACAGTCAGTAAATGCTCAGAAAATGCATCCAGTGCCTCAGGTAATGAACTACCTGAACACGGCCATTCAGAATCTTCCTACTCTTGGCATAGGGCATTTGGTACAATTCCTCTGGTGTTTATAAGGCTCTAACTTGCACATTACCTCAGAGGACCAGAACAATAGGGTAAGTTTTGCCAAAATTAAGACTTGACCTCTTTCCAGTGTGATAGAAAAGGAGTGTGTTTTAAAGGAGGAAGGGAGTACTTGAATCATGCACACCAAAGCGAGGGGAGTTACAAGGTTATGATGCTTCACCGTGCTGGAGGTCAGAATTAAAGGAAATAAAACTGGGAGATGCTGACACACATAGGGAAAAATGTGAGGAACTCAAATAGTCAAATTGGAGAACTGCACCAGGGAGTATCATGGGTGCAGTTTGTAAGACAGCATTTTCAAGCACACAAGCCAGAAGAAATGGAAAATCAAAATGTTTGAGTAATATAGAAATAGAAGCAACTCATGTGGTTCCTGCTCCCTGAAATCTTGTAATCAAGACAAAGAAGTCAGACATACAAGTTTAATCACTTTTGAATCCAGCGGATTAATTCGATGTCATTTAATCTGAGAGGGTAACTAGTGTGAGGATGAACACCAGCAGGATGACAGGAAGACTAGCAACTGTGTGACCTTGGCCTGTTTGGCATTGGATAGCCCGAGTTCGCGAGGCTTCCTGCTTCTGAGGTGGTTTGACTTGTGCAGCTTAGCAATTAGGTTGTGACCTTGGCCCACTGCCCACATATTCAGCATCAAAGAATCAACTGCCATCAAATTTATATTTTCTACTATATTGGGCAGTAATAGGGAATTGAGTCTTATTAACGCTGAAGCTTAGAGAATCCATTTGTAATGACAGAATGAAACACCAAATATTGCCAGAGAAACTTGAAAAATTACTGTATATTTGTTTTCTGTTTCCATGAAAAATTATGGTATTATTAGTTTCTGTTTCCAGTGGTCTGATATTAAATCCACCTGCAGAAGTTAGACTGCATAAGAATACATTAGGGTTCTTTATCACCGAATCTACAAAGGATGTCAAAAGGTAATTTTTTTTTATTACTTTGTGGAGAGAAAGTCCTAAACGGATGCAGCTTAATGGCAGGCAGACTGTCAGCGCCTTGCTTAGTGTTGAGCCTCGCATAAATCATACTTGATCTGCTTCCTTTGTCCAGAGCCGCCTTTTACTGTGCCGCCTGTCACAGTGATGTGTACACTTGTGAGCTCATTGGAAAATGTAGCTGCAAAAGCAAGAATCATCAACATATCACAGGTAACTGTGCTTCCTATCTAGGTGTCCTCAGCCCAGATCCTGGGGGTGTGACCAGGGGGAGAGGAAAGGTTCCAGCTCTTGAAAGACAATGCCTGTTTGAACTTGGCCAGCAAGTGGCAGACACTTCCCCCACTGGGCATACAACACCTGAGAATCAGGCTTTCAGATCTCAGAGAAACCTTAACTAGTTATCTAGCTCAGCTCCTTCACAGGCCAGGTAGATGAGTTCAGTAATGTCCAAAGTCACTTGCCAGTTGGAGGCATCTCCCAACTCGAGCCAAGAATGCTGACTTTCAGCCTGTTGCTTTTTCACTGCATCACACTGATCTTCCCAGCTTCAATCACCAAGTTCAGCCTGTATCTGACTGCTTGGTTGGTCCTCATGTGAAAGAAATTATTGAGATGTATTTGGCATGCAACATTGTGTGGGTTTAAGGTGTATAATGAGTGGATTCGATACATTTACATTGCAGTATTGTTGCCATTGTAACATCAGCTAACACCTTAATTTCCATAGTATACAAAAACTTCATCCTCACATAGTTCCATTTCCTCCTTTTGTGTTGTTATCATCAGAAATTATATCTTTACAGGTACCCATCTACATAGATATATAACTATTGCTTTATACAATCATCATTTAAGTCAAAGAGAAAAAAATCCTAGATTCTCTTTTATATTTACTTATGTACATACACCCTTACCAATGTTCTTTATTGCTTACTGTGGATTTGAGTTACTGCCTAGTATCTTGTCATTTCAAACTCAAGGACCCTTATTAGGGTACTTCTTGTAGGGTTTGTCTGCTAGCAATGAACTCTCCATGTTTTTACTGATATTAAAATGTCTACTTTACCCTTCATTTTGGAAGGATAGTTTTGCCAGGTATAGAACTTTTGTTACAGTATTGTTTTCATACAGGACTTGCAATATGTCTTCCTACTGCCTTCAGGCCTCCATTCTTTCTGATGAGAAGTCATCTGTTAATCTTTCTTTTCTTTTTTTTTTTTTTTAGTCCCAGGATTGTTTTATTTTTATTTTTATTTTTTTTTAAGATAATTATTTTTTATTGAAGGGTAGTTGACGCACAGTATTACATTACATTAGTTTCAAGTGTACAACACAGTGATAAAACATTTATATACATAATTCTAGGTTCCAGCTATCACCCTACCAAGCTGTTACAATATCTTGACTATATTCCTTATGCTATACGTTACATCCCAGTTACTTATTTATTTTACCATTGGAAGTCTGTCCTTTTTTTTGTGTGTGTGTGCGTGTGAGGGCATCTCTCATATTTATTGATCAAATGGTTGTTAACGACAATAAAATTCTGTATAGGGGAGTCAATGCTCAATGCACAATCATTAATCCACCCCAAGCCTAATTTTTGTCAGTCTCCAATCTTCTGAGGCATAACAAACAAGTTTTTACATGTAGAACAAATTCTTACATAATGAATAAGTTACATAGTGAACAGTACAAGGGCAGTCATCACAGAAACTTTCGGTTTTGCTCATGCATTATGAACTCTAAACAGTCAGTTCAAATATGAATACTCATTTGGTTTTTATACTTGATTTATATGTGGATACCACATTTCTCTCTTTATTATTATTATTTTTAATAAAGTGCTGAAGTGGTAGGTAGATACAAGATAAAGGTAGAAAACATAGTTTATTGTTGTAAGAGAGCAAATGTAGATGTTCAGATGTGTGCCTGTAGACTATGTGTTAATCCAAGCTAGACAAGGGCAATAAAACATCCACGTATGCAGAAGATTTCTCTCAGAACGGGGGGTGAGGTTCTAAGCCTCACCTCTGTTGATCCCCAATTTCTCACCTGATGAGCCCCCTGCGACTGTGCCTGTCTTAGGTTGTTCCTCCCTTGAGGAATCTTACCCGTCTCTGGCTAACCAGTCATCTTCTGGGGCCATACAGGGAAACGTAAAGTTGGTAAGTGAGAGAGAAGCCTTATTGTTTGAAATGGTTAGCTTTTTATTTCTTTGCATATTTATGCCCTATAGCTTCTATGCCCAGCATTTGTCTTGAGGTATCTTTACCACTTGAAAGAACTATGATACTCGGTAAATTTGATATGAGGCACGAATTATATTTAAGGGTTGTAATTAGGAAGGAAGAAGAAAAACTATAGAAGTAGCAGGCGGAAGAAAACATGGGAAGATTGATTATTTCTTTGACATATCTTCTTGTAGAGTAACTTCAGCATGTATAGGTTTTAAGCTACTACTTAAATTGCACACACACATTAACATCATAGAAGTATAGTTACATAACCAAGCATACCTGTAATTACCAGCCATCTCCAGTGAAACCAAGAACACCAGTTAGGCACCTTAGGCATTTGTGAAAACTTATCTATGATATGGTGGATATTGTCCAACTGAACTTGAACAGTCTGAGAGAAATCAGACAAATTAAAACAACCCATTCCTGGGGAATGTTCACATCCTTTATGTTCTTTTAACAGTAAATAGTCTGTAGTTGTAAGATTTTGGAGCGCTACAATTTGCACTTCTCCTAGTTCTTGGTTGAGTTCCAACAGTATAGATCCAGTCAAATTTGTTGTTTTACTGTATGCACAGGCCAGCTTAGATATCTCCTTCCTCATTCCCATGGCAAGTCCAGGAACTGGTGGGATGAGTGCATCTACAGCTGTAGCAGTGCGTGGATATTTGTTGGGGTTTTTTGATGATCATCTTCTGGCATGAGTCTTCCAGAGAGTGCTGATGTTGGAAGTTCTCTTTCATATCGTATCTTAGTTCATTTTTGGGGTAGCCCAATTAGGCTTTGATCTTCTGTATAAACGCAAACAGACCCTTTGCCTACACTTTTATATGCCCTTTATACCCTTGTGTAGAACTCATTGGAGGTTACCACACAGGAACTGCCCTTTTTGTTTTGTTTTGTTTTGTTTTTGGTATCACTAATCTACACTTACATGACGAATATTATGTTTACTAGGCTCTCCCCTATACCAGGTCTCCCCTATAAACCCCTTTACAGTCACTGTCCATCAGCATAGCAAAATGTTGTAGAATCACTACTTGCCTTCTCTGTGTTGTACAGCCCTCCCTTTTCTCCTACCCCCCCATGCATGTTAATCTTAATACCCCCGTACTTATCCCCCCCCTTATCCCTCCCTACCCACCCATCCTCCCCAGTCCCTTTCCCTTTGGTACCTGTTAGTCCATTCTTGAGTTCTGTGATTCTGCTGCTGTTTTGTTCCTTCAGTTTTTCCTTTGTTCTTATATTCCACAGATAAGTGAAATCATTTGGTATTTCTCTTTCTCCGCTTGGCTTGTTTCACTGAGCATCATACCCTCTAGCTCCATCCATGTTGCTGCAA